>NC_134868.1:39708020-40008020 GCF_049852395.1 Peromyscus maniculatus bairdii
CCTTAAGTGCCAGCCCTAAAGTTGATACTGACAGGAAGGTGCATATGCTTACGCATTTAAAAAGAATATCTGTATATACATGTTTGCACAAGAGAGTGACTCCCAGAGGAAACACAAGAAACTGATAAGACTAGCTGCTACTTTTCACAGTTTACTGTAGCATGATTTTGGAGACAGGGTTTCATGGAGCTCAGGCTGTCCTCTAAACCTGCTACAGAGTCGAGGATGACCTTGAACTCTGTTTCTCCTGCCTCTGTCTCGCCAGCATTGGTGTTACATGTGGTGTGGCAATCAAACCCAGGGCTTTCTGCAAACATTCCATCAACTGAATTACAACCTTAGTCCCATAAACCTGGTATTATATGAATGTTTTTCCCTATTAAAAAATGCTAAAACTTCCTATTAAATTTAAATGATTGAAAAAATGTCCTATCATATTAAGAACAAAGAATGAGTTTTTCATTAGTCAAGAAAATAGTAAAAATTTCCCATAAAATCTACCTAGGCATATTTGACCACACTTCCTTTATGCTAGGCTTACTGTGATCTAAAAACCCAATTTTCACACAGTATTGACTTGGGAAAGACATCTTTCCTGTACTCCAGTGCTATAGTACTGCAGACTATAGACTGTCTCAAGGTATGCTAAGTCTGTATTCATTTCCTTCGATGAGCTAGCCATTAGCTACAATTTCTCTATGGAAGTCAAGAAATCCTTAAGGAAATTTCAGAAAGATTGTAATGAATCTTATCTGGCAATGACAGATCTTTAATCTGTACCATTCTGGAGGCACAGAACCAACGTTAACTTCTTTTGACAAAACATCTTGGTGAAGATGTTTAGTGTTTGGGTAAAGACAGATTTCAGACTAGGTGGTGACTCACCAAAGCCCTTACCTAATGTTTGGAAGAGGATTTTATGGTTTCAGTGAAAGACACTTGGAAGGAAGCAAGAAAAAAAATGTACATAAAAATCTCATTTTTTTCAGACAACCAATTAAAATTCAAATTAAGCCTCATTCACTTAAATATTAAATAAACTATAAAACAAATGTAAAGGAATGACAATAAATACATCAGTTTTCAATGGTAGCTGCTGATTAAAAATGACTATCTGAGAGTATATTCCAATTTCATCCTCTTCAAATTGTGCAGCTCAGATAAATGTTTATTTTACTGAAAATATTTGCAAAATTA
The DNA here is from genome assembly GCF_049852395.1 of Peromyscus maniculatus bairdii. NCBI lineage: Eukaryota > Metazoa > Chordata > Mammalia > Rodentia > Cricetidae > Peromyscus > Peromyscus maniculatus. The sequence goes on from NC_134868.1 coordinate 39,709,218, forward strand.
CAATATAAATACATGATTATATTAAGATAGGATGACTATATATAATGTTTCTTATCTATAGATATAAAATGAATGCAATAAATATAGCACACTCTTGATGAATTGTTAGTACACAGTGTTTCTCAGTAAAGTACATACAACCTATTATTAAGCAACAGTTATCTAGTTTTCAAATATACATCTTCAAATGTGTTCAGGGTAGAAGGATACACCAAATCCCCCAGTCCCCTTGTGAGTTGGTGAAGGTTAATACTTTTGCAGATTTTGAAATATCCTATTTACTTTAGCAACTTATAAAGCTCTTTATATTCCTTACTTGAAACTTTATTTCTTTAGTCTGGTGATTTTTTTTTTTTTTAAAAAACAAAAGCTAAACATACTTTTAATTCTAGTGCTACAGCATGTACTGCCTTTTCATTAGCAACTTAAACACATTTTAACAATGAAACAGAATTATTAAAAAAAGTTATCTGGCCAGATTCCCCAATTGAATTTTTAAGAGTATTATGGGAAGTCTCAAGTAGATATAGTCTGAACTGCAAAGCTAATCTGGATTAGGAATAGTTTTATATTATTCTAGTCCTTAATACAAATATGAAATCTACCTTAAAATGCCTCGTTAAATGAACCCAGAATTGTTTTAAACCCATCTTCTGTCCTTCTCCATTACATTGACTCAATGGAAACCTGTTACAAGAGTTCTAATACAAACATGTGCATGCAAGGATCACCCTACAGATTCTAACTACATAGTTACTGAAACACATCCTGCCTGTCAAGGGGCATAAATGTACATCTTCTATATACAAAAGGTAAAGTGCATTATTAAATTAGTGAACTGACAGATTGTCTGCCTGGACCATATAGCTTTCAAATAGACAAATGTGAAATTCTCCCATTAGAACCAATTATTTCAATAGGCTCTAAGTAGCTCTTCCACCCTGTCATTTAATTTTTTGGCCATGCTCTTTAGTGCAAATAAGCTTGTGTTTGACTCAAGTTTAAGGGACATGGCAGTTTGGGGCTTTAAGAAGGAAAATAATAAAATGTGGCAGAACTTGAATATCTTTATAATACATTGCATCTTTTGCATATAAGCGGCACATTAGTGCTGCTTTCAACTGCTAGGAGCACACTGCCAACTACTGAGGAACCCGTTTCCAGATTTTATACTATTAGCTTATATTTATTACAGTTTGAGTCTGTCCACATTATGCTCAAATACTATGTGCAAACATCATCAGTGTTTTAGCATTATACAGTAAACTAGTAATTTTGGTTACTAACTTCAATGCTCATTTTTTACTTCTAACATCCAGTTTCCTTAAGAGTTTAATGCCTTCAAGGCAAGGATCCTGTTATTTTGAAGAATACCATGTACACTTGCAGCTCCATTTATGTTACAAATGACAATAAATAAAATTTATATTGCACAGATAAAAATAGCTTATTTTATAAGATACATGGCAATACACATCCTAAATCCAGATGTTTGAACTGGATCACACTTAATTATGGCTAATGAACTCTTGGGAATTTTTTAGGTATCAAAAAAATCATATCATACCATTTTTCAATGAATATATTAACTATGTAAAGGCAAACAAAGGATTGGTAAAAGTCTTAGTGATTCTAGAGTGTGTTCAATTGCCAGTATATATGTATCTACCCAATCTGTAGTTTTGAGGTGGCAAGAACTTTGAAGTATACATACAAGGTAGAAAATCTGGCTATTTAACTAGTTCTTTACTTAAATAATTAATGTGAAATGAAGCTAATAATATGTATATACAGTGAATTAAATATATTTATCTTCATGTCTGACACAGTACCACGTGTATATATGCACGTATGTATATACACACTCAAACCTCATCAGACTAAAAACCAAAAAGAAATCAGTGAGTCCTAATGGATATAAATATTTTAAAAAGGAAGATAAGATTTTCAGAAAGAGCATACACTCACAGCAATAGTGATAGGAACAATTGAATAATGGAATATTCACAGCTCCAGTTCGCCGAAATCTGACAGGTTGATTATTATTAATAGGCACTATGATGGGCAGCAATAACAATCAGTAGTACAGTAATTCAAGTGCACACCACTCCTTCATATACCCAAAACTACTTTTTAGCAAGCCTACATAGTTACGTTATTTTACAGTTAGGACTGCGGAAGAATCCTTGCTACTTTTATAGTCTCGACACCCACCATGTGCTATGAACTTTAGTACTAACATTATCTTCTAACCTTCAGTTGGTCCATAGTGATCCAGACGGTTCACAATGACAATGAACTGGGTGAGATTCCATCATAGTACTTCGAGAAACGTGTAATAAAATCTGCAACCAACACCAGCCTATATGCCTGGGTTACTAGCTGCTTGTTCTTAAGTAACATAAACCAATGAAATCCATTTTCTTAATTCATTCCATAGTTTCTTTAGTGACCTAAGTGTAATGTGTTTGGGAAAAAGTTCTGGAGGGAAAACTGTTACAAATGAGTTCTGAATTGCTTACAGTATGTCAGAGAAGAGCCACATTCTGACCTCAATCCTTGCAGCCAGCCCTCACCCATGAGAACTGTATCTGGGGAGTTGAGATCAGTGTCTGCCTCTTGAACATGACTATATGGACTGACTGTGGGGCAGTAACTGATCCCAGGACAAAACACAATTTCATTTAGAAGACAGTGTATCCCAACAGATGAAAATTCAGTCAGCTAATAAGGGGTGTTGGTACAGGTGTATTCTACACCCACTTTTTAAAAAATTGCTTGAGTATTTAAAAGCTCAGGTGGCCCTTTCTGGAAAAGTGATTTTTAATACAGGCAAATGGATACGTCTTGGATAGAGTAAACCTCTTTAAGAATTGTTAAGGAGCACCTTGGAAATTGCCTGAATTTTCCTTTGAAATGTTTATAATCAATCTTGTTTCCAAATATTGTATTTCCCAGACTGCAATTTTGTATTCTAAATGTTTTGGTTTTTTTTCTTCTGAGAAAAAAAAAAAGGTTTTTTTCTTCTGGAGTTAAAGTATCTGTATCAATATCAGGTTTATATTGGAAGTTTGACATGGTTTTAGGGGCAGCAAATGCTAACGTGCTACTAAAATGTATTAGTAGATGTATTTTTACATCAGTCAACTGGTGCGCCAGCCCTATGAAGCACATGAAAGGGGAGGCGTAAAATACAACACTTTGAAAGTCCATGACAGATTTTGAGGAAAAACGATTGCAAATTACCACAAAAGGCTAAAACATCAAAATCTCCATAGCAAAGCCACTGGGTGAAGCCTCCCTCTCAACAGTGACATTAACGTAATCCCCAAAACTTTGGAAAGTCAGTAAAATATGTACTATAGGAAACAGAGAGTAATCAATTAAAATTCTTCCATGGCTTTGATACGGCAACAAAAACTGTAGGGTTACCACAAAATTTGAAATTATAGAACACTATATATAGTAACTGTTAGGAATACGATACTGTATTTTTAAAAGGTTTAATTATCTAACAATATCTGCTCTTTTAGAGTGGTACTAGTTAATATTCGGTTACCCAATGAACAATATATTCCTACTTGTACTTTCATAAAGGAATATACTATATTTGAGGTCAATTTCTATTTCTGTGGTAACTGTCCTACAGGTCAACTTGGCAACTTTTAATGGAGTATAAATGGGACTTTCTTTGGGGGGAGGATTTGTTAAAACAGAAATTCATACTTTTCATATTAAGTAGATGCATCATTTTCAGGATTATGTCATAGTGCAATGTAAATCTTAAGTTAGGGTGTTTAAAAGGTCAGAATGTCACACTTTGTGCTGATCTGCATACTTCAATCGTCTGGAGCAGCTGAAGCAGCTAAACTATTTAGCTCTGGGGAGGTTAGAATTCCCATGAGAATTCTAGTGATCTATGCATAACATAACGTGAGAATCAGACTTCTTGAAGTATAAACTATTAGAGGTATTACTAATAACAAAGGGCCCAAAAGAGGAAAAACTTCTTCAAATGATTATGGATCAGTACTTTTAGCCAATTAATGATTTTTAAATTTTGCCTGATGGAGTTCAATTTCCTGCTAGTCGAGGCATTCTTGTTCTTCACCACTGGCCCTTCTGCCATCCATTCTCTTTTCTTTATGGCTGTTGCAAATTTTCCTCATCTCTTCTTCATACTTGATAAAATTCTCCCCAAACCTTGTCCAAGCTTTGAATGGAACAGTAATAGTATTACGGTAAGGTGGCCTCACCTCACTTACCTTCAGGAAAATTCCATATTTATTAGAGCCCACATCAAAGTAGAACCTTTTATTGTCCACTCTGAAAGAGGTCCCCTCTGGGAGTTCAAGTGGCTCGTCGTCGTCTCCACATCTTCGCTCTTCGATGTCTCCTTCGCCATAGTCTTCAATCAGCTGAACCAAGGCATCACGAAATTCAATCATTCCTTGTGCTGGGAGGACGATAGTCTGTTCCTGGCCCAAACTGTGGCCAAAATAACCTATCATGCCAGTGCCCCGCATCATGGTCTGTCTAATCCTTAGGAAGCGACCTCGCTGGTTCTCCTTCAGGTCTAGGTAGTATTTCCTATTGTCCCGCTCTATATAGTCTGTTTTGAGGACACTGTGAGGATGCTCTTCGGACCCCACCGACACTGGTGAAGAGGGCGCAGGGTGCTTCTGCCGCCTCCTGGAGACTTGCTCTTTGCTCTGGCCATGCTCTTGCCTGTGGCCTTTCAGGCCCAGGTGGGCATAGTGTTCGATGAAATCGCCTAGACAGTCCTTCAGCTCTGCTGCCACCGACAGGGAGAGGGTCAGTTTACTCTTTCTGATATTGTCCTGCCGGCCTCTCCCTATCCAGACTTCAGCTATCTTTAGGAAGCGGCCCCGGGAGCTTTGCTTCACGTCTAGGTAAAACCTCTTTTTCTGGATGTCCACTCGCTTGGAGGCCAGCTCCTGGATTTCGGATGCGCCCCCAGCCTGATTAGGGGTGGCTGACGCGGAGTAGTGGGGGTAGTGAGAGTGCTGGGCCTGGGGATAGAGTCTACTCTTGCTTAGGCCAGAGCCCCCCACATTCTTGCCTCCGCGGCCACGGCCGCCGCCGCCGCCGCCACCGCCGCCTCCCCTTCGCCTGGCTCTTTCCATCTTCAGCTGCAAGTGACAAACAGACACACGGGGTGGGATGGGGGAGGGGGGGTTGAGAACAATCGCAGACGCCCCTGGGTCCGCACTGCTCCCCCGCCGCCGCCGCCGCCGCCCGGAACCCCCACTCCAGCCCGGCTCTCGCGCTCCGGCCTCGGCCGGCTCCGCACCGCGCGCACGCAGCATCCCCCCCGGCCGCCCCGGGGGCCTCCCGTTCCGATTCCCCGCATGCCGCCGCCGGCCGCCCAGCTCCGGCTCGGCAGCCCCCCGGAGGGAGGGGGGGGTCCCCCCAGCCAGTCGACACTCACATCATCTCCGTCACCGCCACCGATGCCCTTCACGACCACCACCGCCGCCGCCGCCAGCTCTCGGCCCCTCCGCCGCAGCCGCCGCCCCCCCGCCTCCTTCCCCGCCGCCGCCGCCGCCGCGCGCTCTGCCCCCCGCCGGAGCAGCGGGGCAGGGGCATCGCCTGCGGCGCCCACCGCCGCCGCCGCCGCCGCCGCCGCCGCCGCGCCTCCTGCGGCCGCTGCCTGGATTCGGGCACCGGCCCCGACGCCGCGGGGAGGGCGGGCGGGAGGCGGGGAGCTGCCGGCGGCGGGGCCGGGCTGCGGACCCCGCCTCCCCAGCCGCGCTAGCGGAAAGAGGGGGGCTCGGGCTCAGCCTCTGGGCGCGCCCTGACGGCAGCCAACGCGCGGGGACCCGGGCGTGCGTGAGAGCCGGCTGGAGAGGTGGCGGGAGCCTCTGACTTCCCGCGGCTCGCCCGCACCTGTTTCGAGACTACATTTCCCGGCGTGCCCGGCGGCCGTGGGCTCGGAGCATGCGCGCTGCGCCGGCCTACCGGGATGGCTGCGGTGGGAGGGCGGCGGGGCTGGGGGAAGTTGGGCGGGGCCGCGGGCAGAGTGCAGGGGAGGGCAGTCCCCAGAGCAGGAGTGCACCGGGGCGCCTGCCGGCATAAAGTTAGTGTATGTGGGGGGCCTCGCCCCGGTGCCCGGGTTGTGGGCTTTGGTCCTCAGCCCTCCCTCCGTAAGTCATCCTGCTGAAGGAGGAGACCCGTTGATCTAGCTGGCTGTTCTCAGGGTAACGTGTCTTCCACGCTTTCGCTTCTCCTCTCTGCGGACCCTGGGCTAGGCTTTGCATCTTGCACCCTTGGGGCCCCCTGGCCCGCTGGACAGACCCTTGGGGTTGTGTTGGGGGGAGATTCCTAGAAACGGAACCTGCCTCCTTTCTCCTTCTGATTCCCCGGGAAAGGGGCCTCGGAGCCACAGGCCTTCTCTGATCCCGCCAGTTAATGGACTTTCCGGCCCCTTCCGCCTGCAGCTGCGGTTTCTTAAGCCCCGAGAGTCCGACTTTCAGAGGAGGGCTGATGCTGACATAACTAAGTCACGGGGAGCAACCGGCTTTCCACGCTTGGGCAAATTGTATTGGATCTCTTAAGTTCAAGCCATTGTTCTTAATGGGCTTTTTGTCTTGTTCAATATGACCCGTTCTCCGATAGACGTAATGTGTAAAATACCTGGAGAGCAATAAAATCTTTAGGATGCTAATTCAGAGTCCCCACATTATAATAAGTTAGGCTTTATTTTTCTTTGGTTTTGTCGAGACAGGGTTTCTCTTTTTGTAGTCCCTCATACTTTTAGCCCAGGCTGTCCTCGAACTCAAGATAGTCTTGCCTACTCTGCGATGCCATCCTGACCTTGTGTTAGAGACTGTATGTATGCAAAGCCTGGGGTGGATAGGGCAGTTGAGTACTTGATGTCATTGAATACTAGTCTTTCTCTCCTTTCTCCTCTTGCCCTGAGGATGGAATCCTGGACTACTCACCTCCTTGTGACATCTGTCTGCTGCAGAATGACATCCCAGTTCTGTGTGAATTACGCATATAATTGTTGAGCTCTGCTCAAGGCATTAGAGATAACAGGATAATCAATCAGGGAGGAAAACCTATCCTTTTAGAGCTTATATTTTAGTGGTAAGAGACGCGCAAAATGCCACGTGTAGTATGTCAAAGTAAAAACGAAAGGAAGAGGAGTGAAGGCCAGTGGGAGCTGGGAGCTACAGTTTTCCAACAGGTCCTCACTGTGAAGGAAGTGAGAGGTTACCTTGTGGGCATTCCAGGGAAAAAGAAAGTGCAATAGCCTGAATTAGGCTTCTCATAGTTAAGAGCAACCTGGAAGGGCCATTAAAGGCAGAGAAAATGAGGCAGCTAGTGGAGACCAGAGAGTCTGTGCAGGATTTGTTGACTGTTTTGGAAATTTGGTGCACCATCCTCAAGAGTTGGAAAGCTATTGGAGACTGGTCAGAGAAACAACTTTATTAGAATAATCCTTATCCCACCACTCAGGAAGGCAGAGGCAGGCAGATCTCTGTGAGTTCAAGGCCAGCCTGGTCTACAGAGTGAGTTCCAGGACAGGCACCAAAACTACACAGAAAAACCCTATTTCAAGAAACCAAAAAAACAAAACAAAACAAAACAAAAAACAAAACTTAAAAATTGTAATATACACACATATGAATAATATAATTTGCCATCTTAATAATTTTAAGTACATTCAGTGATACTATATCTTCATGTGCAAATATCATCACTATCTACTTCTAAAATATATTTTTCATTGTTGTTGCTTTGGGTTCTTGTTTGTCTTTGGATGCTGGACATTGCTCATGCTACATATCTTTTACTGAGCCACACCCTAGCCCTATTTCCAGAACTTTCTCTTCATCCTAAGGAGGAACTCTGTAACCATGGAGCAATAACTTCATGGCTTCCTCTTCCCAGGCCCCCAGAAATTTGTGATAGATCTTTTCTCTTATGAATCCACCCATTTCAGATATTTCATGTAAATAGAACCATACATATTTGTCCTTTCATTTCTGACAGACGAGGCTCAGTGTGCTGCCAAGGTCCATCCATGCCGGGGTGTTTAGCGGAGCTGAGTCCCCGTTTTGAGGGTGAGTTACATTTCATCGTGTATGTGTACCACATTTTGCTTATCCTTTAAACTATTGATAGATAGGTTGTTTCCGCCTCTTTGTTGTGAATTCTGATGCTCTGAATGTTGTGTGCATATCTGTGTCCCTGTTTTAATTTTTTTGGCATATGTCTGTATATGGGAATGGACTTTCTGGAGTACATGATAAGCTTTTTAAGTAACTGCTGAACTTTCCCACAATGGTAATGCACAGGTGTCTCAATTTCCCCACATCCTTGTCAAAACTTATTCCCCTACTTTTTATTCTCATTGTAGTCCTCTTAGAGGGCTATGTGGGGTAGTATCTTATTTCTGTTTTGATTTGTATTTCTTCAATGACTAATGTCATTGAGTGGCTTTTCATGCATTTAGTGGATACTAGTCTTTGACAGAGTATGTGTTATAGTCCTTTGCTCATTTTCAAAATTGAGTTTTTTAAATTGTGGAGTTATAGGAGCTCTTCATCATATTACATATAATGACAGTTTCATATTGATATATATAATTTGCAAATAACTTTATCATATTTTGTGCTTTTTTTTTTTTACTTTGGGGGGGATTTTGAGATAGGGTCTTGGTATGTAGCCAGGCTGTCCATGAATTCAAGATTCCCCCTGCCTCTGTTTACCAATGCTGGACACTTCTTTACTTTTTCATTATGTTAATTCCCAAAGTTTTCAATTTTGATATGTTCAAGTTCTTTATATATTTGTACCCTTGTTATTATATCTAAGTAATTTATTACCACTTCCAAAGTCATGATTTTTTTCATTCATATTCTTTTCTAATTTTATTTTATTTTTAGGTCTAGCTCTTTTATTTGAATTTGTATTTAATTTGAGTTAAGGGTTCAACTTCACCCTTTTACATGTGGAAATGTAGCTTACAAGTGAACAAGTTTTGTTTTTGTTTTTAAACCTGCTTGGTTAAATTTATTTCTAGGTATTTTATTAATTTAAATGCTGTTGGAAATGGTATTGCTTTCTTTCTTTTACATTATTCATTTTGATATAGGAAAACAGCAGATATTTGTGTGTTAATCTTGAATTCTTCAACTCTGTTGATTTTTTTTTTTTTTTTTTTTTGGTTAGGTTTAGTAGCTTTCTTGTCAGTTCCTAGGGTTTTTATGTATAGGATTGTGCTATCTGTTAAGATAGAAAAGGTTTACTTTTCTAGTTTAGATGCTGTATTAGTCATGGTTATCTAGATCAGTGGTTCTCAACCTTCCTAATACTGCGACCCCTTAATACAGTTCCTCATGTTGTGATGACCCCAACCATAAAATTATTTTCGTTGCTACTTCATAGCTGTAATTTTGCTACTGTTATGAATTATAACGTAAATATCTCATATGCATATGGTTTTAGGTGACCCCCGAGAAAGGGGCATTTGATCCCTGAGGGGGGTCATGACCCACAGGTTGAGAACCACTGATGAAGAGCTTGTTGCGATTGGAAACAAGGTCGTCACCTGAGGGTGAAGATGGGGAAGGAGGTTTACGGAGAGGGAAATGTTATGAAATTGTTATCATAGGGAGGGACGGTAGTAAATAGGTAAAGGGAAAACTGCAGATTGCCAGGAAGTACAGATGATTCCCTTCGAGTCAGACGTTTAAAGGGAAGACCAGTCAATTTGAGTGTTTTTTTTTTTTTTTTTCCTAACTAATTCAGCAGCATCTGTGTAGGCAAAGGGGATGGAAGAAACTTCCTTTCATTTAGTTAGGGTTAGTTTTGTAGGAGAGAGTAGAACCAAGAAGGGCGCTGAAGCCAACCAAGGGAGTGTGCAAGGGAGCAGTTAAAGCTTTGGAATTCCAGCTGGTCACCAAGACGTGTAGACGAGAGTGACGCCCTCCTGCCTGCTCTCAGCGCTCAGGAAGGTTGAAACGGAGGTACACGTGAGGTCAGCCTGGACAACATAGTGAGAGCCAGGCTGACCTGGGTTGCAGAGTGAGATGCTCTCTCCAAAAATAAAATTACAATTAAAAAAATTAAAAACAAAGTAGAAACTACCCAGGGGTTGAGGACTGTGAAAACCACTGGATTACAGATGATGGGGGCGGGGAACCAAAAGATTCTTGGAGTTGAATTTCTTAGGGGAGATAAGCTTGAAGGGTAGGACTGTTGGTTACAGAATGGTGGCGCACCCCTTTAATCGCAGCACTCGGGAGGCAGAAGCAGGCCGATCTCTGAGAGTTCGAGGCCAGCCTGGTCTACAGAGTGAGTTCTAGGACAGCCAGGGCTACACAAAGAAACCCTTTCTGGAAAAACCAAGAAACAAATAAATGACAAACTAACCAACCAGAATGGGATATGTAGAACTTAGATTGTGGGGTAATTCATTTCCTCTTAATGACAAGAATTGGAGGACAGGTAGTGAAAAATGGAAGACAGTGTCTCCCTTGGATGTTTTACAACACAGGTTGTGGATGAGGGAGGAGCCAGGAGAAAGGGTAGACTGGAGATAAAAATGGCTGTGATAATGATGGTGATAGCCAATAATCCCAGATATATTGTCAGGAAAGCTACTGTGACCTAGTATTTTCCTATCTAGAAATTTATCCTATGGAAGTAATTGTTAAAGAAACCCATATGCCCAAGGAAGTTCACTGAAGTTTATCTGTAGTGAAAATATTGGGTAACCTGTCTTTAGAGAAGAGCAGAGTCATGGTAGCTAAAGAAAAGAACTTTAGACAGACTTTAAGAAATTAGATCAAGACTTGTGATTAGGGCTGGACATGCAGTTCAGTGGTAGAGCATGTGTCTAGCGTGCAGAAAGCCATAGGTTTGATAACTAGTTCAATATAAAAAAAGATGGCTACCAGGTATTTATTAAATATTCTTACTGACAAGAATATTTTCAGTGGAAAAACCAGAGTCAAATTGACTTCAGCCACAGCCAGTTATTTGTTGGCCTCTTATAAGCTGCTTCCTGAAGCAGGGTGGCCTCCAAACATTTGGGCTTTGACTATCTTTCTGACCATGCTTTATTGCCTACTATGAAGCCATTTTCATGGTGGGCACCTCTATGGTTGAAAGATTGGCTTGCGTCAATCTTGAATATACAGTTCTTCATTCACATCTAGCCAAAAGTAAATTGTCCTTCTTCTTAGCGTGGAAGTAGAATCCTAAGTATTGCTGCTGTTGGACTCCCTTGGAACTAGTGATTATAGCCAGAGGACAGTGGACCAGAGAACTGAGACCTGGGTTATGTTTATTATCCCTGAACAATTGTCATGAGTAATTCCTGCTGGTCTTAATTAGGCTTTACTTTGGTACTGCTGATGAGATTAGTTCTAGGCAGAAAGTTTTAGTGCTAGTGCATTTAGGTTAGGAAAGGCTAAATTTTGGAGAGTAGAGTGTTTTTAAAATGTATTGTACACGGTGGGCCTGTTACCCTCTTTCTTAGTATGTACCCATGCATATATTTACTTTTTGTGGTGGTGGAGATTGAATCCAGGCAGTCTGTCACTCACAGAGTGATGTCACTAGCCCCCAAGGGTTGAGATAACCAGTCTCCTTTTCCTCCTTTCTTTCTTTTTACCTTTTATTTACTTTAAGAAAAGATTAAACTTTTTTGATACATTTGTTCTTGGGATGCCAATTTGAAAAGGTACGAAGCAGTACTTACTATTTATTTTCAGATTTATATCATGGCTGGCTTGCATGAAAGATGTAGATGGGGTGGGAGAAGGAAAGAGAAGACGAATGAGAAAATATCCTGCTTGATAAGAAACAAGTTATAGAGTGTTGAAGCAGGTTCACATACCTGACGCTCAGTCTCATTCTGTCCCCTGTAAGGTCACCTGGTGACTGGTACAGATTCTCCTAGGTGCTTTGCCTTTGTGTCTATAGCCAGACTGCTGTGTCTGTGGGTTCCATATTTGCATATTTTACTGACTATGTCAACTGGAGCTTTTGGAGGTGAAACGTTTTGATATCTCCTATAGTACACCTTTTAAAACAGTGGGGCCAGTTCTTGCAGTCCTGCAAATTATCTATCTTTAAATTCAACTCGTAAAAATTTGTCAATGCTGGTATATCAAAATTATTATCATAGCCAGTTTTGTTGGCCTCATTTATTGAAAAACTTGTTCTTTCTCAAAGATTAGAGACGCCTCCCAAGTTTCAATATTTTCCCTGCCTGGAGCTGACCATGTCTTCCTTGTGCATTCATTCTCTGATGGGCGCTCATGTTATTCCCATTTGGCCATTGTGAAGAATGCTGTGAACATGGGAACGGGTGTATCTCTAGGGTGCCGATTTCATTTCATTTCTGGTGTATCCAGCATGGAGACTGTGGGATGATATGGCTCATTTATTTATGTATTTATTATTTCAGTACCAGACAAGTCTCTACCACTAAGCTTATTCTTTTTATGAGAGGATGCCCTGTTTCTCCAATGCCACTTACTGAATTCACTGTTGGGCTTTTCTTACCAGTCTGGCAGTGCTGAATTTCAGCCCATTGCAGAGCTTTGTATCCTAATGTTAAACATCAGTCTCATTTAGTTATCATTTTCTGAAATTGCAGCTGAATTATTTTGTTTCTTAGTTTTGTTGTTGTTGCTGTTGTTGAAAGTTTTGAACTGTTTTTCCAGTGCTGGGGTCGTAGCCTAGGGCTTTGTGCATACTCGGCAGGTGCTCTGCCATAGAGCTTCATCTTCATCCCATGTTTTGAGATGAGGCCACTGTTTGAATGTAGCCCAGGCTGGCCTTGAACTCTTGATCCTTCTCCTTCTGTCTTATGAGTGCTGGGGTTACAGGCATCTTCCAGTACCCTCAGTAGAACTTTCTATTTTGAAGGTACAAAACTTACTACTCTATTATTTATGGTTGTTTGTTTATTCAAACAATTTATTTTTATTCAGCGTAAGAGATTAAAGAAAAGATCTGACAACACAGTTTTATTTTTAGTTGTATTTATAGATCAATTAGAATGCTATTATGGAAAGCTTCAGATAGACCTAGACCTAAATGGTAAGGAAGTGTATTTTTTATTTTTACTTGTTATTTTGTATGCATGTATGTATATGTTTGTGTGTGTGTGTGTGTGTGTTTGTGTGTGTGAAGACATGAAGTTGATGTTGGATATGTCCTCTGTAGGCAGAAGTCTCTTTCCTGCCTTCCTGTTTCCAAATAATTGACTCGGAGGTACTGTTATAAATGCTCAGCTAGTAGCTCAGGCTTATTACTAACTAGCCATTACACTTAAATTAACCGATAATTCTTATTATGTTTAGCCACATGGCTTGGTAACTTTTCTCAGTGCGGCATTCTCATCTTGCTTCCTCTGTGTCTGGCCGGCGACTCCTGACTCTGCCCTTCCTCTTCCCAGCATTCTTAGTTTGGTTACCCTGCCTATACTTCTAGCCTGGCTACTGGCCAATCAGCGTTTTATTAAACCAATTCGAGTGACAAATCTTTACAGTGTACAAGAGCATTATCCCACAGCAATGCTTGACCACTTTTCACCCTCTTTTGAGAGACAGGTCTCTCACTGTACCTCGTGCTCACTAATTCAGCTAGACTGACTAGATAGTACCCCAGCAGAGACTCCTGTCCCTGTCTCTCCTACAGCAGGTTTACAGATGGGTGCTCCCTATTTTTTTTATTTAATTTTTATGTGGGTGCTCATGCTTCTGCACAAGCACTTTACTGACTGAGGTATTGCCCCAGCCCCTTTGTTCTTTGGAGACAGGGTCCCACTTCGTATCCCAGGCTGCCTTGGCACTCACTATGTAGCCCAGGTTGGCCTTGACTAGTGACAACTATCCTGCCTCCCCAGTGTTCAGATTACAGGAGTGCACTGGCATGCTGGGCAGGAAATGTACTATTAAGATGCAACTTGAAGGCCAAAACAAGCCTGGGACTAATAAAAGCTCACCATCTCTGCTGCCTTCTGGCTTTTACCCCATGTCGGCTTCATTCATGGTAGCAAAGTGGTTGTGGAAGGTCTGAGCTTTACAGTCTCAATTAGAAGTCATCACGTTAGGTCATTTTCCTGAAAGAGCAAGGCTTTTATTCTTAGAGATAGCCTTAGCAATCTCAAAAATGGCTCTTGTGTCTGTTTGGACTTGAATAATGTATTTTGTTCTTAAACCAAATGCACGCGATGGCTTTGATCTTAGGCCTGAGTTTCTGAGTCACTGTGCAAAGGGGAATTTAGGCCAATTGGGCCACTATAGGAACTGGCTTAGTAGGTAACTGTACATTATCTGAATTAAATTTATTGGTGTGATAAAGAGAGTCTAGTGCAGAATGGATGCTGTCTAGGCAACCATGAGTGTCCACTTAAAAATGAGACCTATAAAATTTCATCTCAGGCTCTTTGAAGTAAGAGTAATAAATTTAAGAAGAAAAGTAGACACCTAAGCAAGTTTGAAATGGACTTACTTGAAAACTTTCTCTGCTGTTTCCCAGTTTATAATGATTGATTTTAGCTGAGTTGCTAAAGCCACTGGCAGAACAGAGGAAATTCATTAAAAATAATGAATTATTTAGTTGGACAGTGAAATTCAGTTCTAAAGCATTCCCCTGTGCCATGGATTCAGTTCAGGTCCAGTCACCTTCCTGGTTTATGGGCAGTGCAGCACCTTACCATCATGACACAGGAGAGAGAGCAGGAGGGGGAGGGGAGGGGAGGGGAGGGGGAGGGTCAGGAGAGGAAAGCAGAGGAGAGAGAGGAGGGGGGAGAGGGAGATGGAGGGAGGGGAGGGGGAGGTCAGGAGAGGAAAGCAGAGGAGAAAGAGGAGGGAGGAGAGGGAGATGGAGGGAGGGGAGGGGAGGGGAGAGGAGAGCAGGAAAGGAGAGAGAGGAGGGGGGAGAGGGAGATGGAGGGAGGGAAGGGGAGGGGAGAGCAGAGGAGAGAGAGGAGGGGGGAGAGGGAGATGGAGGGAGGGGAGGGGAGAGGAGAGCAGAGGAGAGAGAGGATGGAGAGAGGGAGATGGAGGGAGGGGAGGGGAGAGGAGAGCAGGAAAGGAGAGAGAGGAGGGGGGAGAGGGAGATGGAGGGAGGGAAGGGGAGGGGAGAGCAGAGGAGAGAGAGGAGGGGGGAGAGGGAGATGGAGGGAGGGGAGGGGAGAGGAGAGCAGAGGAGAGAGAGGATGGAGAGAGGGAGATGGAGGGAGGGGAGGGGAGAGGAGAGCAGGAAAGGAGAGAGGGGAGGGGGGAGAGGGAGATGGAGGGGGCGAGGGGAGAGGAGAGCAGGAAAGGAGAGAGAGCCTGTTCCCTTTGTCTTTGTTGCTAGCCTTGTGATTTCCTTGTCTTGCTTTGATTGATTTACATTTGCACCTTATTTTAGTTGGCCCTTATTAATACAAAACTGTGTCTCATATAATATTCGACAGGAACATTTATTAGAGACCTAAAAGAAATAGGTATCTCAGAAAGAAACCATCCTGTTCCTACTCAGAACTGCTTTGACTTACCATGGTTGAATGCTAATAGGTGGTTTTATTTAGGTTTTCTTTCCTTTTTTTCAATTTGGGCTGTTTGGAGGGAAATTAAGACTAGCAAAAATCTCTGATAGGTTAGTGAAAGTCTTAAGATCTATTTAATTAAGGAATCTAATGGGAACTTTGTTATAGATTTCTTAGTTACTCTGTTTTCCTCATTCCTGTCTCATTCCTATTTATATGTCTTTAAAATAATCTATAGGTTTGTATATGTGTACATCAATATACATACTAGTTGCTGTAAGTGTAGCCAATATATACAGTCTCATTTCCTGAAAATATGCAAATATGACAGATTAAAAGAAATCAAGGTCAGATTTTTTGTTTTCATTTTTTAAATCAGCATATAAATATAAATGTGCTAGCTACCATTATGACATCCTTAAATAAGAGGAGCTTTTGTGGTTCTCTTGCCTCCCATCTTTTCGGTCGCTCTTTCTGCCCTTCTTCCCTCCTCCCTCCAGTGTCTTCCTCCTTCATTCTCCATCCCCTTTGTCTTCTCTCCATCCCTCCTCATCGCCTACTGTTACTCTCCCGTGGTTTCCTTTTAGATCTTTAGATGTACTCACTTTTATACCTGTTTAGAGATGTACATGTGCAGTAATATTGGGGGCCCTAATAAACTAGCCTGGGGATCGGAGGACAGAGCCAGACACTAGATTAAACATAGAGGACAGACAGTGGTGGCACACACCCTTAATCCTATCACTGGGAGGCAGAGATCTGTCTGGATCTCCATGAGTTCAAGGCCATACTGGAAACATCCAGGCAGTGGTGGCACACACTTTTAATCCCAGTACTGGGAAGCACACACACCTTTAATCCCAGGAAGTGACATGGCTGGGCAGAGAAAGGTACATAAGGTGTGAGGAAACAGGAACTAAAGCAGTTCAGCAGAGATCCTTTCCTGTGAGGAGTTGGCTGTGGCTTGCTCTGTTTCTCTGATCTTTCAACTTTCACCCCAATATCTGGCTCTGTTTTTTTTTTTTTTAAATTAAAAGACCATCTAAGATTCGAACAACATACATGTGTATATTATAGGGTAGGATCTGTGTGTGAGGGAGAACGTGTGGCTTTTTTTCTTCTGAGTCTGTGTTATCTCACTCAGTATTCTATTTCCCAGGTCCATCTATTTTTCCTGCACATTTCATTTTGCCTCATTAAACTAAAAATGTAAAAAGTTGTTAAATTTAAAACACACATTTGTGTTTGTGCCTGCACATATGTGGAGACCAGGGTCAATGGCCTGGTCACCAAGCTCCAGGTCATCCTCCAGGAATACAGGGATCATTGTTCTTTTTTTGAAATGTGTGCCACAAAAACCCAGGTGGTTTTTGTTTGTTTGTTTGTTTTTTAATGTGAGTGCTGGTGGTATAAACTCTGATCTTCATATTTGCATGATAATCATTTCAGCTCCTGAAACCATTTTTATTGGAAGTTGCTTTGCAGTAAAAATAAGTTAATTGTGTTGGTGAAATCCAAATTGTCTAACCAGAATTAGGACCCATGATAGCCAAACTGAATTGCTGGAGCCTTTAAGTTGCTCTGGTTTATAAGTTTTCTGTGTTATGTTATTCTTTTACTTACCCAGTTTTATGAATCTACCAGTCATTGAAATTTCTTTTTTGTATTTCTTTCTGTATCCGTGAATAGTTGGATGAGAACATGAAAATGATTAGATCGTAGTTGGAAGCTTCCTAAATATAATTTGTGTGTAGTTACAGAGAAAAGAGAATAGATTCATATTAAAATTCAGTACTCTGACTCAGGACCAATGGGTAAAAGTGAAATATTGGGTAAATGAGTCTCCTCTACTTTGCCTTTCTTCTTCTTCCTCTCTAGTTAGAATGTCCCGCCTAACCTTATTCTGCCTCATCATTGGCCAAACAGCTTTATTTAGCAACCAATCAGAGCAGCATATTTTACAGCATACAGAAAGACATTCCCCCCATAAGTTAACTGTTGATGAAAAAAATATATTCTTTGTTTCTTTTGTCTGGGTTTGGTATCTCTGTCTGTATCCATATTCTGTTGTCTTTTTTTTACTAGCATATATTAATTGTGCATAATAGTAGGTTTCAATAGGACCTGTATTAGTTATATATTAATACATGTATTTCACACATGGTTTATAATGTGTTGTGGTCATATACCACTATTGCCTATTACTGTCACCCTTCCGCTGGTCTTCCTTGTCCCAAATAGTCCTTTCTATTTCATGTCACTCTTCTTCTCTTCTAGAATATGACAGAAACATATGATATTTGTCTTCTCTGAGCTTTACACCATGATGTCCTGTTCTATCCATTTTCCTTCAAATGTCATGATTTTGTTGTTTTTTTTTTGTGATTGAATTATACCCCATTATATGTATATTGGCCACTGTGCTAGTTAGTTTTTTGTTATTTATTTAGATAGAGGGTCTCACTTAATGTAACCCTTGGCTGGCCCAGAATCACTATGTAGGCCAGACTGGCTTTGAACTCGTAGAGATCTACCAGCTTCTGCCTCCCAAGTGCTGGAATTAAAGGTATATTCCACCACACCCTGCTTAAGATTTATTTGCATTTTATATGCCTGCCTGGTACCCAGACACATCAGAAGAGGATGCTGGATCTCCTGGAATTGGAGTTAGAGATGATTTTGAAGCTACCATATGGATGCTGAGAACTGAACCCAGGTCCTCAGCAAGAACAGCAAGTGATCTCAACGGCTGATCCATTCTTTGCTCCAGCTCTAAGTTTTTGTCATCTTGACACAAATTGTAATTACTTAGGAAGAGGGAACCTTAGTTGGAGGAACTGTTTCTATCAGATTTGTCTGTGGAACATTTTCTTGATTCATGATTGATGTGGGAAGGCTCAGTTCACTGGGTGGTGCCAACTCTGGTCAGGTGGTCCTCTGGTATATAAGAAAGCAGACTGAGCAAGTCAGAGGGAGCAAGGCAGTAGGCAACATTCCTCCACGGTCTCTCCTTGGGTTCCTGCTTTTAGGGTCCTGCCTTGGCTTCCCTTGATAATGGACTGTATCCTATAAGGCAAAGAAAAGAAACCCTTTCCCCTTTCAGGTTGCTTTGGTCAGTGTTTTATCCCAGCAACAGAGAAGCAAGCTAGGATCATCATATATTCTTTATCCATTTAGTTGTTTATAAATATCTATTATGATTCCATAATTTGGCTACTATGAATATTGTGATACATATAACTGTACAGTCTATTACATGTTGACTCTCATTCCTTCAGGTATGTTTTCAAGAGTGGTAGAACTACACTGTATATTAGTTCTATTTTTAGTTTTTTTGAGGAACCTCTATAGCATTTTCCATAGTAGCTGCACTAATTTACATTCTCCCTAATTTCAGTGACCTACTGTTCATTCAAAAATATTATTCAATATCCACATGCTTGTATAGTTTCTGTAGTTTGTTTTGCTATTCAGTTGTAGTTTTCTTCCATTATCTGAGTTATTTCAGTTGTTTTGTTATTTATTCATGCAAATTTGGGGTCTGTCTTAGGGTTTCTAGTACTGTGAAGAGACACCATGACCATGACAACTCTTATAAAGGAAAACATTTAATTGTGGTGACTCATTTACAGTTCAGAGGTTTAGTCTATCACTGTCATGGTGGGAAGCAAGGCAGGATGTAGGCAGACATGGTGCTAGAGAGGGGGCTGAGAGTTCTTACATCTTGACTCATAGGCAACAGGAAGTTGTCTGAGACACTGAATGTGGTTTGAGCATATATGAGACCCTAAAACCCACCTCTACAGTGACACACTTCCTCCAACAAGGCCACACCCACTCCAACAAAGCCATACCTCCTAATAGTGCCACTCCTTTTGAGGGTCATTTTCTTTCAAACCACCACAGAGTCTAAAATGTGATTTATTTTGAAGCTAGCTCCTTGGGCTATTGAAGAAAATGTGTATTCCTTAGCTGTTGGTTGAAATATCTATAGAAGTCTGTTCATTTGATCTGTGTTTCAGTTTCTCTGTTTGCTGATTTTTTGGTCTGAATTATCTGTCTATTGACAAGAGTTGGGTATTAAAGTTACCCAATTTGGATCTGGATCTACTTATCCCCATTATATCCTGTTGTGTGTGTGTGTGTGTGTGTGTGTGTGTGTGTGTGTGTGTGTGTGTGTGTGTATGTGTGTTTCATGTGACTTTGCATGTTGGTATGCCATATATATATATATATATATATATATATATATATATATATTCCTATCTTCTTGGTAGACGTCTTTCTATGTTACTATGTAGTGACCTTCTTTATGCCTTTTAATTTTGACTTGAAGTCTGCTTTGTCAGATGTGAACATAGCTGTTCCTGTTTGATTTTGGTTTCTGTTTGCTTAGAATATTGTTTCTCCATCCTTGCACTTATTTAAGTCTAGGCATATATTTGCTGGTGAGATGAGTTTCTTGCAGACAGAAAGCAGTTATATTCTACGCCCCCACCCCCAGTGTGGAAGATCAAATCCAGGACCTTGTGTATGCTTGGCAGGCACTCTTATTTACTGAGCTAAATTCCTTCATTGATTCTGTATGTTTTAATTAGAGAGCTAAGATTATTTGTGTTTAGAGTTATTATTGAAAGTAAATTTCTCCATTCTTCATTTTAGACACTTGTTTGTTTACTGGGTTAATAATGTTTTATTCTTCCCTAACTTTTATTTGTTTATTGGTATTTAATTATCTGAACTTGTGCTTGTATATATCTTTTTCTTCTTTTGTATGTTGTTGTATGTTGTATTCCTTATCTTTGCAATGCTGGTATAGTTACTTTAGTTTATGCATATTATTGAAGGTGTTTCCTCCCCCTTTATTTTATTTTATTTTTTTGGTTTTTCGAGACAGGGTTTGTCTGTGTAGCTTTGCGCCTTTCCTGGAACTCGCTTTGGAGACCAGGCTGGCCTCGAACTCACAGAGATCCGCCTACCTCTGCCGCCCGAGTGCTGGGATTAAAAGCGTGTACCACCACTGCCCGGCCCCCCCCCCCTTTATTTTAAAGAATGATTTTGATGGTTATTGTAATCTTATAGGGCTTGAAATATACCTATCCACAGAGCTCTCCTAGTCTTGGTTACTTGCTGCTTAAACTGAGTGGGTCCAGTCTGTGTCTGATTTGTTTGTTTCCATGTCTGCTTCTCTTGTTCTTTTCCACCCAGATATTATGGTATGGTGTCCTCTGGTTCTTTGACCAGCAATTACTCCAGTTTTAGGACCTAAGAGTATCTCATTCTTAAATAATAGGATGCTCCTGCCTCCTCAAGAGTCACTTGGCTGCAGAACTCTGAAGTATGGGGAGCAATGTAATGAATTTCTTCTTCAGCATTAGCCTACCCACAATGGTCTCTGTCATACCAAATCCCCTTGTTGGGCTTAAGGCTTGAGAGTACTGTGGGTTTTTTCTTGGTTAGGAATGCAATTCTTTTGTCACAAGGTGGCATTTCTTACTTGGTGGTTACATCTTTGGTTTCCCTGCCACCTGGTTTCCCAGGAAGCTCAGATTGGAGCTGTGGGCTGTTTCTACTTTTCTCTGCATGGCTTTTCTGTTTTTCCATGTTTTTTCTCTTTTCCTGACACCTCTCATGATTCCCAATGCTCCTCTTTATTCTCCCAAAACAGTCTGTCTTCTGTTGCCCTGACTCTTCACAAACAGTGTTACACAAAGATAGCAGCAATCTGCCTGGGACTTACCCACAGAATTTGCCTGGAATCCTGTACTCATAGACTCTCAGTCCTTCCAAGAGATCTCAGTGTACTACAGGAGATGAGTCAGGAGAACAGTAAAAGGCCATCACTATTCAGCAGTGTTCCAATGCATGATGGGCATGGCAGCACATGCCTTTCATTGCAGCCCTTTGGAAGTGGAGGCTGGAAGGAAGGTCATGAGTTTGAAGCCAGTCTGGGTTTACATAGCAAGACATTGTCTCAGAAGCAGGCATACAAAAACAAAACAAAATACAGAAACCCAAAACAAAACCAAACCCAACTCAAGTATAATTATAGTTTTAAAAAATCTGACATCATGGCTAGACAGTGGTGGCATATGCCTTTAATCCCAGCACTTGGGAGGCAGAGGCAGGAGGATCTCTGTGAACTCAAAGCCAGCCTGGTCTACAACAGTGAGTTCCAGGACAGCCAGACTACAGAAAGAAACCCTGTCTCAAAAAAATAAACAAACAACAACTCAACAACAAACCAAAACCAACCAACTAACCAAACCAAAAACAAAACAAAACAACCCACCTTGATGGTAGCGCACACCTTAAAAAAATCTGACATCATTTTTATTGGTATTTATCTTATTAGCAGTGTGGTCAGTAAAACTAATAGTATGTGGGCTGGGCTTAGTGTTAGGGTGCTGGGCTAACATATGCTTTCATAGGTTTAATTTCCTGCTCTGAAAATTAAACTAAATACAAAACCACCACCAACCCTAAAATTATGAGATACAGTAAAATGACTAACATTACAACAGGAATATAATTATATTTTGCAGATGAGGAAATGAGATTTTAGGAAAACAGTGGCTTGCTCAAGGTCACATTAATACTATGTGATCATATGTCAAAGCATAATTTTTAAAAATTGTTTATTTTTATTTTATTTTATTTTATTTTTATTTTATATGCATTGATTTTTTTGCCTGTGTGTATGTTTGTGTGAGGGTGTCAGGTCCCCTGGAACTGGAGTTACAGAAAATTGTGAGCTGCCATGTGGGTGCTGGGAATTGAACCCAGGTCCTCTGGAAGAGCAGCCAGTGCTCTTAACCACTGAGCCATCTCTCCAGCCCCCAAACCATAACTTTCTAACATAGATCCTTACACATACATAGAATAAACACACCACATGTATTCAGTTCATGAATGAGAATCAGTATAATGAAATTGTTTCAGAAAGCTGAAGATTATATAGACAGGTAGAAAGCAATATAGAATGAGATGTGTGGGTGAGATCACTAGACTTTTAGGTTGTTTTTTGGCATGGGACAGACTTCTGTTATACTTTTACTAGACAAAAATTTAGAAGCTAACGCATACCATCATAGACTATGAGTTATTAAGTTGTGAGGAAATGGTTCAAGTGTGTCCCATAATGAAATAATCCTTATGTGACATTGAAAGGCCCATCTTACTCTGTCTTTTCAGTTTTGCACTCATTTTCTTGACACAAACCAAGGTCAGAGCCGGTTCCCTTCCACATTGCCTCCTTGCTTCTTTACGTTCAAATCTTCAGCACCTCAGCAGTCCTTGACAATGTCAGCTTCTCTTCTTTGGTGCACAGTGATGTTCATATGGTCTTCTTTTTCAGACTCACTGTGAACTGATTGGCCATAGTAAAATTTCATAACAATCCATAGTGAGAAATTAAAATTATAGCATAAATATACAACTACTTTCCCCTAACATTTGGTTAGCAGATTTCAGAGTAATAAACATTTTTACATTTTTTTTCTTTTTAAGAAATGAGAATTTCTACTACCAAAATAAAATTGAACCATCTTAGGTAATTATGGAAACAATTTTCACATTAAGCAGTTTAACTGCCTATCAGTTAAGTGTTGTTGAATAATTGTATATTAGTTATTAATGTTATTTAGTAACAATTTTATCTTATACTAGAAATGATATTGGTCGTTTAACTTAATTAACAGTTGCTCCCCTTTTTGATGCTGTTAGAAAACATTGGGGTGTCTTATTTAGTTTAGCCCTCAAGCAGTCAGCCAAGGCAATTACCATGTTAACAGAAGGCATTCATTTCCTTACCTTAGCTAAAGGTTTAAGGAACAAAGAAATCTCTCAGCTCATCTGATGAAACCCAACTTCCTTTTGAGACTGGCATTAAGTGTTGGGTCTCTAGAAGATGGCTCAGTTCTAAATGGAGAAAACATGCCCCTGAGCTCTTGCTGCAGGGTGGGTTGGAGTATAGCTTAAAATTCAAGTAATTAAAAAGCTACCCCTTCTTAACTAGTTTGGAATGTGAGCTTAACTCTTTTTTACATTTTAAATTGATAATTTCATTATGCATATAATGTCTTTTGATCAAATCTAGCCTTCATTCTCCCTCCAAAGCCTACCCTTCCCCCATTTCCCTCCCATTTTCATGTGCTCTTTTTTTCTTTTTCTTTTCCTCTTCTCTGTCTCTTTCCGTCTCTCTCTCTCTCTCTCTGTTTCCATCTCACTCTCTCTTTCTTCCTCTCTTCCTTTCATTCTTAAACACACTGAGTTTCCTTTTGCTGCCTCTGTATGCATGGATTTAGGGACACCTAAGATGTTTAGGACCACTGCCTGTCAGGGACTGCATCCTTAATCTTGTTCCCCCAGCAGCCTCAGTTGACAGGAGCTTTTTAGCAGTGGGTGGGGCTTTACAAGCCCCTCCCTATTCATGCTGGGATTTGGCTGGCTTGTTTTGCAGGTCTTGTGCATGCAGCCACAGCCTCTGTGAGTTCATGCAGGCAATGGTTCTGTCAGCAATCTTTCTGCCCCCTCCTCTGCAGCGATCCCTGGGACTTGGCCTGGGGTGTGATAGAGATGTCACATGTAAAGCTGGCCAGTTTTTGTTTGTTCTGAATTAAATTTGAAAGCTTACTGGTATGATTTTTATTGGCTAAACTAGAAATGATACCTGACAACTTCTCTTAACCATCTCATTGCTGTCAGATAGAATCTCTTAAGGTGTATTTTTTGACACATAATTTATAATTTTTTTTTCTTAATTTTTATTTTATGTGCATTAGTGTTTTGCCATGGGTTTTGAGTCCCCTGGAACTGGCGTTACATACAGTTTTGAGCTGCCATGTGGGTGCTGGGAACTGAACTCAGGTCCTCTGGAAGAGCATTCAGTGTTCTTAACCACTGAGCTATCTCTCCAGCCCCTCATAATTTATAATTTTAACAAGTAATTGATTAACGTTTATTTGCTAGTTCTACCATTCCTAAACAAAAAGTCTACTAAATTAGCTATCATGAGGCACATTTTGCAACTAATATATAAAAACATCTGGTCATGGTGGTGCATACCTATAATCCCACCACCCAGGAAGATAACACACGAAGATTGTGGGTTCAAGACCAGTCTCAAAGGAAACCGCCTTGGAACAATACAGAAAAATTAGCTAACATGAAACAAAATACATAAAAAAAAACCCCCAGGCTTTTACCAGAAGTTACATTCTTATTAGATATTTTATGAAAGCATCCATGTGCAGATGTGTGTGTGTGTGTCTTGTGAATGTGTGTATGTGTGCATGAGAGAGAGAGAAAGAGAGAGAGAGAGAGACAGACAGACAGACAGATTGATTACTAGTGCCCTTAGATTCCTCTGTTAGTCACAGGCAGTTGTGAGCTGCCCAACTAGGGTGTTGGAAGTGGGTCCTCTGTAAGAGGAGTAGGAACTCTTAACTGCCAGGTCATCTTTCTAGCCCCAAGATAATGGTTTTGAAAGCAAATTTACTTCTAAATTCTTTACCTGGTAGTATCTAGACCCAATTTTGTACGTAAATAGGTATTTCAAATTAAAATGATCCTAGTGTTTCCCATCTGCAGATTAGTTACTGAGGTCTATTTTGGCTTCAACGTTGTGCTGAATTACTTACATCACTTTTGTAAAGGTCATTTGCTGAATTAGTTCTCTGATATTTTGCCAGTGATCCACTCTGAGTGCAGCACAGACTTATTTTCTAACTCTATACTGATATACTTTACTAACAGGCCATATTGGGGTGTGTGTGCTATGAGATCCTGTCTTCTGCTCATGACAGAGATGTTTCACTGATCAGTTCATAGAAGCTTGTGTTTACCTGCATATGACCTACAGAAGATCAAGCCACTCAGAGTTTTAGAATGTATAAATAGGGGAGACACTAACTGGGGCTCACTCCTAGTGAGGCGATGCTGGGAATTGATGGCTCCTGATGGGAGAGAGAGAGTAATTTTTCTTTGGGAGTGTGGCCATTGGTAGGTTGCCCATGTTCCAGGGGATGGCCCCACACTCATACACATATAGGCAGCAGTCATTGGGCTCAGTGGGTTATTAAAAAGTTAAAAATAGAACTTATATACAACCCAGCTGTGCTATTCCTGGGAATATGCCTCAAAGATTGTTTAGTGTACCCTAGAGGTACTTGCTTAACGGTTTATTGCTGTTCTTTTCACCATAGCGAGTATGTAAATTGTGGACATGAGAGTGGAGAGAGAGTCTAAAACTATGTAGGTAGGGACCATGAAAGGGGGACAGGAAATGCCGAGAAGGGGCAGAGGGCAAAAGGTCACATGGGGCATTGTCTTAGTTAGGGTTTCCATTGCTGTGATAAAGCACCATCACCAAAAGCAACTCGGGGTAGAAAAGGGTATAATTTCCAACTCTCAGTTCACACTCCTTTACTAAGCAGAGTCGGCAGGTTCTCAAGGCAGGAACTGAAGGAGAGGCCATGGAGGAACACTGCTGACTAGTTTGCCCCTTATGGCTTGCTCAGCCTGCTTTCTTATCCACCCAGGACCACCTGCTCAGAGACGACACCACCCACAACTGACTAGGCTCTCCCACATCAATCATTTGTTAATCAAATGCCTCACGTGCTTTCTTACAGGCCATCATTTTTTTTTTTTTTTTTTTTTTTGACAGGGTTTCTCTGTGTAGCTTTGGTGCCTGTCCTGGATCTCTCTCTGTAGACCCGGTTGGCCTTGAACTCACAGAGATCCGCCTGGCTCTGCCTCCCGAGTGCTGGGATTCAAGGCGTGCACCACCATCGCCTGGCATTTTCTCAATTGAGAGTCCGTCTTCCTAAATAACTCTAGCTTGTGTCATGTTGACAATAAACTAGCCAGGACAATTGACCCCTTGTCAACCTGACACACCAATACCTTACTATTAAAACATAACCTTTCCCTTCTTGTTCATCCTCAAGATCTCATATTAATATCACAATATAATGCATAAATATCTTTAAAAGTTCTCTATTCTTATATTTTTGGTTGTGAGCCTACCCTTTAACGGCTGAGCCATCTCTCCAGCCCAAAAGTTCTATATTCTTTAAGAATTCAAAAACTTTAAAAGTTAAGTCTCTTTAAAATATCCAAAGTTCCTCTAAAATTACAAAGTCTCTTTAAAATACCCAAGGTCTCTTAACTGGGTTTGCTCTAAACTCAAAATAAGTAACTTTCTTACTCCAAGAGGGAAGACCAGGGCACTGCGATAGTCAAATAAAAGCAAACCCCGAGTCCACATCTATAACTAAGTAAGAAAATGCCCCCTCAGTCTATAACTAAGTAAGAAATTGCCCACAGGCCAGTCTTATCAGACTGGCCTTTTCTCAATTATGTTTCCCTTTTCTCAGGTACCTCTGGCTGTGCCAGCTTGACAAAAATCTAGCCAACAAAGCCTGAAAGCAGAAGGCAGGCTACTGTGGTAGCAGGGCTCAAGGAGTGGGGAGTCAGGGAACAGGGAGAGGTCGGGGAGAAGGAGTGTGAGAAGAGAAATAACGAAGTCAAAATTTTCTTGAAAAATGCCACAATGGAACCTAATTGTCTGTATACCAATAGAACATGAATAGGTCATACATCTTTAACAGGTCATACATCTGTAATTTGTCACCAACTTTTGACTGCTGTCAGGGGCTTTGACATTTTGGCAAATAGGTACTTAACCACTAGCAGTTAAAAGATGCTTTAGGTTTATAAAGTACGTATGTTTACATGAGTTTGTCTTAGTACATTAGAGTTGATGGGTAGGGAATGGGGTGGGTCTGGGAAGAGGTGGGGAGAGGAATGAATATGATCAAAACACTCTGTGTGTAATTCTCACAGAACTAACAAAAGGCAGAAAAATTCCTTTATATTGTTTAATAGCGCCAAGTCTAGTAGGCTGCCCCTAAATCTTAAGTGGTTGCTGTGATTGCTTCACTTCTGCATATTTCATCAGGTGACTCTTCACCAATGTATTTAAAACTCTACTCCCCACATGACATTCCGGTAATAGGAACCTAACTCAAGGCTTGAGGAATTTACTCCCCTAGTTTAGTAAAAATCAAGTAGGAGTATAGATTCATTTTATTATTAAAAATAATGTATTAGGAGTTTTCATGCTTGAAATCTGGATTATATTCTAGAGAGTCCTCAAAATTAGTAACAGATTAAGATAAAGATCCTCCAAGAGGGGTTGGGGATTTAGCTCAGTGGTAGAGCACTTGCCTAGGAGGCCCTGGGTTTGGTCCTCAGTTCCAGAAAAAAAAAAAAAAAGATCCTCCAAGAAACTCTTTCTTTTTAGGGTGCCTCTCACTTCCTCAGCTAAGCACATAGTCAAAGTCTTTACTATGGGAGAGCTGTTATGTCTTCAGAACTGGATCTTCAAGTAGATTTGTGAGTAAATCTAACAGTTGTGCTCAGTCAACTTAGACCTTAGGAGAGATGATTCTGTAGAAAATCAAAGATGCTGAAAAAATGTGGTACTTCATATATTCAAGGATTATCTTCATAAATGAGATAAAAGTTATTCTTTTGAAGGAACAAAGCCATAGCATATTAGAATTTTGAAACTGCTACAACCATAGAACTCATTTAAAATGGCTAGTTTATTTTAAAAGGAAGAAATAATGCATAGTTAGTAAACTTGAATTACTACATTTGTTTCTTTGTAGTTCAAGTTCTGTTCTTGAGTCTAGGTGTTACATCTTATACTAACTATGTACGTTGGCTTCATTTTTCAGTCCTATACGTGGGGGCTATCTCTGAGTTTCCTGTCAAATATTTGTCACATTTATCCATAGATATTGTCGGAATTTGCAACTAGGGTATTTCAAAGATGAACTAAAATACAATGGAAGCCACTTCACTGCAGAGGAAATTTCCTGAATGGATGTCCGCACTGAAAGCAAGATGTGCTGCAGAAGAAAAGAAGGTAACTGTTCATTGATTATTTGTTCAGATGGGAAATTTTGTTTGAATTTGACTGTGCAGTGAGTCATCCCATTGCTTTTAAGCATCAGGTCATTGTTTAGGAAAAACTTTCTGTTGTGTGAATGAATCAGTTGTCGAAAGGTAAAAGGGACTCAATTTTAAGTCAGTTTTATAAAATGAAAATCCCTAATATATTTTTCTTTTTCTGTATCTAGTTTTCATGATTGATGTTGTTGATTTGTTCCAATTCATATAATAATTTAGACAATATCAATGGTGGTGAATTTTTGGTTAAAATAGTTCAAGTCCTTGGAGACTTAAGATCTGGTAATTCGCCACCAGCATTTTAAGGCCACATTATTGCATCTAGGATGTTAATACAATTATCAGGAAAAAACAAATAAATTAAGTGATTTTATGAAAATAAGAAGTTTGAAAATAGAATGGAATGGAAAAATAATTTTACAGCTTTGCTTTTGTTAAACTGACCTATGGCTTCTTATTCTAAAATGTAAAACTAAATGCTATAAATTTCTTCAATGGACTTTATTATTTCAGTGAAGACTTATTATCTACTGTATGTTTATTTGTGCCTGTTTTGAATTGTGCTTAACTCAAGGCATGTATTCAGAAGAGTGTTCTGGAAGATGATCTCCCATTCTTAGAATTCACTGGATCCATCGTTTACAGTTATGAAGCCAGCGATTGCTCTTTCCTGTCTGAAGATATCAGGTAAGGGATCTAAAGTTCTTGTCATTAAATTTAGACTCTTAAAAGATACTTGTAAGAAATAGCGGGTGATATTTATGAGTGCCTAGTTTTACAATGAAAGTGTATTTTAGAAGTATTTTTATATCATAGCTAAGTTGTATTCTACTTTTTAAGTACAAAATAAACTCACAAATTAAATTAGTAAGGTGCCTATTTGTTAATTAGTGATCTTTTCTGCTTCATTAGATAAGTTTTGTTTGTTTTAGTGCTTGAGATGTAATGTACAGGAAATTATTGAACACACCATTTACTAATTTAGGGAAAAATGAAAATATTAATTAACCTCTAACTGTATTTTTGTATCTTACTAAAACATCAACATATTAAGTGATGGTTATGAGTCTGTGTTTTATTAAAATTTTATTTTTATTTTAACTTTTACAATGTGTTTGGATGCCTGGTCTGATAAATGTTTGTATACATGTATGCAGATCCACAGAGGCCAGAAGAGGGCTTTGGAGCCCCTTAAACTGGAGATTAAACTGGAGACAGTTGTGATCTGCCATGTGGGTGCTGGGAATCAAACCTAGGCCCTCGGCCAGTGCTCTCAACTGCAGAGCTCTCTCAGGCCATTCTGTTTAGTTAGTGATAGTTGCCCCAAATGGTCAAAAGAGCATTAGAAATTACTGTTGGTACTTTTAATAGTTGCCTGTCTTGGTTCATTTTTTGAGACTATAACAAAATTCCATGGCCTGACAAACATATAAGTAAATTTATTCCTTACAGTTTTGGAGGCTATAGAGTCCCAGAGAACGGATTGACATCTGAAAGGGACCTTTGTACTGTGTCTGTAATGTGGTAGAGAGCAAAGGGGTAGAGAGCAAACTGAAATTATGCCAGTTCCTGGATAGCCTCCTACTCTCCTGAAAAAGATTGTCTATTCTGCAGTTGAATTGCTTGATACTATTTCTTTTAAGTTTTTTTCTCTTTTTTCTTTATGCTTCAGTTTGAATAGTTCTTTTGCTATGTCCATGTTAATCACTTATTTCTTCTGCAGTGTTTGATCTACTGTTTAACCTCCCCTGTGAATTTTAAATTTTAGATGTGTTTTTTTCTTTTATTATTATTATTTTTTTGTTATTGAAAATAGATGTTTTAAATACAACATAGTCTGGTCATAGCTTCCCCTCCCCCAACTCATTCCAAGTTCTCTCCACCTCACCAGAAAAAGAAAGAGCCAAAGTAAAAACACAGGAAACACAGAGATGCAGAGACACATACTTTCACACATAGGAATCTCATAAGAACACAAAATTGGAAACCAAAATATATATGCAAGAGACTCATTAGGTAAAAAAAAATGCTCCCTACCATGATGACAATGGACTAAATCTCTGAACTGTAAACCAGCCCCAATTAAATGTTTTCTTTTTATAAGAGTTGCCTTGGTCATGGTGTCTCTTAACAGCAATAGGAAAATGACTAAGACAGAAGTCTTCTTAAAGACTTTATAAAGACCTTTTAATATTTTCTGGCTGTTTACTAAAAGTTGTATATGTCACAGATATGCTCACCAGTCTTTGGTTTGTCCTTTAATTTGTGAAGGATGTTATTAGCTATGGAAAAGTAACAAAATAAAACCGTCAAAAACCATGCAGTCAATCCACACAAATTTCCCTTTGATAGCATGCGTCTCTCTGACGGCGATGTGATCGGATTTGACATGGAATGGCCACCTGTATACAAACAAGGGAAACGAAGCAGAGTTGCCGTGATCCAGTTGTGTGTGGCTGAGAGCAAATGTTACCTGTTTCACATCTCTTCTATGTCAGGTTGGTGTCTCTGTGCCATTTTTATATGGCCGACAATAATAATGTATCAACCTTCTTCCTGTAAAATTAAGTTCTTTCACTAACAGGCTTCCTCTCATGATCTTATATTTACTGAAGTATTTGTATCTTACCTGACCTTTATATCATTTTCCTGTGTTAGAGAATAGAGAAGTGAAGTTAAGAGGTCTAAATGACCAGGACTAATACAGTGTTACTGTTAATAGAGTGGCATTCAAACTCATTTTTTCTAGTCAATTTTTAGTCAGGACTCTTCGCATTAAAGAAGAAAAGAAACAGTTAAGGTGAATGTGATTCTAAATTTAAGTTTAATATAAACATCAGCTTAACATACATGTAATATGCATAAGAATAATAAATCCATTATACTTAACAGGGTTATGGAAATAATCATTGAATGTTTTAGTTTTCCCCCAGGGATTGAAAATGTTACTAGAAAATAAATCAATTAAGAAGGCAGGTGTTGGAATTGAAGGAGACCAGTGGAAACTTCTGCGTGATTTTGACATCAAATTGGAGAGTTTTGTGGAGTTGACGGATATTGCCAATGAAAAGGTAGAAATAATATATGTATTATTTTAATAAACACGGTAACCTGTGTTTCACAGAATGTGCGTTTTCCATATAAATGGGTTCCTGCCCCCCAAATATGTAATGTAAGCTATATGTTGATTTTGGTGGCCATTCAGAAGTTCAAAGCACAATAATGAAAACCTAGTGATTTGTTGTCTCAGTGTACACAGTTGCCTAGGCCAGTGTTCCTCCATCTCTACTGCCAGCTCTCACTTCTCTCATGCATTTGCACACTTGAGTATTGTGTTTCAAAGAGATTTATTCCCATAGCATTGCCTGTGTAAAGGTGACCACAGGGCAGCTCTTGATACAGAGCTTCGAGCATCAGTTTGACCTTTCACACCTTCACCTAAATTTCCAATATTAATAATAAATGAAATATTTAAGTTCTCCCCTTAGCCAAGTATTCATTTGGCCAGGAAGTCAAAAGCATTCTAACCCTTTCAACTACTTTCTAGGAACAATATCATTAATGTTTAAACATTTTAATCTACACATTAGGGGACCTTGGAGTTAAATTCATAATGTAGACTATAAATGAGGTTTTAGTGATGGGAAGTTTGTTTATTTTGGTACTTTTCTGGTTTAATTTGTGGTCGGGTCATTTGGTGGTTCTTAGGAATAACTGACATTAAAGGAGAATGTTTGGTCTATTACCTTTTCATGACTTCCAGCTGAAGTGTGTGGAAACTTGGAGCCTCAATGGTCTGGTTAAACACGTCTTAGGAAAACAGCTTTTGAAGGACAAGTCCATCCGCTGTAGCAATTGGAGTAATTTCCCCCTCACTGATGACCAGAAACTGTATGCAGCTACTGATGCTTATGTATGTATTTAAAGACCTCTAATTACGATGTCATTTTTATTCCTCGTACTGAATTGCTTTAGAGAAATTGTACTGTGATTGTGTCATTAGTTAAAATATTTTATTTTAGTTTGGCATCAAAATTGTTTAGGAATACATCAGGTGAAATCCTCCATGTTCATTAGAAAGTACCAATTAATGGATTGTGTAGTGGTCATTCTGTTCACTGTCATAAAGCCATAGTGAAGTCCAATTTCTGTGTAAAAGAATGTGAACTTACTGAAATCATGAAAGGCTTAGGCTTAGCAGGCACAAATGGTTTGATGATGTATTTTGAATATAAGCAATTCTGAATAAGAAAAATCACAGGCTTTCTATATTTAAATTAGCCTTATTCCCTATATTTATATTTAAAATGTGGAAATTTAGAAAAATTGCTTCCAAATTTAGTTGCTGCTCTTCTTAGATTTATTTTCATATTTATAATCTGTACATACTGGAATCTAGGATAGTCTTGGAAATCATTCTTGTAGATTTTGCTAGAGAGGTGACACATATTTTTATTTTGGTTATCTTTAACTTGTACTTTGTTTTTCTGTTGCTTTTTTATAGGCTGGTCTTATCATCTATCAAAAATTAATGAATTTGGGTGATACTGTACACGTGTTTGCTCTAAATAAAGGTATGTTGTGGCCTAAAATAAAAGGTAAAATGTGAGTTTCCTGTTTTGTGTGATTTGTTTCAAAAAGTCAATGTGTCTTTGCAAAGTATTATGCTGCTACTTAAATGCCTGAACAGTATTGCCAGTGACAGTGAAATGCATCAGGATTAAGGATTGGAGTTTTAGATACTTTCCCTGTGGGAGAGTAGGGCTTAAACCTTCTTTTTGTAGGGTTGCTACTCTTCAGTCCCATAGACTTGATACTTACTGTCTTTGATAACATCAGGGAGGCAACCAACTTCCTCTATACACAGCACGTTAGTGTGTATGAGATGTGCTAGAGTGTTCTAGTTTGAGCTGCTGTTTTCTTCATTCAGCTTCATTGTCTTGTGAGATGTTTTGATGGGGTCATGATTGCAGAAGGAGGCAAGCAGGTAGGGCGATAAGTAGTAGCTTTGTTGCTACATAGGCCAGTGGTGGAATCTTAGCCATCTTGTCTCTTTCCTCATGCTTGTCAAGTGGATAATAGCAAACTATCTATGTCATGGATTAGTTGTGAGTATTAAAGGGGCAAAAATGTACAAAGCACCTCTGCAGATGGCCAGAGAGAATGGTTACAAAGATTGAACATTCCTAATACGTAATCTGAAATGCTTTGAAATTGAAAACTGTCTGAGTGACAACATGATTTACATATTCATTGGTATTTGAAAATGTTTCCTGGAAAAGGCGATGCGTGAGCTAATACCTGAAATAGGAGCAGACGTTTGCTGGCCAAGGCAGAAGGGAAAAGGATAGACAGGTACAGAGTGTGAGGTGAAGTATCTGTAGCTTGTGCAGTGTGGTAAACTATTGACTGTGACAGTGTCCTGTAGGAGAAGCAGAAAAAGGCAAGGAGACAGGCTATGCTAGAGACTTTACGTTCCTTCTGAAGAGCAAACAGAAGCTCTTGAGGGTTTTAAACACGGGAGTGAAAATGCACTGTATTTAAAACAAACCAACAAAACAAGCTGAGGCATAAAACGAACAAACTAACAAAAGGAGCCATAAAGAAGGAAAATGCACTGTGGGTCAAATCCTTTGATTTGAGAGAGAAGAAATGGTAACTTAAATTGGTTATTTGTGTCAAGGTTTAACAGCTTCAAAATCCATTTAATGGAGAAGTGTCGCGTCCGCCTTGACCAGCAAGGAAGACGAAACACCGAGCTCTTCTTTCAGCAGTTTATTCAGGAACCTTGAAACAATCTTCTGACTTCTGACCCCAGGGAAAGCCAACCCACAACCTAAATAGCTTCTGGGCAGCCAACCCCAATCTGCCACATGGGTACTGCGGATAGGTCCAGGTGCTCAGAAGCAAGCCAAATCTTTAGCCTTAGTCAAATAAGGAGTTGTTTATCACAGAGAGCACTCACCATCGGGAGGGTGGAAGGCAGAAGCCAGCGCCATCTTTGAGGCGCGGCTGCAGGCAGCTCTCTACAGAGAAGTAGAGTCAACAGAATCTGATGTAATGCAGTCATGTGCCAAGGGTCCTCCCAGGTTTGGGCAGCATGACAGATTAAAACCCTGGGAAAAGAAGAGCAAGGTTTAGGGGTGAAGTGTGACAGTTGTTTTTAGATATGTTAAGGGGGGGAGACATCTCAGATAGTAAGAGGGTGGTGGTCTGTGAATGCCTAGATCTGTAGGTTGTGCCTCAGAGGACAGTTTATTTGTGATAAAACGCTAGGACTAAGGGGCCCAGGGAACTCTTGGTGTCTAATCCTTGCGTGGTGGAGGGGACACTACAGGAGTTGCCCTAGGTGTGGAAGGAAATGAGGACGTACTGTGTGCAGAAAGCCAAGGGAGGAATATTTGAAAGAGGAGGGTGTTATCAACTGTTTATTAACCATAGTTGGCCATCATTTGTATAATTAACCATTAGTTGGCCATCATTCGTAGCCTTCTCTACTCTACTTCTAATCCTTTAGTAGTATTGGTGTTTTGTGTGACAAAAGAGAATTCCAAACAGAGGGTATACTTTTAGAACAAAAAGGGTCCAGAGGCTTTGGTGGTCTAAATATATTATAAACTTAGCAAGAAAAGAATTGAATAGTATAATGATGTGGGTAGAAATCATACTAAAATTGTATCAATCATATTACTCTGATTTCATAGAAATCATACTAAAATTGTATCAATCATATTACATGGAGAAAGCTAGATCTAAGGAATATGATTTTAAGAGCATATAAATAATATTTTTTAGAAACTCAATTCAGAAAGGGAGTAGTCATTGCTCATATAACACAGATTTGTCTAGTGTTTATTACATATCAGAGTTTATTGTGTATTGATTTCATTTGACAAGCATGGAAAAATGCTATATGGCTGTCTAAAGGAAGAGTTGTGAGTGCTTAGATGGAAATACAAAGCCACTGATGGTAACTGCTTTCCTTGGGTAAGGGACAGTGAGTACAACCAAAGAGAAATGAGCATGAGGGAGATTTGTAGCCAACAGTCTGGAAAAGAAGCTTGGGTCAGGTCAGTTAGGGCATCCTATGTTGTGAATCCGACTTCATGTTCTGTATGAAAACAAATAAACAAACAAACAGAACAAAAACCCAGTGATGGCCAACTTGAAACCCTTAGCTTAGGGGGTGTGGAGCAGCAGGATAAAATGATTCAGATTTTATCTTAAAATGTTTTTTTTTTTTTTTCTCACTGCTGTAAGAGGATGAGGAAGTTAGACAGGGAGTTAGGAAGGTGTTTTAATTGTCCTGGAGTGGACGATAATTGCATTAAGGTTAGTAGAGTCAATAAGAAGTATAGATGCAGTAGATATTTTGAAGACATAGACTGTGCAGAAATTTTAGGTCAATTCTTTATAATGGGTGAGAAAAAGAGACTGCTAGGACGGCTAGGGTATTTTGATGAATTACCTGATGACTGGCAGAGTCAGGTAGAGTGCAAGATTATATGAAGAGTGGGTTTTGGTGAGACAAGTCCAGATTGCAGCATTGGAACTGCAAAACTCTAGGAGGTTTTGATACCCATGAACATTTCTATCTTAGTGCTTTCTGTTACTGTGATAAAACACCATGAGCAAAGGTAGCCTTAAGGAGTGGAGTTCATTTTGGCTTACAGTTCTAGAGGGATGTGGCAGGACAGAGGTGTGACATAAAGCAGTAGGCATGGCAGTGGGGGCAGGAAACCATTAGATCACATCTTGAACAGCAGTCTCAAAGCAGAGAGAGGTAGTAGGGTGAAGCTATTCATTCTCAAAGCCTCCCCCAGTGACATGCTTCCTCCAGGAAGGCTACACCTCTTAACCCTCCCAAGTGGAGCCAGCAAAGGGGCATCAAGTGTTCTAATGCCTGAGCCTGTGGAGATATTTCTCACTGAAGCTACCCAAGAGCCTGACTGGAAAAGTAAGTCCAGATTTCACAGCGGAAGTTGGCCTTAGAGATGTAGAATGTCCTGCAAGTGGGGAAACCGGAAGAGGTCAAATCCGGAGTGAGTGCAATCAAGAACAGAAGAGGCATCAGCTTGAAGGTCACACTGGTGTCTAGAAAACGAACGGGCAGCAAAGAGAATTGAGAAGGGACATCAGTGAAGGAGACAAAGGAAGTGCTTTAAACAGGAAGGAGCTGTCAGCCACTTGAAACTTCTGAGGACTTGAAGGAGGTGGGGATTCAAATCAACAATTCATGTTGAGAACGTCATAGCCTTCCCAATGGACGCTATGCTGCTGAGAGGGGAATGCTGAGCTGGAATTAGGGGCAGAGAATTTGAGGATGAGCAGCAGGTATTGGAAGCTTAAAAGAGAAAGAAAGGGTACAAAATTGTAATCTTAAGAGTAGAAACGTGGGGTCTGTGTCATGAGTTTACAGTGAAATTGGCCATTATCACTTTGTTTTATTTTCAAGTTATTTTATTTAACTTGGGCGTTAGTTAGCTAAAGAAGCTGAGTAGGAATTGTGCCACGTTAAGTTCCATGGAGGTGGGTAAAGAAGAAAGAAGTTGAGAGTCCAAGGAATGGACACTAGTGTGGCTAAGAAAGGAAAGGAAAACATGGTGGAGAGAGTAGATGGTGTATGGGTGGGGAAAAGGCAGAGCCAGTAGGCTTCATTCTGAAGTGTTAATTAACATACTGAGTCGGGGAAAGCATTCTGGAAAGAGGATGTTTGTATTTGGAGTGTAAAATGGTCATAACTGAAAGATTGTAGAGCCGCGGTGGTTTTATTGGGTAGTTTTGAGGTCAGGGGTCTGATTATGGGAATGAGTGGCTCAGATTAGATGAGGAAAAGATTGTTGGAAATGGAAGAATCGAGGATACAAGGTCCAAAATTGGATGGAGCATCTCTGTGGGTATAAAAATCACTAGGGATGATCACAGAAATAGTAGTGGAGGGAGAGACAGTTAACAAATAAATAAACTTAGTCGTCATGAATAAAAGGATGTGATGTCACAAGATGACTGGCATTCTGGAATAGCAAGGTTTGTGATCTTATGTCATGTGCTTCAGGAGAGCCTGGGCTGTTTGAGGGATAGATAAAATGGTAAAGAAATTCTAGCCAAGGAGATGGCTTCAGAAAGGAGAGCAGCCAGTGCTCTTACAGCTAAGCCATATCTACATCCCAAGCTGTGGTGGTGCAAGTCTTTAGTTTCAGCACTGAGGAGGTAGAGGTAGGGCTCCGAGGCCAGCCTGGTCTACAGAGCGAGTCCCAAGACAGTCAGGGCCACACAGAGAAACCCTGTCTCAAAAAGAAACCAACCAACCAACCAACCAACCAACCAACCAACCAACCAACCAAGCAAGCAAGCAAACAAACAAACAAACAAACAAACAAACAAACATAAGACAGGCTTCTTACCCTTGACACAGAATGTCACATCAAATGGAATGACATTGAGAGTTTGGAAGGTGGCCACAGATTAGAAAGGCTCAAATTGTATTTTGCTGATGACTAATTAAGGCTATGAAGAGTGACTCTTGGGCAAGGTTTTTTAACAGTGCTAAATCCCAATTCACATGGTGTTATATTGATTTCGGAATTAGAAACTGTGTTAAGTGAGTTTAGAATCTCACTTCTTTTCTCCTTCTGTCTAGGTCAGTAAACTTTGAGTTTGGAATTTACTCTAAATTTCAAATAGGAAATTTTGAAAAAGAAGTTTGAAAATGGAAGTGAAGAAAGTGATTTAGGATTCAAGAAGGAAGTGTTTGCCGGGCAGTGGTGGTGCATGCCTTTAATCCCAGCACTTGGGAGGCAGAGGCAGGCAGATCTCTGTGAGTTCGAGGCCAGTCTGAGCTACAGAGTGAGTTCCAGGAAAGGCTCCAAAGCTACATAAGAGAAACCCTGTCTCCAAAAAAAAAAAAAAAAAAAGAAAGAAAGTGTTTTGTTGGAATTCATTGTAGGGAACACATGAAAATCTGGGTACTAATACATATTATGATGTGATTAAATAAAATCTCAGCTTTTTAATTTGAATATTAATAGTATTTTTTTTTCTAGCAGAGGAAAGCCTACCTAGTGAGATGAAGAAACAGTTGAACTCAATCTCAGAAGAAATGAAAGACCTAGCCAAGCATTTCCCTGCCACTTGCAGAAACTTGGAGACTCTACAGAGGTTAAATACTGTGCTTTTTAAAATATTTATTTTATTTTTAATTGTGTGTGTGTGTGTGTGTGTGTGTGTGTGTGTGTGTGTGCATATGGGTGCAAGTGCCCACGGAGGTCAGAGGTTTCAGATTGTCCCTGGATCTGGAGTTCCAGATAGGTGGGAGCCACCTGCACAGCTTGTGTGTGTAGTGGGTACCAAACTCAGATCCTCTGCAAGAGCAGAACCCGTTCTTAATCACTGAGCCACGTCTCCAGACTCCAAACATATTATTTGAAGACTTAACTCTTTATTTTGATGGATTCCTACAAACCTGTTTGAATGCATGCACACAAACTGATACAGACTTTAGAGCTGGCTTTCCCATTACCAACAGCATGTCTTAAAGATCTAAAGCTTTTCTGTCTGCTTTAGAGGATGTTTCAGGAAACAAAGACATATTGTAGTTTTGATTAAAGCAAAGTAAGTGTCCATTAAGGAAAATAAGAGTTAGTATGCAAAATTGTTAGTATTGTTATATCTGTAGTTTGATCACTTGAAATTTGTAAATGAAAGCAACTTTTATGCTAGTTAACTTTTTTTTTCTTTTTTTCCTAGTTCTTTCTTTTTTATTTTTGGTTAAGAATATTAGCTACACTTGATCTTAGTCTAAAGGCTGAGAAACAAGTAAACTAGCTAGTGGAATATTAGAAAAAGTATCCTGATTTTAGACTTTATGGCCAATGATTTGGGTCACTTGAAATATGTGGAGCAAATCCCCTTTACAAATAGTAGACCTTGGACTTCACACTTGGAGTAGCTAAAGCTCTTTGGAAGCAGGCCTTGCTTTAGTTCAAGTGACTTCCTTGTTAAATTTATTCTTTTAAAAGCAGGAATGTTCTGAACAATTCCAATGCAGTAATGTAATTTGGGAGGCAAAACATACTCTGTAGAAATGTGGAGCAGTTATTTGGGATGGAAAGTATTTTGGCTTTGGGAAAATACAATGTTAATATGTTCTTTTTTTGGGTGGGGGATGAGATTTGTGATATGTTGATCTAGAGCTTTCTTATGGAAACAAGGACCACCAGTCCAAGGATGGCACCACCCACAATGGGCTAGGCCCTCCCCCATAAGTCATTAATTAAGAAAATGCTCCATAGGCTTGCCTACAGCCCAGTCTTATGAAGGCATTTTCTCAATCAAAGTTCCCTCCGCTCAGATGACTATAGCTTGTGTCAAATTAACATAAAACTAGCCAGCATAACTGACCACTTGTCAACTTGACACACAAACACATCACTGTTAAACCACAACCTTTCTTTTTTTGTTCATCCCCAATACTACATATTAATAAAGGAATCACAATATAAAGCATTTTACAAATTTAAAAGTCCCACAGTCTTATAAATTCAAATACTTTAGAAGTTGTCTCTTTAAAAATATCTACTCTTTTTTAAAAATCTAAAGCCTCACTTAAAAACTCCCAAATTTCAGTGTAAATACTGCAATATCCAATGTCTGGGATCCACTGCTGATCTTCTGGGCTCCTCCAAAGGGTTTGGCTCACTTCTCTGGCTCCGCCCTCTGCAGCACACACAGCTTGTCTTCTAGGCTCCAGCTGGTTCTACTCCACTGCTGCTGCTGTTCTTGGTGGTCCTCCCACAGGACTGGCATCTCCAAAATGCTGAGGTCTTCTGCTGCAACTGGGCCGCACTTTCATCAGTGGCCTCTCCTGGGTTCTCTTCATTGTGCCCAGCCTCTGGACCTTCAGCTGCGGCTGGAGCTGCACCTTCACCAATGACCTTTCCTAGACTCTTACACTGTCAAGCCTTAGCTGCTCTCCTTGACCCCTTCAGGCCTCAGAACTATCTGGGTGACTCTTCCACTTCCCAAGTTCACCTGCCATTGTGAGGTACAACCTTGGCCACCCCTGGAACACCACTTCTGTGTGCTGACTTTGAGGCAACATTTCCCAGAAGATTTTACCTCATGCTGGTCTCTTCTTCATCACTGCTGATTTCTCAGCTCCAGCTGACCAGCATCCATTGTCCCAGTGATGCAGAAGTTTTACTTCAGAGGTTCTTGTCTCTTTTTCAGCTCCAGCTAACCAGACACAGATTCTCAATTCAAAATACCAAAAAACTGATAGAAGCTTTTTTTAATTTTTTTTTTATTTTTCGTTTTTCGAGATAGGGTTTCTCTTTGTAGCTTTGGACTCTGTCATGAAACTCACTCTGTAGACCAGGCTAGCCTTACAGAGACCCACCTGCCTCTTCCTCCCAAGAGCTGGGATTAAAGGCATGTGCCACCACTGCCTGGCCTGGTAGTCTTGAAAGGTCTCTCAGACTTCCCTCTGGAACTTCACAGGCCAGGCCTCTATTGTTTGCATTGCTCTCAACATACTATCTTCCACGCTCCCACAGAAAAGCTTGCCAAGCTTCAAACACTCATTGGCTTTTCTAGCCCAAAGTTCCAAAGTCCTTCCCACAGTCCTCCCCCAAACAGTATGTTTGGTCTGTCACAGCTGTGGTGGTATTGTGTTCCCCAAAATATTGTGCACCCTAATAAACTAATCTGGGGTCAAAGAACAGAACAGCCACTAGATACAGAGGCTAGAAAATGGTGGCACTCACACCTTTAATCCTAGCATTCCAGAGGCAGAAATCCCTCTGGATCTCTGTGAGTTCAAGGCCACATTGGAAACAGCCAGGCATGGTGACTCACACCTTTAATCCCAGAAAGTGAGCCTTTAATCCCATGGAGTGATGGCAGAAAGCAGAAGGGTATATAAGGCGTGAGGACCAGGAACTAGGTTGGTTAAGCTTTCAGGCTTTCGAGTAGCAGTTCAGCTAAGATTCATTCTGGATGAGGACTGAGAGGCTTCCAGTCTGGGGAAACAGGATCAGCTGAGGAACTGGCAAGGTGAGGAAGCAGTGGCTTGTTCTGCTTCTCTGATCTTCCCGCATTCACCCCAATAACTGGCCTCAGGTTTCATTTTATTAATAAGAACTTTTTAAGATTCCTGATACACACAGCAATACCCTACTTCTGGTACCAATTCCAATCCCCTTTTATGTGATTTTCTTAAACATGAATTTTTACAGAATACATGCTTGGTATAAATTATGTTTACCTAAGGCTTTGCTTCATAACAGCAAGCTAAGTAGGCTTTTTTAGCATCAAGAACTCACAGTAGAGTAGTTTGAGGTTTATTGCAGAAAGTTGTCGCGTTTCTGAGGTCCCTGATAGGATCGGTGTTATTTAGTATTGTTTAGTCTTTGATTTTAAATTCAGTGTGCTTTTGTGGTATTGCTGCAGTGTATTTGACTTTATGCTGGGTGTTGAGTTTGTCTGCTGCTAACTGGTGAGCACGCTAAGAATCTTAAGGAAGGCAAAGTGCATTATACCTTGTGTGTCTTTACAGGCCAGTCTTTAGGATTAGAGTAAGTCCTTATGTCCTACTCTGATGTTAGTACAGGATAAATAAGACATTATAGTACTGTTAGTTGAACTGTGTCACTGTTGCTATAGCAACACATTTATTTCTCAATTACATCGAATCATAATTGTTCCTACCACATTACTCATACACAGTTTTTACATATGAGCAGCTGTGTATATAGTAAGATTTATAATATTGCCAGGCATGGTGGTACATTCCTATAATCTCTGTACTCAGGAGACTGAGGCAGGGGAATCAGAAGTTCAAGACCAGCCTAACAAAAGGTTTATGACATTTTATTATTTTATAGTAAGTCTATTATTAGATTTTGAATTTAATTAAAAAACTTTTAGGTTTTTAAATATTATTTTATGTATATGGGTGTTTTGCTTGCATGTGTGTCCATGCACATCTTGTAAGCCATGTTCCTGAGGCGGGCAGAGGAGGGTTGGAGCCCTTGGAACTGGAGATACAGTTGGCTGTGAGCTACCATGTGTGTGCTGGGACCCAAACCTGGGTCCTCTGGAAGAGCACCCAGTGCTCTTAACTGCTGAGCTGTCTTTCCAGTCCTGAATTTAATTTTGATCTTGATTTTGTTGGTGTTACTACACACTTTGACAATTTAAGGTTGAGCCAAACTTTAGAGGGTTGTTAATTGTGCAGTTTTGTTTTGATTTTTGACAGTCCCATACAATTTATTATGATCATATTCATCTCCATTACACTCTCCTTTTTCCCCTTATTCATGCTTACTCACTTCTTAAGTAGTTCCTTTTCTTCTTCCATGTCTTGTGTGTGTGTGTGTGTGTGTGTGTGTGTGTGTGACTCGCTGAATTTAATTAAGAGTATTTGTTTTTGTTTGTTTGTTTGTTTGTTTGTTTTTTTGAGACAGGGTTTCTCTGTGTAACTCTAGCTATCCTGGAACTCACTCTGTAGACTAGGCTCGCCACAAACTTAGAGATCCATCTGCCTCTGCATTCCGAGTGCTGGGATTAAAGGTGTGCGCCACTATTGCCTGAACCATTGGGAGTATTGTGTGAGCATGGTTATGAGGCTGTTGACTGGACATTGGCAACTTCCCAGTGACTATACTGCTGAAGAGAATGACTGCGCCTTTCTAGGCAACCACTAACTGCAAAGCTCCTCAGGAAAGGATGGGGTCTCTAGTGAGCTTTCCTTGTTCATGGGGGAATGTTGAAAGGCCCTGTCTTTTGCAGGTCGAATGCAGGTAACCACAGCTGCTGTGTGTTTATGATTTCAATAGCCATGTTGTATCTGGAAGGCAATGTTTCATAGCATTCTTCTTCTATATCTCCCTACTCTTAACAGTCTTTCCATCCTGTCTGTGACATCCATTGGGGCTTAGGAAGGAGTGATATAGAGGTCCCATTTCAGGCTGAGCATACAACAATCATTTATGCTCAGCACTTTGACTATTATGTGTCATCATTAGCCATTGCCCACTGCAAATAGAAGTTTCTCTGACCAAGACTGAGAGCAGCACTATGGGTAAAAATATAAATATTTAGAAGACAATATGACTGT
The DNA here is from genome assembly GCF_049852395.1 of Peromyscus maniculatus bairdii. Classification (NCBI taxonomy): domain Eukaryota; kingdom Metazoa; phylum Chordata; class Mammalia; order Rodentia; family Cricetidae; genus Peromyscus; species Peromyscus maniculatus. Next base: position 39,752,849 of record NC_134868.1, read on the forward strand.
GTCCATTTAGCAGTATATCAGCAGTAGGTTCCTCTGCTAGGGCCCATGACTTCCCCAGCCAAAGGTTTTGACCATATTTACACCACCAGTCATATATTCCCTCCTGAAGGTCCAGGCTTCAAATGCTATGGGATGTTCTGTATGGCAAATGTGTTAATAAATAAAACACTGATTGGCCAGTAGCCAGACAGGAAGTATAGGCAGGACTAATAGAGAGGAGAATTGAGGGAACAGGAAGGGAAGGAGGAGACTGCCTGCAGCTGCCGCCAGGACAAGGAAGATGTAAGGTACCAGTAAGCCACGAGCCATGTGGCAAAGTATAGATTAATAGAAATGGGCTGAATATAAAGAGTAAGAGCTAGACAATGATAGGCCTGAGCTAATGGCCAAGCAGTTTAAATAATATAAGCGTCTGTATGTTTATTTTATAAGTGGGCTGAGGGACTGCCGGGGCTTGGCAGGACCCAGAGAGAAAACTCCAGCTACATTCAAATCCTATCAGAATGCTGCTGGCCACCCACGACCAGTCATGTCACTGTCTCACCAGTAGGTACATCTTTCTTGGAAGGTTGGTACTGTAACATGCATGGTACACAGTCGGGTAACACCCTTGATGACATCCCCCACCCTCCAGCAGCCTGCATGATACCTTTTCCAAGTATGAATGCTAGCTGCAGGATAAAAGCATCCAGTCAGTTCTAGCTTGATTTTTCTATGTCTTGTAATAATGCAGTTTTCAATGTGGAAACAACTCCTGGAACAACTCACACATTGATAGTTTATTTTCATGGAAGAGCAAAGTTTCATTTGAACCATTAACATAAAAATTTCCTTAAGCTACATAAACATTTTAGATTATGTAAATCATTGATTTAAGACTGAAAAATTGGAATACATATCCCAAAAACCCTTATTATATAAGAAAATATATCTCTTTGCTTATCTAACTCCATTGACTCTCTAATTTCTTAATTTATTATACAATTTTTCTTTCCATAGTTCTGAGGATTGAGCTTGAGGCCTTGGGCACTCCAGACAAGCATCATGGAGTTTTCATTAAATGTGGCCTGCTGTTTGCAGTTCTGCACAGTGTTTCTTATTTAGACTACACTCAGAATGTGTTACTTCCAATTTCTAATTTTAGTTTCTTTAAAATGGAGTGATAATTCAATATACTTGAAGTCATCTGAATACAGAGTCCTAAGAATTTTTGTTTTTTCTTATGAGCTTTTAAGTTATTTTGACTATAGTCAAATACTTTAACATTTTTTAAACATTTTTTTTAATATATTTGTATCATGTTTCCCCCTTCCCCAACTCCTCCTAGGTCCTCCCCACCTCCCTACCCACCCCTCTATCTCAACAGACAAACAAATAAAAATAAAAACAGACAAAAAAACAATAAGAAAAAAATACCCAAACAAAACAAAACAAAAAGCCTACAGAAAAAGCATGGAGTTCATTTTGTGTTGGTTTACTGCTCCTGGGCTTGGAGCCTGCCCTGCAGTATGGTTGATATGCTCAGTGACAATTTATTGGAAAAAACCTGATTTTTCCCTTCCCATCAGTATCAGTTGCAAAGAGCTTTTTTGTTAGGTGTGCCGGGATTTTGTCTGTATTGAACATTTACCATTCTTATGAATGCTACCATACAGTTTCAGAGAGTTCATGTGTGGGTCAGTCTTGTGTCTGGAAGACAGTGTTTCTGTATCCTTTTATTGTAGAATTTAGACCATTAATATTGAGTTATTAATCAATGAACAGTGATGTAGCTTGAAGTTTAATTGGTTTTATTAATAAATACCCAGAGTCAGATATCAGGGTGAAAGCTGAAAGATCAGAGAAGCAGAGCAGCCACTAGTTCTTACCTCTACAAAATCCTCAGCCAAAAGGGGACAGAGCTCCTGTCTCTTCCCACCTTATATTCCTTTCTCCACACAGCCACATCATTTTCTGTTTCTGCCTCCCTGGTGCTGGGATTAAAGGGGTGAAATACAAAGAACTGGAATCAAAGGCTTGAGTCACCACTGCTGGGCTTTGTTTCTCTTTTAGACTGGCTCAATCTCATGTAGCCCAGGGTGGCCTTGAACTCACAGAGATCTGTCTGCCTCTGCCTCCCAAGTTCTGGGATTAAAGGTGTGCACCACCACTGCCTGGTCTCTATGGCTCCACACTCTGATCTTCAGGCAAGCTTTATTGGTTAGATCACAAACAAAATATCACCACACAGACTTGTTAATTTTTACTTTTTGAATTTTGTTACTTTGTGGTTACATTGTGAGTCCCCCCCCCTTCTGATTTACTGGTCTGGGATTCTTCCTTGCATTTTCTTGGGTGTGGTTAACCTCTTCAGACTGAAGTTTTCCTTCTAGTGCTTTCTGCAGTGTTGGATTGGTAGATACATGTACCTGATAATGGTTTTATCATGGATTTTTTTTCTCTCCACTTATTGTGATTGATAGTTTTGCTGGGTATAGTAATCTGGGCTGGCATTTGTAGTCTTTCAGATCTTGTAGAACATCTATCCAGGCCCTTTCTGGCTTTCAAAGTCTCCATTGAAAAGTCAGGTGGGTACTTTTTGGTTTTTCAAGGCAGGGTTTCTCTGGGTAGCTTTGTGCCTTTCCTGGAGCTCGCTTTGGAGACCAGGCTGGCCTCGAACTCACAGAGATCCGCCTGCCTCTGCCTCCCGAGTGCTGGGATTAAAGGCGTGCGCCACCACCGCCCGGCGAGGTTGGTACTTTTAATGGCTCTGCTTTTATATGTTATTTGGTCTTTTCCCCTTACAGCCTTTAATATCCTTTCTTCTGTATGTTTAGTGTTTTGATTATGTTTTGTGGGGAATTTCTTTTCCAGTCCTGTCTTTTTAGTTTTCTGTATGCTTCTTGTACTTTGATAAGCATTTCTTTCTTGAGATTGGGGGAAATTTCTTGTTCGGTTTTGTTAAAAATACTCTTTGTGCCTTTATGTGGATTTCTTCTTCTTCTTCCACCTCTATTTTTTGTAGGTGTGAGTCTTTTCATAGTATTTCAGGATTCTGGTTGTTTTGTGCCTGGATCTTTTTAGATTTAGCTTTTTTTTTGACTGAACTGTACATTTCTTCTCCCTTGTTTTTGAGACCTGAAATTCTTTCTTCCATGTCTTTTGATGTGTTGGTGAGGCTTCCTGCTGAGGGTTTTCATTTTCATTTTGGTTGTTTTTTGGTGATTCTATTTATTTGTTCAATTCCACTTTCATGTCTTAAGTTTTTTTTCATGAAGTGTTTGTATTTTTATTGTTTTCATTAAGGCATTTGTTTATATCCTCTTTAATGTCCTTGAACCATTCATAATTGCTATTCTGAAGTTCTTGTTTGTGCTTTAGCTAAATTGCCTTTCTTGGTTCCTGTTGCATTAGAGTTGCTGGCTTCTGGAGGAGGCATGTTGTCTTGACTGTTTATTTTATTTATTTATTTATTTATTTATTTATTTATTTATTTATTTATTTATTTATTTATTGTCTTGGGAACTGGAATCTGGGGTTATGATGTTTGAGATGTTTTTTGGTGTAGATATCTGTCTTTGTTGGGTGGGTATTCTGTTTTTACATTGCTGTTGCCCACTCTAGGTCCTAGCCAAGTATGGTTGCTGTGGGGTCCCCAATAGAGAGTGTTTCTGGGAGTCATCAGGTGTCACAAAAGAATGACAGGCTGAACGTCAAGTGGGTAGAAAAAGAACTCGGGGGCCCTAGGTCCACACCAAGAGGCAGAGTCCTCAAGGGATGAAGGTGGGCTGAGAGTATGGGCTCCTAGGGGCCTGCACTGGGACTAAGAGTAAGTTTGGAGAGATCTAATGGAGGACAGGAAGGATAATAAAGGTTGCTTATAGCTTAGTGTGGCCACTGGCAGTCCCTGGTAGTGTGGTTCTGAGGGTTGATGGTTGCCACAATAAATGGAGATGGACTAGAAGCAAAGGTTGAAAGGGGTTGGGGGAGGAACTAGAGGACTCTAGGTCCACCATCCAACAATTTTTTTTAAACAGAAATATGTTAGCTCTTCTTGTGTGTTTAGTCCAGAATTGAATGGAATAGGTTTTACTTTTTGTTGTTGTGCGTGTATCTTATTGATGAACTTTATATTTCATTAAATTAATTATCAAAGAGAAAAAGGAAAAGCTGGCATAAATGAATTTGGGACCAAACACTACTGACTGTTATTGAATATGCAACAATACTGCTAGCATCAGAAGTACTTAATTACACAGGCAAGTATAGACTACCACTCATAATCACGTGTGACTGTGTGGAAATGAAATTTTAGAACAATGGGTCTTCTTCATAACTTGTTTAGTAAGAACCTTTAAAACTTGTCTTTATGATTGATAAAATTAAACTTGAATAATGTTTCTTGAATTTTTTAGGGTTCCTATAATATTGAAGAATATTTCAGAAAATCTATGTTCATTGAGAAAGGTGATATTTGGTTCTACAAACACTGAGATTAAACTGGAGCAGGGGACTAGTTTTAATTTAATGTCGCCGGAGGATTCAGCTGCTGTTGGAGACCAAGAGAAACAAATTAGAGAACATGGCGATTTTCCTAAAATTAAAGAAGAGGAATGGGACCCAGAATTTGACAATTTAGTGGAACACAATGAAGTTGATGTCTTTAGAAATAAAGTGAAGGAAGAAGAAGGTGGATTTGAAGATGAAGTAGAAGACAATCTGTTGAGAGAAGAGATGGAAAGAACTTGTTTGATGTTCGATATTTCAGAATATGAACTCCAAATTTTGAAAGAGCAGACTGAAGAAAAAGAATGTAATGATGTTTCTCACCAAGCTTCTGAGGTACTAAATCGAGAGGAAATAATATATCCATTAGTGGTTGGCTCACTTTGTTGTATAAATATGCACAGAGCAAATATTTTAGGCTTTGTAGGATGTGTAGTGCCTGTTGCAACTGTTCAGTTCTGCTGTTGGACGGTAAAGTAGCCACAGACACATGCGAAGAGTTATGCCTTGTGTGCTTCAGTAAAACTTTACAAATACAAACAGAGGGCCACCTTAACTTGTGAGACTTAGTACAATAAATAGGGTTGCATAGTTGAAAGATTTTATATTGTCAAGAGAACATTTGTTGAAATTGCTGCCTTACAATTTATTCTTTCCTTCCTTCTTTCCTTCCTTCCTTCCTTCCTTCCTCCCTCCCTCCCTCCCTCCCTCCCTCCCTCCCTCCCTCCCTCCCTCCCTCCCTCCCTTCCTTTCTTCCTTTCTTTCTTTTTCTTTTTACATAATAGGTAATAGCTTTTTGGTGGATACTTCCTAAATGTTTACTCATCCAAACTTGATTTGGGGATAGGTTTATTTCTACACATAGAAATTACTTGCTAGAGTGAAAGGGTGCTTTGTTTTTCAGGCGTCTGTACTGTCCCCTGGTGAGCCAATGAGCTCTTGTTTCCTTCCTCATTTTCATTAGCTTACAAATTACAGGAGACACTCAGAATCTCTGGAGTTTTTGCAGTTTTGTTTTGCAATAACAAATTTTATTTTAGATTTTGAAGAGATTGTATAGAATTATTTCTCCTAATTTCATTATAGAAATGGAAACCCAATCTTAGGTATATTCCTTGGGTTTTATAACATTTTGCTAATTATTTCTATTGAGCATGTAAATGTATGTTGTTTGAAAGTTTTCAAAATAATCTCATACCAACCACTTGTGAACCAGACTTTCTCTTTAGAAAATACTGTCTTTTGCTGACATGTGCATTATTCTAATTCTGTAGAAATTTCTCATTAGATATGCACTTTAGTTTATATAATAGGAAATTGTGATCATGATTTTTATTTGAGAAATTTTTTATACTAATTTTATTGCCATTTTATTATATAGATTACTAGCATTTTTTAAAATTTGTTTAAGACCCTATTTAGGAAGCAATAAAACCTTTCTCAGTTAAAAAATGTATTTTAAAATCTTTTGATAGCTTTAAATTAGCATGTTAATTAAAGCTATTTTCCTTTTCCCATTTCCAAATTAAATATTCAGCATTTGGGGAATTATTCCTACTCAATTTTGTGTGTGTGTGTGTGAGTGTGTGTGTGTGTGTGTGTGTGTGTGTGTGTGTGTGTGTGTGAGAGAGAGAGAGAGAGAGAGAAAAGATTCACATTTTGTTAGACACCTGATTTTTTGGGGTTGCCAAATCATTGTAAAGATTCATTTCCAAACATTAGCAACAGACAAGTAAATAATGTATCTGATACTTTTTCAAATATACTAATACTGATTTATTTAAAGAAAATATAATTATTTTATATTGGTCTTTGGTATTTTTAAGTCAGTATATATAAAAGAACAATTACCTTTCTTTGTCTGTACAAATTTTTTCAACATGGTGTAGTTTCACGTATCCAAAAGTTGGAGAGGCTCAGTTTGACATTAATTGACCTTAGGACGTGTACTTTTGTTGTTATTTTGAGTGTAGATTTTATTTCCAATCTGTTTATCTAACTTGCCTATCTTTTTAACTATGCAGTTTCTTTCTCTTTGATTATATTTAAAAAATCATTCTTCTTCCTTTCCCTTTCCTCTGTCTACTCATCCTGTAAACATATAATTATGCTTTATACATTGGCCTATTAAAGGAGAGGAAGATGTCTAAGTATGTCTAGTGAATACAACAGAGGGTGTAGAATCAATGACACAGAAAGTTAATCTTCAAAATACTTCCTTTTAAAAGCATTTATCTCCCACTGATGATGAAAAGGATTCCTCTTATATAATTGAAAGTGATGAAGATTTAGAAATGGAGATGCTTAAGGTATGTTTGAAAAAATGATGTCAGATTTTTTTAAAGAACATTTAAATAACTAAAATGTTTTCATTTCTAAATCAGATGCTATCACAAGGAAATTAATGCCCATAATTTAATATTGGACAATTTTTTTCAGTTTCCATTTCCTAATAAATAAGTAGTGACTTAGGTATGACATCATGAGTTCTCATGTGTGTTCTGTGGTCCTTCTCCGTCTCTCTCTGGAATCTGGCCAGTGACTAAGCACTTTAGCATGAAATTGATTTCTTGTTCTTCCTGTGTTTGCCACATTTTAGATGTTCTGTTTTTGCTAATTGAATCATTTACAGTTCCTGGTTTCTCTGACTGTGGGATTTTCATACTGAGTACATGTAATTTTATAATGACTGTTTACTCTGTTGTCTTATCAAAACTGAAGTATAAATTTGTGTATTTTCTATCCCTTCACTTAATCTCCAGTTTATCAAGTATCATGAATTATATATGGACAGGAAGAACCAGACTGTGAGAAAAGGGAAAGGCAAAGTTTAGTTAAATCAAGCGAAAAAAGAAGAGAAATAGAAGTGTGCTTTTGTATCTACTTTCCTACCAACTTTAGTTCAGTGTAGTAATGTTCTAGTTGTTTAGTTTTGAATCCTAGTAGTGGCAATCACAGAAATAATAGGGTGTGGATTCCTAATTAACTTGTAGATTTGAATCCTCACTTTTCCATTGATGTCCAGTGCTTACATCAGAGTTTACCACAGAGCCTGGCTCATCGTTAAGACATTTAGCTCATATTAAGCTAAATCATATTTGCTGGTTCCCTTTCTCTGGTGCATTCTGTTCAAGTGGTGCATGTATACGATACTTGTGGACATCTGTAACATATTTTATACCTTGAATAATCTCTGTTCTCTGAATATATTGGTAGAGTTAAAGAAACAGAATCACCCGTGTTTTTTTCATTTTCCTTTTACAGGATTGAAATATTATGCTTTCAAAGTCATTCTTAAAGCCACACTAAAAAAAAAAGGCCTCATAAAAAGTGAAGATAAGAACTTTGATTAAATGAATATTCCATGTCACTCCTTAGTAAAAAGTTTTATAGATAAAGTAATTTCAATAGTACTAATATTTTTGAAATAGGGGAGAAAATGTATAATGTCAAAAACAATTTTATTTTATGTAAGTAGTATTTCTCTCCTAAAATTATTTGAATCTTTTTTTGACAAACACATTTATTACTCGCTTGTAATTTAATAATCATCTTTACTCAAGAAAAATGTGACTCACATGTAATGTCGAGAAATTTATTATGGAAGTAGCATTAAAATCTGTATTTTACTACTTGGGAATCTAAAACATTGAAGTCCAAGAAGGAAAACTGCCTAAATTACGCAGATTTAAAATGTTTGATCGATCTCCCAGGGGCAGTTCATTATATGCCATTGCTGAACCTTGTTTGTGCTGGCCGTGTTCCAGCCTGGCCTTACGCCTTGCAGCCATTCCCCAGCACATATTTATAGAGGAGCACACATGTTCTTTTGTGCTGTTGCTTGCACATCTGCCAGTTTCCCACGAAATTGTAGGCTTTGTTAATAACACTCTTTTTGTGCTTAGTAAAAAGATACGACATTGTCAGTGTTTTGCTTTTAAAATTTCGTTTAAACTTTCAGTCTTTAGAAAACCTAAATAGTGACATGGTGGAACCAACTCATTCTAAATGGTTAGAAATGGAAAGCCATCCTCCGGAGGAGGACGACGGAGATGGGAATGAAGCCATTAAAGAGGAACAAGAAGATGAGGGTAAGAAATAGGTTGGGAGCTGCTCACCTTTCACTGACTTTTCACTGATTTGGAGTTGAATGACTTGGTGGCATATAGTTACTTCTTAGGTCTATATACCAGCCATTTAATTCCTTGGTGTTCTTGTCTCTCAGGAAATTGGTGAATGAAGCCTTTCATCCTTGAGTTATAGATTTGTTTGGGTCCTAGTGACAGTGGTGAAATAGTTTTCTTGTTGTGGAATATTATATTAAGGTGTTACTTTTGTTTGTTTATGTTGCATTTGTTTAACTCTGTGAAGCTGTGTTACTGTGCCTGTCTAAAACACCTGATGGTCTAATAAAGAGCTGAACGGCCAATAGCGAGGCAGGAGAAAGGATAGGTGGGGCTGGCAGGCAGAGAGAAAATAAATAGGAGAAATCTGAGAGGAAAGGAGAGATCAAGGAGTGACAGAAGGAAGTAGCCAGAGAAGGAGGAGGACTCCAGGGGCCAGCTACCAGCTACACAGCAAACCACAGAGTAAGAGTAAGATTTACAGAAGTAAGGGAACGGGAAAAGCCCAGAGGCAAAAAGTAGATGAGATAATTTAAAGTTAAAGAAAGCTGGCAAGAAAGAAGCCAAGCTAAGGCCAGGCATTCATGATTAAGAATAAGCCTCTGTGTGTGATTGATTTGGGAGCTGGGTGGCGGGCCGCCTAAAAGAGAAAGAGAAAATCCAACAACATTACTAACTGCTTATATTGAATAAATGGTCTGGTTCTAAGCAGTCTGTTTCCCAGGAGCTTGTTGTTGAAGTAGGCACCACACCAGGGAACTTTCTTACAGCAAAGAATGTAGTCAATGAGTGTGCAAATGGTGCAATTATGATTTAAGTGTAGATAATCAGTTTGTCAACTTGTAGAGTCTTCTCAAAAAGTAGAACTCTCACTGTACTCAGACTATATTATTGTGTGAAAATGTGGAAATTTCAAAACATATTGTAGGTGGAAGGTATTTACAAATATACGGATAAAACATTTTCCTCTTCTTTTATTAAATGCAGCCATTTGTTTGATCTTTCTGTTAAGAGTTGTTAAAGGTGTGAGATAATACTTTTCATATGGTTAATGATAGCTTGCCTAGAATGTGCATTTGACCCTTCCTTTGCTGTTTGTGAGTCTGCCTCTAAGGATGGACAGTGGTGGGCTCCTTGGCAGAGCTAACATAGCCCCGGTGCAGTGCAGTTAAGATGTCTGGCTAAAGATTTAATTATCTACATTTCCCTAACTAAACTGGATAGATAACTAAATTAGATCAAGGTAACTGAATTTATGGAACTAGATTTAGTTTTAGACAACTAAAATTTTGCTTTCTCTGTATAATTAATTTGGAATGCTAATATAATTTTTATTAACATAAATTGAAAATTTTTTCTAATATAAAGTTTCATTGGCATATTGGTTGCTTTGGTTTGGTTCATTCTAGATGTTAGATCTTGTAAGTGTACCTAATTAGAAAATGCTGGGTCTTTTTTTTTTTTTTCTAGTGTTGGTGAAGTGTGAAGTCCAAGTACAATTCTAATACTTTAGTAGTAATCAAAGGATTTGTCTGGTGTTGTGACAGGTACCTAGAGGGTCAAGTTTGATTAGAATGGAAAGAAATTAACATGTTACATGTCATTGTATTCTTTACAAGAAGCCAGTGAAATGAACATTTTCCTCCTCTTACGTGATATATTTGTTTTTGAACATAAATGTCAATTTTATTATCTTATTTGCTTTTAAGACCATTTATTGCCAGAGCCCAATGCAAAGCAAATTAGTTGCCTCAAGACCTACTTCGGCCATTGCAGTTTTAAACCGTGAGTATGATCTCAATTAATTAAGTCATGTACTTAAATTTTTTTCACAGAGAAAAAATATAAATAATCCATTCCTGTAACAGTAGTAGCAAAATTTTACTATAGCCATACATGTCAAGTGTATATAATATGTGACTCCAAAGTTATTTGAAATATTAATTATATAAGTTTTTTTGTTCTTTTAATAAGAAAGAAAGCATTTTTTTTCTTTAACTGAGTATTTCTATGTAGAAACTACATAATAAGAAATGAATTTTCTCTCATTGCTGATTTACCTTTCATTAAGTATGAACTTGGAGGAAACAAGTGTCCCTTCTGTTTTGTGCAAGTGTCCCACAGTACATTATCATAAGTCTCTAAGAGAACAGTCTGTGTGGAACAGAGATGTTGTACTGTTTTAACATATCAAAATATATTTACATCTAGAGGGCTGCCTTAGTCAGTGTGCAATCACTGTGAAGAGACACCCCGGCAACTCTTATAAAGGAAAACATTTAATTGGGGCTGACTTACTCATTCAGAGATTCAGTCCATTATTATCATTGTGGGAAGCGTGGTGGCATGCAGGCAGACATGGTGTTGTAGATGTGGCTGAGAGTTCTACATCTGGATCAGCAGGCAGCAGGAAGAGAGTGTGAGCCACTGGTCCTGGCTTGAGCTTCTGAAACTTTAAAGCCCACCCCCAGTGAGACACTTCCTCCAACAAGGCCACACCTACTCCAACAAGGCCACATGTCCTAATCCTTTCAAATAATGTCACTTCTATGAACCTATGGAGGCCATTTTCATGCAGACCATCACAAGATCCCATCAATAACTAGAAACATGAGATGAACAAATGTGAGATTAGAAACAAGTAAAAATTTAGACTGGGTGTTTCCAGTTTTGAGAAATTGAAATAGAATCCATAGAAACATTTCTTCCTAGTTTTTTTCAAGATTAAAATATATCCTATGTACAGAAGGACACACATAGATGTATGAGAAGGAGGTTCTGACAACTCAGCATGTCTTATAGACAGCACTCAGATAAGAATAGATTGTCATCTGCATATGCAGATCTCACCTCCAGTAGATTTTCCCCTTGACTATCTATCACTTTTCCATAGGTTTCTCATTTCAAACCTACAACATTCCCCTTACTTATTTTAAAATATTGGTTCTTTTGGGTATATAGTATAAAGATGGGGGTTTATTTTATACTTTTGATGTATGTAATAAAATTTAATGCACATGCTATATGAAAACTTGTTATTTGGTCAGTCTGAATGAGAGGTTGATCTAAGGGTGTTTTTGTCTAAAAATCCTAGGACTTACACATACTTATATAGGAAACTGAAAAAGTCTGAGTTTATTAGAGAGCAGAAGTTAAATAGGTCTTAACTTGTGCATTGGATTGTTATTGATAAAGCACTTTACTTTTTACTTTCAAGGGTTCAGTGGAAAGTCATTCATTCTGTATTAGAAGAAAGAAGAGATAATGTTGTTGTCATGGCAACTGGTAAGTTACACTTAAAGTAAATAATTCAATCATTTAAAAATCATAAAGGTGTTTAATCTTTCACAAACTTAAATAGAGGAGAAAGTGAACATGGAAAAGGTTTTATATTTATGCATGACTTACCTTATAAGTGTATTTATTCTGCTATGCAAGCACACTGTAAGAAGAAAGTAAAACACCCAGAGGTTATTTTTATTTTTGTGTATGATTTTTATTCAAGGATATGGGAAGAGTTTGTGCTTCCAGTACCCACCTGTTTATGCAGGCAAGGTTGGCATTGTTATTTCACCTCTCATTTCTTTGATGGAAGACCAAGTTCTCCAGCTTGAGTAAGTAGTAGTTTCATTGTTGCATCATTGTCTTTGATAAGCAAGCCAGCAAGAACATGTTAAGACAGGATCTTACTATGCAGGCCAAGCTGGCCTCAACGGCCTCAGTCTTCTCCGTTCAGTGTCCACCTGCCCAGCTCTCCTCCTGTGTTTATTCTAGACATGAAATATCAGATGATGGATGTAAATCTAGTTCACAGTAATATGTTTTTGAAAGTGACTTGATCTTATTTAATTAGATAGAGTCTTGCTATGTATAGTCCGGGATACTGTCACTCTGTCCTCTTGCCTTGCCCTGCAGGCTTTGGGCATACAGAGCCTGCCCTTCCACACCTGGCTGCATTTATTGGTAGCAAACGAAGTGTTAGTGGAAGAGTTTACATTCATTCTTAAATTCTCTAATTCAAGGCTACCAGATTGTCCTGGGCAGGCTTTAAAAAGATTTCTTGCTTTATGCCAGTTTACTATGGCTGTTTCTAAAAGCCATATAATTTTTGATATTTTTTTTTTTGTCGCTCTGCTGTCTGGTCTCTTTAGCTTGATATAAGTTATATATATAAAAGTTTACTTTTTAAACTATGTTCTTATTAGTTCTCTGAAAATTTCTTATATATTTGGATTATATATACCCTCTTCTAAGCCTAAAGTTTACTTTTTATCTGTGAAAACCTTTAAATTTCTTCTTGAAAAACCCACATTAAAAAGTAGTCTCATCAGGCTTTTGAAGGAGTATATCAGGTTAGCAAGATGTGAAAAGAAAGAATACTAGAAAGAAGAGGAATATATATTATTAAATCTCTTCTTTGAGAATGAAGTTAGTGTTTGTAATGTGTGTATTGATGCAGAATATTTGTCTTTTTAGAATGTCCAACATTCCAGCCTGTTTACTTGGATCAGCACAATCAAAAAATATTCTAGGAGATATTAAATTGTGAGTAATTTATATGATTTCAGATTGTAAAATGTTTATAGTATAAGAGAATTTTATGTACATTTTTATTTAAGGTATGACTAAATTGTCCATATTTGAAAAGTCTTTATAAAAAAACTTTATTTTTGAAATTATAACATATTTACATTTCTCCTTTCCTTTCTTTCTTCCAAACCTTCCCATATACCCCTCCCTGTGCTCTTTTACACTTACAACTTTTCCCCCAATAATTGTTATCACACGCATATGTGTATATACATGTATATTCCCAAGTGGAATCCACTCAGTCTGTCTATTGTTACTTGTGTGTGTGTTTTCAGGGCTGACCGTTTAGTAGTAGTGTGCTAATCCCCTGAGAAAATCACTTCTCCTGCTCTTTGTATTTGTGGCCTGTAGATCTTTGTGTAAGATTGAGGCCTCATTGTTTTCTTTTTTTTTTTTTTTTTTTTTTTTTTTTTTTGGTTTTTCGAGACAGGGTTTCTCTGTGTAGCTTTGCGCCTTTCCTGGAGCTCACTTGGTAGCCCAGGCTGGCCTCGAACTCACAGAGATCCGCCTGGCTCTGCCTCCCGAGTGCTGGGATTAAAGGCGTGCGCCACCAACGCCCGGCTCATTATTTTCTTAATTGAATAATTTTCTGATGTCTAGACAGCCCGCATGTTGTTTATCTAATCCTTGATGATGAACATTTGAGGCTTTTCTGTTTAGAGGTGGTGATAACAGGCGAAGTGCACTGAACCTTCATGCAGGAGTTTTTGGATGAGTGTGTGTTTTCAGTTCCCTGTGTGCATGCTTAGGAGCAGAATTGCTGGGTCATGTGCCTATTTCATGCTGAACTTTTTAAGGAACTGTCAAACATCTTGAGCGTGATCCCACTATTCACATCTCCAGTGGCACTGCGTGATAAGTCCTATTCTTTGCCAAACCTGTCATTTCTTAGTCGGTCTTTGGTTTTAGCCACTAATTGTATTTTCAGGATCTCATTGTATTTTCAATTTGCATTTTTCTGGTGTCTAATTATGTTGAGTATCTTACGTTTATTGCTGTGTGTATACCTTTGTGGAAGCGACTGTTCCGATCTTTTGCCACTTTCCATTTTTTAACCCTGTTTTGGTGGCAATTTATATAATTGTGGATACAGATCTCTTATTTATATGTACTTTATGGATACTTTGCTAGCTTATGGCCTTTCTTCCTCTTTCAATAATTCTGTTGAGGGGGGTAGTTTTGTTCTAGCTCCATCTCTTCTCTCCTGGGTCCCCTTTTTTCTCAGAAATGAACTGGTGTGTGCAGATTGCTTGCTGCATGTCTGCTCATGCTTCTGTGGACCTGTTTGTTTTGGTTACCATAGCTATTTTAATAAGCCTGCCTGTCTGGAGAACAAGCCCTCCAATTACGCTCATTGTTTTCAGAGTTGCATTAGTTTTTCTGGCTGCTCTTTAGTTCTGGGAATGTTCCTGTGTCCATTTTAACCAAGATGCCCTAAGTCTGGTTCTCTAAGGAAACAGCTAATATTCAAGAAACTGGGATACACTGAAGTTAGCTAACTCGTCTCAGATTGGTTTTCTTGTAGGAAGGAGAACTGAGTCCACACCTGGGTAGAATGACACCAGATTTTATTATTTTTATTGTTCCTTATAGTAATTAGAAAATTGTATTAATTTCCTGGAGATAAAGGAAAGTTTATTCTATGCCTAATAAATTCCTAGTGGAAATACAATGTTTGACATGTAATAGAAACTCAAATATTTGTTGAATGGATGAATTAAAAACAAACTTTTATCTAGAAAATGAAGTCTAATTTGATCTGTTTTTGTTTGGTAAAGTGAAGACACCATAAGTAGTTTCTAGCCTTCATTATAAAACCTGTCATAATAGCAAGTTAACATAAATAGTTTAAGCAAAAAGTGAATTTTATTTTAAGGATAAAGGAATTTCACTTGGCTCTCACTGAGAAAAACTGGGCATGGAGAACACAAAAGACCTTTCTTTTTACATACGGTCTCCTTTCATGTTTTCTTTCTGAAGAGATCAGTCACCAAATAAAAGATGGCTGCTTTGCTTCTCCCACTTTGACATGTTATGTTGACTGGTTGCTTCTTGATCGGGTGTTCATATTCTAGGAGGGATTGCCTTTAACTGAGCATTTATTCCTGTCAGCAGAATACAGAGAATAAACTGGGATATTGAGGTCTTAATCACGAGAGAACAAGGAGTCTGGATTTTAGCTCTCACAGGTGGAGTGTGTAGATGTGGGATAATACAAAAAGTTTACAAAGGCTTGATCATCTAGCTTGGGCATTTTGTTTTGGGACTGGACTGTTAGAAACAAGGATCTGGCTTGAAATACAGCCTTCATGCCGAATGCTCCCTGACAGGAATTACTGCATTTTATTTTGATGAGTTGAAGATAAATCAAAGAACTACCACGTGTGCATGTGTGTGCATAGCATTCCTTTGTTTTTGTGTAATCGGCCCTGTTATGTGACTTAAAAACCTATTTTGATTTTAAGTTGGTACTCTTGATTGCTTTCTTTATTGGAGTGTTTCTTTTTCTGTTTCTATTTTGGTTTGTCTTTGCAGAGGCAAATACAGGATCATATACATAACTCCAGAATTCTGTTCTGGTAACCTGGACCTACTCCAGCAACTTGAGTCTAATATTGGTAAGTAACAAAATAGGACTTTTGTGAACACAAAGGAAACCCATGGATGGAGACTAGATTTCAGAAAGGTTGATTTCAAATGTTTGCTCCTCTAGGAGCAAACCAATTTTGTGTTTGCCCTATTTTATAATAACCTGTAATTCCTCATTCCATAGAGGTGGGACTCCAGGGTTGGTGTTATATTTGTATACATGCAGGCATGTATTGCTTCTTACACTATAAACTCTTTTGAGACAAAAATACTGTTCTTATTCATTTCTGTTTCCTCAGTACAGGACTTGGCACATAGTTGTCTTGTCTCTGTGTGCCACTGAATGAATGTTAAATCCTAGATTCTGAGATTTCTCTTTTTTCATCTTCTGAGGCTAAATTAAATTAGTATAGTGTTTCTTTATTCTTGTTCACATGAGTCACCCTTCAAACTTTAGAAAAATGTTCTTAAACAGCTTATGCCCTAGAACATGTAAATGTGAAATTAGTCAAGTGCTGCGACGCTGTTTGTACTTAAGCACTTTCATATGTCTTTGTTCATTTGTTTGATGGTGGTTAGGTTCAGCTGAGAGTTCCAAAGGAGACCCATGTCATCCATGTTTGAAACAATTTGAATTTTGTCCAATTGTAGCATAAAATTTCTTCTCAATTTGTAGGATCTTTTTGAAGAATGAGGTTAAGTAATTTCATATAGATTAAGTATTCAGCATTGTACTGGGCTGGCTAGTTTTACGTCAACTTGACACAGGCTAGAGTCATCAGAGAGGAGGGAGCCTCAACTAAGAAATGCCTCGGTAAGATCGGGCTGTAGGCAAGCCTGTAGGGCATTTTCTTTGTTAGTGTTTGATGGGGGAGGGCCCAGATTACTGTGGGTCGGGCCATCCCTGGGCTGCTAAGAAACCTTTCTAGGTTCTTTAAGAAAGCAGGCTGAGCAAACCATGAGGAGCAAAGTCAGTAAGCAGAGTCCTTCTATGACCTCTGCATAAGCTCCTACACCAAGGTTCCTGCCCTGACTTCCATCAGTGATGAAGGTGACGTGGAAGAGTAAACTAAGTTTTCTTCCCTAGTTGCTTTGGTCATGCTGTTTTATCACAGCAATAGTAACCCTTGACATGGACCATATCACTTAACATTGTGTGTTAGGAATGTATTTAATAGTTTCTCTTAACAAATACAGTGAAAGCAAACATTTTTATTTTAGTATATGATGAAACCAACAAAGAATGAGGGCATAAATTAACAATTAAGGCAGTGGTTCTCAACCTTCTTAAGGCTGCAACTCTTTAATACAGTTCTTCATGTTGTGGTAACCCCCAACCATAAAATTATTTTCATAGCTACTTCATAACTGTAATTTTGAATTGTAATGTAAATAAGAATTGTTATGAAATTGTAATGTTATGAATTGTAATGTAAATATCTGTTTTCTGATGGTCTTAGGTGACCCCTGTGAAGGGGTCATTTAGCCTCCAAGGTGGTCCTGACCCACAGGTTAAGAACCACTAATTTAAGGAACTATATTATCAGTTTAGCTCTCATTGGCATGTTTTCACCTGAAATAGAAAAAAATTGAGATGTATCCTATTAGTCTATAAAAAGTTCTTTTGAGCATTTTCCTATGGGTTAAGCCCAATTACCTTATAGATCAATTTCATGGTTATATCTAAAAAATTGGTATCCATGTTTCTAGTAATCTCAATATATTTTATTCCACCTTAGTATTTGTTTTAGTTTTATAATGATGTTAAATGAATAATTATTGAAAGTTAATCAACATTAAGTGCTTTTTACAAGTAGTTATTCTTTTTAACTTTTTGAGATGGGTAGATTGTTAACACTGCAGAGCTGAGGGTGTGGCTCATTGATGTTTGCCTAGTGTGCTCCAGGCCTGAGTTCATGCCTCATCATGTTTAATGGTTGGTTGTTTGTTTTTTGAGATAGGGTTTCCTCCAAGTGCCAGGATTAACAGCATGTACCACTACACCTGGCATGTTTAATTTTTAATTTTTATTTTTATTTTTACTCTGTATGCTGGCTGGAGTGAGGGTCAGAGGATAACTTGCAAGAGAAGGGAGGTGGTCCTCTCCTTCAGCCATGTTGGTTCTAGGCATTAAACTTGGGCTATTAGGTTTGGAGGGAAGTGCTTTTACCCACGGAGGCCTCATATTCTCCCTCGACATTATATGTTTTGTGCATTGTGGTTTTCTCTTTCATTTTCTTTTCTCTAAAAAAGAAGCATTTGCTAGGTATGGAAATATGGTCTCAGTTCTAGGAGACTGATTCAGGAGGATCAAGAGTTTGAGGCTAGTCTGAGCTCCCCTCTCTTTTAAAAATAAATGCACAAGCAAGCAAGCAAACAAATCCCCACAACGTAGATAAATATTTTCATCATTAGAGCGGAGGTTTTTTGCTTTTAATGGATGAAAATGTTTTCTCTGGGTGATTTAGAAAAAGGGATAAGCTACATGAAAATTTTGTTTGAAATATTTCCTGTAGGCTTTTGCTTACAGGAAATTGTAAAATGCCTACAAAATGAATATACTTGGGATGTTATTTGTACAGTAGTCTGACATTTAACTAATCAGATTTGTCATTTTTAGGTAAATGTTAAATGTTTTTAAGGAGTCTGGATCTGTTACAGAAATGGCAAACACACTTCCATACGGGATGCTTTCCCAGCTGCACTTGCCCTTGTCTTTTAACTTTGGGAATGAGACTTGAGTGACAGCTATACTTGAATGAAATATGTATAGGACCTGGGAAGACATTTGAACTTTTGCATTCAAAGTGAATGTGAGCCAAAGCTTAACTAACTGAACTAACTATGCAGGTCAAAGTTCAACTCCATTCACACCTTGTCAGATCTGCACCTACAGGCTTCTACTGCATTTAACTTAAAATATGGTCATTTTAATTCCTAAAGTCAAAATAAGTAACACTGGAATTTTCCCAACACTTGGTGGTAGTGCATATGTGTGTGTATATGTGTGCATGTGTGTATATGTGTGTGTGCTATATATATAAATACCCACACACATATATATGTAAAGCAAAGATATATATACATATTTACACCCACACACATACTCTCAGGACTTCACTGTAGTTTATAATCTTAAGGAATGGCCAGTGTTTCTTTTGTCTCCTCTTAAGAACCATGAAATCCTTAAAGTTAAGTGTGTCTTGGTTACCTAGAAAAGGGTTAATTTAATTAATTTATTTAGACAGGGCCTTCTGTAGCTCAAGCAAATCTTGAAATCTCTTTGTGGCTGAAGATGAATTTCTGACCCTGTAATTAGATGCATGTCTGTCACATTGGCTCTTGACAAGGCTTTAGATCATAATGGCCATGTAGTAATAACAATGGTAGTATAGTTTTATTAAGCTCCAATTGGCGCCAGACCTTATATGAATACTTTATGTGCATGTTCTAATTTAACCTTAGAGTAGTAAGAAGTGTTAGGTGCTGTTTCTACCTACTGTGTATTATTTTAATTTATGATGATGGTAATGATGATGATGGTGGTGGTGTGTGTATGCATATAAGTGTGTGTGTGTGTGTGTATGTGTGCATGTGTGTACAAATACCACAATGTGTTTGTAAAGGTCAGAGAACAACATTGGGAGTCAATTACTCTGTCCATTGTGGGTTTTGAGGGTTGAACTAAATTTTTCAGGCTCTCAAGGCTTTTGCCCACTAACCCATCTCAACAGCTCTATATTGTAGTTTTGAGGAAACCGAGAACTGGAAAGATTTATAACTTGCTCAATGCTTTGTGTACAGCCAGTCTGATTCTAAAGCACATGTTTTTAATCATTTCACTGATAGAACATAATAGCAAGTAATAAAAAGTTATTTTTTCTCTTAAAAGAATTAATTTTATAATAAATGGTAAAGGCATTACTAGTCAGTACATTGAAATATCTGAAGATGTTTTGATGGATGATCATTTCAAGGCACTATTGATCTTGTTTTAGTGTAGGGCAGAGTAAAGAGTTATATTCCTTTTGACTTACTTTGTACACAGTGGGATTTAGTTCTTTCCATTCCATTTTATGTTAGACAATGTGGATGTCATTGTGTCTTCACGCATTGGCATTTCAGAGGAACTTCCTGCAATGTGATATGTGCTCGATCATGGATAATGATGTACTTAATCTCAATAGAAATGTGCTGACTATTTGTCTCCTTTGATAGCTAATCTATGAGATAAGATTAACATTATTGCCAAAGAGAAATAGAATGGTTCTTTTGAAAGAACCATTGTTGCAGATGGTTTATAAGTGATAATTTTGGGACAAAGTAATAGTAAGCAATTCTTGTCTTTGAGGAATACTGATGAAAGCTGAAACATAGTATGTTGTTAGAATTAATATATAAAAATTTCCTTTATTCTAATACCCTTTATTCATTTCTCTTTTCCCCTCCTATTTTTATTTATGAGTTTTGATATTATCTGGTGTCATTTATGCTTCTTATATGTGTGTGTGTGCCAAACATTTTTATTTGGGTTATAATTTCTGTAAGGCACATACTCTAATAGAAAAAAAAATATTAACTTAGATGGTGTTTTTTTCTTTTTAAGCCTTATTTTTCCATGCATATTTTCTTTTTTGTAGGTATCACACTTATTGCTGTGGACGAGGCTCACTGTATTTCTGAGTGGGGCCATGATTTTAGAAGTTCATTCAGGACACTGGGATCTCTTAAAATAGCACTCCCATTGGTAAGCTTTGCCGGGTCTGATGTCCCCACCCCCATCCTAGCTGAGGATTGAGCCCAGAGCTTCTCCCACTAAACTCAATCCCAACCCCAGGTTTACTGTCTGGAAGTGACATTTTTACCAAGTACTCTCCAGGACTGAGTAATGTATGAACAGCAAGGTGTCAGGTGTAAGCAAGAGAATTTATTTAACTTTTGAAATTCTAGCATTGGCTTCCTTTTGAGGTTGGCATGTATCGTATTAAAGATACTCTCTACCTGGAATGTCCAATCTCTGATGTTGAGCTCCTCCCTTGTCATCTGTGAGTTTACCCTTAAGAACTGTAAAATTGTGTTATTAAAACAAAAAAAAATCACAAAAATATCTCAATGTTTATTTTGTGTTGTGTCACATCCCCTAGCCATTAGGGCACAGGTTGGATACTCCTACCTGGGACAAGAGTTGTCCAACAGGTTCTGAAAATATCAGCTAAAAACGGCAGTTATTACTCTTTAATGACAGGGGATACAGCTCCAAGAACCCCAGTGGGTGCCCGAACTACCCCTTTGTTATAAATTAGGGATAATGGAAGGCTTTTAAAAATGAATAGCTGTGACAATATACTGTAATAAAAATGCCCACACTCATTATTCTTGACCATGTGGGCCATTATCAAGTAGAATAGAGAGTACCCAACCACAAATGTTCCCTAGCTTGAGTGTTGTCTGGTAAATGAGAGGCTAACTGGTGAGAAATATGAATTGGGTGGGTGTTCTGGACTTGGGGAGAATGGAGTGACAACATTGGACCTACAGTGCAGAGTTTCATCACGTTGCTCAGAATGGTGAAAAATTTAAGACATTTAAATTGTTTTCTGTTTCATGTATTTAGACTGTGTTTGATCACAGGACTCTGAAACCATAAAAAGCCAATGTGGCTGGAGAGGTTAGGTCTGTAGTATGAGTTTGACATATATTTCTCTCAATTCTCTTTTTTAAAACATTCCACAAAAATGTAGTTACTCTGTTCTTGACTAATGGGTCATTATAAAATGGGGTGTGGACTGCATCATCCTATTCATCACAGTTGGTAGAAAATGTTTGGGTTGTTTCCGGGATTTAGGATATTACGGATGAGGATACTGTGAACGTTTGTATATACCCGCAGGGTCCTTCAATAGGTCAATGATCATATAACTTGTGTACATAAGTTTTTCGTTTTCTGGGATAAATGTCAGGATTGTGGGTGCTGGCTCCTGTGGGAAGTGCTTGTTTCATTTTTAGGAAGATCCACAGTACTTCTTTCCAGACTGGCTGCACTATCTTGTATCCTCTCCCGCAGCAGCGTATGAACAGTAGTTTCTTCTCGCTTTTGTACTGTTTTGTCTTACTGCTATGTATTAGCAATTATGATAGAGGTGCAGTGATAGTTTGTGTTTTCAGTTTGCATTTTCTAATAGCTTGCCGCTTTGAAGATCTTTTCGTATGCTTCTTACTTATTTGGTGAAATTCCTGGTTTAATTGGGTTGTGTTTTTAAACTTTTTTCCTGATAAGTGTGTGTGAGAGAGATGGGGGGAGAGAGTTTGTGTGTGTGTGTGTGTGTGTGCGCGTGCGCGCGCGCGCTGTACTCTGTAGTGCAGCGCCTGCGTTGATATTGGTGTTTTCTTCTGTTGCTCTCCACCTCATTTTATTTGAAGCGCAGTCTCTCCCTAGCCAGGGAGCTCACCAGCTGTGCTTGAAGGGCTGGCTGCCAAGCTCCTGGGTTCTTTCTGTTCAGGAATCCTGGGGTTATAGGTGTGCATGCTGTGCCTGGCTTTTGTGTTGGTGCTGGGGATCTATACTCAGGTCCTAATACTCACTGAGTCATTTCCTCAGTCCCTCTGTTAACTTCTAAGAATTTAATTAAAAGAACTTGAGTCTTTGGTCAGATATTTAGCTTGTAAATATTTCTTTATAAGTTTTATTTTTCTTCAGTTTTATATATATATATTTTTTTGAGACAGGGTTTCTTTGTATAACCCTGGCTGTCCTGGAACTCAATTTGTAGACCAGAATGGCCTCCAACTACAGAGATCTGCCTGTCTCTGCCTCCTGAGTGCTGGGATTAAAGGTGTGCACCACCATTCCTAGCCATATTGTCTTTTATAAAGAATATAAATTTGGATGAAATCCAGAATATTGATTTTTTTTTTCCTTAATGGATTTTGTCCCTTAGTCTTAGATCTTGAAATTTTGCGCCTATGTTTTTTTTCCAAAATGTGTGTGTTTTGAATTTAGGTCTAAGAGGGTGCAGAGATGGCATGTCAGGTAAAGAGCTCACCATACATACAAGTGTGAAGACAAGAGCTTGAATCCACGAAATCCATAGAAAGCATAGTAGCATTTGTCTAATCCCATGCTATGAGATGTAGAAACAGGAATTCCCCTCCCCCGCATTGGATGAAAAGTCTGCCTTTTAACTACTGAATTGCTTTTGCCCTTCTTGAAAATCAGTTGGATGTATGTCAGTTTGTTTCTTGGTCTTGAGTCCACTGTATTAATTTTGATTGTATAAACAAAGTGGCCTCTGCTTAGATCCTGATGATAGAAAGGTCCTCCTGAGCACATTTCACAGTTAAATGGGTTAAACAGAGAAAAACATAGAATGTTATTATCCCTTTGGTAAGCTTGTCTCAGTTTCATTAATCACTAATCTTGCATATTAATAGCAAACTGCTATCTTTAAAAATACTTCTTTTTGTTTGGGTTTCTCATGAGGATTTGATTGAGCAGGAATTAAGTAAACAAAACAAATCATCAGCAATAGCAAAAACTTAATGTTACAGTTAGCAGCTGTGAATATGGGATGAGAAGAAAACTGATGTGGTTTGAGGTCTGAGTATGGGTCTGGTTTTGGGTCAGGCACTCTTGTCTGGGATAACCTCAGGACCCTTCATCAAGATAGCCATTATTATCATCATTTCTTCAGTTGTCACAAGACAGCCCACACTTTCCTGGATTTCTTTCTTTCCCACCATGCCCTTCTCCTCAAGTCTCTTCTGTTCTTTGTACTTCCTGTTTGATTAAGGTCAGCATGCCTGGTACCTTAGTCTTTAGACACACTGTCTTTCCTCTGTGTTTATCTTCATGGCTGTCTCATATAGCATACAGATTTAAATGCCATCCATCTATAGAGACCTCTCAAATTTACATCCCTGTTGTGGGTTAATACCACCAACATATGACTGAGTTCCTCTGCCTACTTGCCAGCATTTGGTATTGTCACTACATTTTGTTTTAGCCATTTTATTGAATATAAATCACACATATTATAGGAGACTTATAGGATGTGTATATACACACAGTTGCCTACTTAAGAGTCTTCTATGTAGGTTCCTAGTGGGTACCTCAGACTTAATCTATCCCAAACTGACTTCTGGTGACCTTCCCACCCTGACACTTTTTCTTCAGACTCTCTCACTACAATTAAACTAGAGATCCTCCTGCCTCTGTCTCCCCAGTGCCTGGATTGCAAATGTGTACCTGGTACACACTACACCTGATAACTTTACTTTTTAACCTCTCTCCACTGTACATTTCAACACTAAGGAAATCTTGTGAGGTCTTCCAAGTGTATCCAGACTCTGATCACTTCTCTCATGATCCCATGTCTCTGGTGCTAACCTACACCTTCTTTCACTTAGGCTATTACAGTAACCTCTTGGTTTCCATCTCTAGTCTGTTTCAGTACAGCAGTCAAAGTGATACTTCTGAATATGTCTGGTAGATGTGTGTCTTCTGTGCAAAGTCCCATTGTAGTATGCCATTTCACCAAATAAAGGCAAAGATTGATAACCACATCTCACTGAGTTTTATGTTATAGAGTCTTTCATGTTCATGGCAGTAGATTATTAATGGAATCCATCACTGGATTAAACCACTGGATCAGATTAGAGCTCTCATGATCCAGTTACCTCTCAGTAGTTGGGTCTGTTACCTGGAGAGTCACCCTTTCACACATGGATAAGACAATTTGTGTCTAAACCATAACAAGATGGAGTTTTTCTGTTTCTTTTGGTTTATGTATGCAGGGGTAGTACCTGACTCTTAACAGCTGATCAATAATTACTTGAAGGAATGAATGAATTCTGGCCAGAAGGCTTGGAATTAATGAAGTAACTTTTCTACATAGGTAGCTATAAAAGAGTTGGGTGGTAAATAGCTATACAGCATAGTATACTATAGTATACTGTGCTGATTTCTAAACAAATGACTTCAAAGGGACAAACTGCACCTGGTTTTTCTGGTCCTGCTTGGCTCCCACAGCCCTGTAGCCACTTGGACTCAAGTAAACACACAGAGGCTTATATTAATTAAAACTGCTTGGCCATTAGCTCAGGCTAACCATTGACTAGCTCTTACACTTAAATTAACCCATAATTCTTATTTA
The DNA here is from genome assembly GCF_049852395.1 of Peromyscus maniculatus bairdii. NCBI lineage: Eukaryota > Metazoa > Chordata > Mammalia > Rodentia > Cricetidae > Peromyscus > Peromyscus maniculatus. Next base: position 39,777,789 of record NC_134868.1, read on the forward strand.
TGTTTAGCCACGTGGCTTGGTACCTTTTCTCAGTTCTGTCTTTACATCTTGCTTCCTCTGTGTCTGGTTGGCGACTCCTGACTCAGCCTTCTTGTTCCCAGAATTCTCCTCTCTGCTTATTCCACCTATAATTCCTGCCTGGCTACTGGCCAATCAGCGTTTTATTTATCAACCAAATCAGAGCAACACACATTCACAGCATACCGAAAGACATCCCCAGCAACAAACCCTAAGTAGCTCCTAGTCCAGTGAGGAGGTTGAGTTCCACATCTGGGTAAGCAGAAGCAACAGAAACAAGTGATACATTATGCACAGAAAGGCACAAGTAATACAGGAAGACGAGTAGTGCCAATAGCACAGGTCACATGGGGGAGCAAGGGAAGGTATGCTCACAGTGCAGGTTATTAGACACTGCTCTGCAGGACTGGTTTCCACTAAGTTAGAATGGTTTAAAGAGATAGAGAGAGCTGTGCAATTGGGAATCAGGAAGAGTGCTTTTGTAATCCTTTCCTAGGCCTTTGATTCTAGAATTATGTTAAAGGAGTTTTAAATATTTTAAGCAGTTCTTGAACACTCTTCAGGTGGAATTAAATCTTTTATTATGTCTAGCTCTGGACATAATGAGATCATTTTCAGTTCTTTCAGTGATTAAGCAGCATATTCCTCCAGTTGAGAGTCTTGGCAGGTTGTTCTTCAAGCAGCGGAGGATCCTTTACCCTGGGTTTTTAAGAACTTCTCTGTTAGGGAGTGGCAAGAAATGCCACCTGTGGGATCTCAGTTTTCTCATTGTCTTTGGTCTTAATGTTTTGAGGCATTACACTAGGATTACTGTTGTAAACCTGAATGCATCACACCAAATTATTATAGTGAATCCAAAAATACTAGAAATCAACCAAACAGTTGACACAAAAAGCCCATTTGGAGGGAATTATAAAAGTGAGCCCAGAGAAGGAGCGGCAGGTAAAAGCTTTGCATAGCCTTTAAAATGTGTCTTCAACCAGGAGGAAGTATGTTAGAAGTCCATGAGACACATTGGCTTTTCCTATTACTTTGTCCCAAGGACCAATTAAAATGACCAGCACACAGTAGACACTGAGCAACTGGAACAAGAGAATAAATACCTAAAAGCTGTGTGTATTTTACAGAGTGTGATCTAATTTGGAAACAGAATGGCTGTTTTTTCAACCTTTGTGTCATGGAGTATATAATTAAGAGCCATCTAAATGTATATATAGTGTCATAAGATTAATTTGCATTATATTATGTGTATTATATTTTGTTGCTTATATTGCCAAAAATTGGTGAAAAGAAACTGACCATGGCAACTCTTATGAAGGAAAACATTTAATTGGGGCTGGCTTACAGTTCAGAGGTTCAGTCCATTATTGTCATGGTGGGAAGCATGGTGGCCTGCAGGCAGACATGGTGCTGGAGAAGTAACTGAGAGTTCTACATCTGGGTCTGAAGGCTGCAGGAAGAGTAACACTGAGTGTGGCTTGAGCCTCTGAAACCTCACAGCCCACCCCCAGTGACACACTTCCTCCAACAAGGCCACACCTCCTAATAGTGCCTCCCCTAGGAGCCTGCGAGGGACATTTTCATTCAAACCACCACACCCACCTAGCGCATTTTGATGTTTTGTCTCATTTGCTGTTTAGTTTGATGAGACTGATGCTGTTATTATAGCCATTTTACAGAGGAGAGAAACTGCAGCTTAGGGAGTTAAACAGTCAAGTCCCACATCTAATAAGGGACAAAAGCAGAATTTGAACCATAGTAGGCTTATCTAACTTAGGTTGTCCCACTACTGTGCATTCATTTGTCTGATTTTTTTCTATTAGCTTTTAGAAACTATATTTATGATCATTTCCTTACTTTCATAAACATGTTATCTGTCCACTCATACATTGTATTCCTTCTAAGAAAGCCTAGTCTGTTTTTAATTAAAGCAAACCTCATCTTCTTTTTTAAATGAGCTGTATACTCAAAACTTCTCTTATCTGCATATGTAATTAAGTGAGGAGTTTATTAGTACATTTATAAAGTGATAAAAACCTTTATGGTGATAAAAATTCTTGGTTCATGTAAGGTTAAAAATGTAAATTCATAGGCAATTTTAACATTTCCTTTTTAAATGTTAGCTAAGGTGTTTTTTTTTGTTTTTTTTTTTTTTTTTGCTAGTCAGGGTCTCACTGTGTAGCTGGGGCCAACTCCAACCTTGCTGTCTTCCTCCTTCTTCCTCCTGAGTGCTGGAGTTACAGGCGTGTGCCACCACACCTGATAAGGTCCTCTAAATACTAAGCATTCCTTATTCTCAGACTTGTGTTTGTGTCTTATATTAACATAGATATATCCATTTTAATGCTTAGTTATAGAAACTAATTCCTTTAAAAATTGAGTTTTTCATGACTTAGTCACTAACAGATACATTCCCAATGCAGAGAACAGTTCGATTGTTAGCCCGAAATAAATGAAATTAATTTGGGGTTACATTTTAAAGTAGTTTCACAAAATTTAAAAATCAACAATTCAAAAAAATGATTCCAATTACTTGGTTTCATTGGACTAGTTTATTTTTATATGACTTCAGATGCTTTCTAATGCAATTAAGTTATATTAATTGTAAGAGTAGCTATTTCTTGGCTAGTGCTGAGAACCAAAATTTTCTTAATTTAGTGCTGAGGACCAAACCCAAGGCTTTGTATATGCTAGGCACCCTCCCACCAAGCTACACCTTCAGGCATTTAACTGTTCCTCTCTGTGTATGACTGAAAATAAGCTTTATTTTTCTAAACTCACAAAAATTAAGTAATGCTTGAAGCTTTGTCTAAATCTATAGTATTTTTACTGGTAATATTTATTTTATACTGACCATTTTAATCTTTATTAACTTACATTGTTCAAAATAATGAGTTTCATTATATCTCTATAACATATTTAATGAACTTGGATCATATTCATTCCCCAAGAAATTGTATTTTGTTTTAATTTTAAGTCAAATTATACACATATTTCTTTGTAAATTGGCAGGCTGCACATGCATTTATACTTAGCTATAAGATAAATGCTTAAATTAGTTTGTGAGGTAGTCACAGTATATTTAAGTAACCAATTTTATGAGGATATTGTTTCCTCTATCTATAATAGGTAAAAAAGCATTTTAAAAAGAGAATTGTATTCTTAGCAATAGAATGGCTAATGATTTAGAAATAAATTTTAAGTCTACTTATTTTCTTCTGATAATGCAGTGGTACCTTGGTTAAATGTAATTCCCATTATAATAGTGATAAGACATGAGAGATTTATATGGGAGGTCTTTTGCTCACCTACCTTTTACTTTCTGAAAGTAATATTAATTTTTTTGTGCTACCCACTGTGCCTCCTGATTTTGCTGCTCATTCTGTCAAGAATTGCTAGGCTGAGAATAGACTATGACTTGGTGTCTTAAGGAATCAGTCAGTCCACGTTTCACTCTCTACATATTTGATATGTGCAGTATGGCACTGATAACTCATCGAACCCGAAGAGAGGTTGTCAAGGCTGTTGAGAGCATTGCTTCTACAGCTGAAAAGCTGTGTACCAGTATAACTTGTGATGAAACCTACTTGCCAAAGAAAAGATAAATTGTTTTATGAAGCTAGGTTATTAAATTATAACCCGCCAGGGCTTGTGAATTGTGAATTACAGATTATTAAAAAAAAAACCAAATATAATATAATCCCTGCTTCTATCAGCACTAGAGTATAGATGACTAATAAGTAGTTTTAATTTAATGGAACAAGATAAATTGCATTGAAATCTTATGGGTTTAGTGCTACTAAGTAGGAGATAATTTTTCTCTTTTAAAAACATTTTTTCTTCTTTACTCAGGGCATGTAGCTCAGTGGAAGAGCACTCACATGCCATGCCCAAGATCCTGGGTTTCATCCCCCACATGACAAAAAGAAATAAATATTTAGACAAAACAATAGTGTGAGAGTCTTGGACATGGTTCCTGTGTTGTCATGACGGTTGCTTTGTGAGAGGACAATGAGAATCAATGCGCTTCCCATCATTTTGAAATCTATTACCTTGTATCTTACCCAGGTTCCAGTCATTGCCCTCTCTGCTACTGCAAGTTCTTCGATCCAGGAAGATATTATACGTTGCTTAAACTTGAAAAACCCTCAGATCACCTGTACTGGATTTGATCGACCAAATCTGTACTTAGAAGTTAGACAAAAAACAGGAAATATCCTTCAAGATCTAAAGCCATTTCTTGTCCGAAAGTCCAGGTAAAGATATAATGACAGATGAAATTCTTCTTAAAGAAATTATTTAAATTTTTCTAGATGTTTACTGCTTCAAATTTTATGTAGCTTTGGTTCAAGTTAAGTGTAATACTTTATAATCAGGTCAGTGGCCTAGATTAAAGGACATTAAATATTAAATATTTTTATTAATTTTTTGAGAATTTCACATAACATAGTTTGACTGTAATTACCCTTTATTACTTCCCCAACTCCTCCCAGATCCATTCATCGCTCTACTACCTGACTTCAACTACTCTCTTTTTTTTTTAAAAAAAAACAAATATATCCATTTTCATTTGTGCTGTCCATATACTTCTAGGTAGGGGGCCAACCACAGGTGTATGGACAGCTAGTCAGGAGCTATAGCCTTAAAGAAAACTAACCCTCCCCATCTCAGACACTATCAGCTGTCTCTAGTGTCTCAGTTAGGTGTGGGGGCTCACAGAGTCCTTCTCACGTCATAGTAGAGCGCTGACTGGCATGGTCCTGTGCAGACAACCACAGCTACTCTGAGTTCATGAGTGCAGTGGTCCTGTCATGTCCAGGAGACACTGATTCACCCCAGTTTTCTCTGACCATTGGCTTTTACAATCCATTTGTCCACTCTTCCATGATGTTCAAAGCATATATATTCTGTGAGAGGGAAGCAGAAGGGTAGGTGGGCAGGAACTAATTCTTTTGATATTGTTTTTATTTTATGCTACTACTTGAATAGGGCATATACTTGTAATAATTTACAAGTAAATGAACAAATAAGACATGGACCTTTCTTATGAGTTCTATCTACTTTACTAATTACATGACCTACCTCTGCTATAGGGACTTGTTTTTTTAATAGTCTAAATGGAGTCTGCACCGTTCCAAGGACTGCCCTAGGTGCTTTATACAAGTGAGCTTGCTAAATCGTCTAACTGACAAGGAAGCTACCGATCTTCGTTGTACTGATGAAGCTGGCCATTGTGCTTCTATGATTTGTTTTGTTAAATATATTTTGTATGTTTTATTTGGTATGCTAAGAACCTTTATAATGCCGTATTCTCTGGCCTGCCTGCTGAGTGAAAAGTTGCTATTTTCATGATATGAAGTAGTCTGAATAAAGTCAAATATTTTTCTCCTGCCAGTACAAACACAAAAGAAATCTAGGTAAGTAAGAACTTAGAGTATTGTTAGTGTTTTGCACTTTGAGAAAGGATAAAAGTGGAAGAGACGGACCCGAGGCCAAGGAAGCACTGGTTCTTGTTGTGGATCTTAGGGGATAATTTAAGAAACAAGTGAGCTATGCCTGTTGTTCAGAACAGAATAGGAACAGAATAAATAAAATAGTTTTTGCTATTCTAGCGTCTCCTTGAATACATTGTACTACACTTTCCTTTTACAGCAAAGGGAAAAGTCCTCTACATTTCTACAATTATGTCACGACCTAACCCCTAACCTCTGGTCCTTTCTCAATGCACATTATTCCCAAGATCTATGGCTCTTCCTCCTTACAGTGACTCTCTCTCCCTTCTTAAAGATCGAATTTTTAAAGTGCCTTCCCCCGTCTTTTCTGGTGCTGCATTTTCCTATTTTTCTGCCTTTGTTTGCCTAACAATATTCTATGGAAATGCTTTCTTCTCATTTTTATGTTAATTCTGCTAATTGAGATTAATTTTTAGCCCAGCCTACTATAATCTCCCCTAACACATCTATCTCCTTGGTTCTACTTGATGTATTTTATAGATAACTTTCAGTTTTATCATCTGTGGGCACATCCTTAAACCTTGGAGTAATGTTTTATCTTTAAATCTTATGTAATATTTTATGCAATGATGAAACTATTCAGTTACCTCTTAAATAATCAAAGGCAAGTCTACTGTGCTGTCTTGCGAGAAGTATCTGTAGCCAGACCTTATAAATTTGAAAATCAAGTTTTCTTCTAAACAACCAGATTGCTGATTTTAACTCTAATTTGGGCCAATATTGAATGCCAGAGTTCTGACCTCACATGGTTTGTTTCCATGTTTGTCCACAACGTTTGGGGTTTTAGAGAGCTCCAGCACTGGCTTTTGAGTCTGCTGACTCCTTAAAGACTTAGTAGAAAGCAAAGATTGTGAAAGATAAAAGCCCGATACCCTGAAGCATACGTATGATAGGTGTGTTTGCCTTCTCCGTCTCCACCCTCTCCACAGTTCTGCCTGGGAATTTGAAGGTCCTACTATCATCTACTGTCCTTCCAGAAAAATGACAGAACAAGTTACTGCTGAACTTGGGAAACTGAACTTAGCCTGCAGAGCATACCACGCAGGCATGAAAATTAGTGAACGGAAGGATGTTCACCATTGGTTCCTGAGAGATGAGATTCAGGTATGAGGACCAACTCTCTTTCTCTGAATTCTTCATAGAAATAGAAGTAGCCATCAAATATTTATTCACCCAATTTTTCAAATAATTTTGTTGTATTAGGCATAGTGTAATTACTCTGATAAGGGCAATCATTCTATAGTGCAAATAAGTGTAGTGAGCCACACAGTTTAGTGAAAATAACAAAATGTATCTGTTGCTGAGCAACACAGAGGGGAAACACTAGCTCTGGCACAGTAGGTTGTGTAATGAGAGTGGCCGTGAAGGAATGTGACACCCGAGGAGAGTCTAAGTTTGTCAAGTTCACCAGGTCAGTAGGTACTGAGGGCAAAGTCACTGGTTGCAGAACCCCAGGAAGGAGCAGCAGGTGCAGAGACACTGTCCTGTGAGAGCACAGGGGGCTCAGAGAAGGAGGTGTTTGGAGTGGGTGGAGGGGAAGATGAGTGGTGGGAATGGCACAGTGAGGGGTCGGGGGAAGTGTAGAGACCAGCAGGAAGTTGGGTGGTTGGCCAACTTAAAGATGAGAAGGACCAGTGGGTACAGGCGCTTGCCTCTCAGCCTGAAAGCATCAGTTCTTGACCTTCCTATTCTTTCCCATGGTAGGAACAGCTCTTATGATTGTTTATAGATGTTTGTCCACATTCATTAATGTTTTTATTATTTCAGTGATAGGGCAGTTTGTTGGATGCATCTGGTTTACTGCCAGTCTTAGTTACTTTTCTGATACATGACCAAGGCAACTTACAGAAGAAACAGCTCACTGGGGGCTTGCAGTTCCAGAGGTTGAGTCTCTGATCATCAGGGTGGAGAACATGGCAGCAGGCAGGAAGGCATGGTGCTGGAGCAGCAGCTGAGAGCTCACATCTGGATCCATAAGCACCAGGCAGAGAGAGCTAACTGGAATGGCATAGGCTTTTGAAACCTCAGAGCCTGCTTCAAAGCCTACCCCCTCCAACAAAACCGTATCACCTAATTCGTTGCAAACAGTTCTACCCCTGGGTATCATTATTCAATCATACAAACCTACGAGGGCCATTCTCATTCAAACCACCACACTGCCAAGTATATGACTTGATTGAAGCTTTAATATTTTAAAAGATGGCTTAAAAATCTTCAGTGGTCCTTTCCAATGCAGAAAGTCACTAATTTGAGTCCATCTTATAAAAATTAAAGTTTTATATCAATAGTTGCAATCTAGCTAACATCAGGTAGTGTTTTGTCTAACAGATAGACCTGTAAATTCCTTCCTGGCCATTATTCAGAAGCATCACATATTTTCAAACCTTTCCCTTTTTTAACATGGTGAAATACATGTTATCTTTTGTGTACAGTTTTGTCTGGGACTCTTGGAATTGATTACTTTCTGTCGAGTGTTTATTGAGTTCTTAATGAATTTATCAATGTAACAATTATGTAACAATTTATAGTCATTTCTATCATTTTCCAATGGATTTCTGTTTTATGGCAGCCACAGAAGCTGACCTTTGTAGCTCTTCATATGATAGACTGATGCTTGAAACTCTTTTCTATTTATACTTTTAGAAAAAAAATTCTTTATTTAGTATCTACTCAAATCAAATCACAAGTGCATCTAGCTTTCCATTGTTTGCATGTAACTGTTTGTTCTCAAATTTTATTTCACACTTTAGCTTTGTCCTTCCTATGTTTTAAGATACCTTTTCTTGAATGGAATTATGAATAACTTATTTGGTAAAATAACTTTAATTTATACCTGAAAGCTTATAGGCATAGTTTGAAAATCTGGTTAGTAGATTAGTTGATATCAAAAGAAAAAATCATCTGGTTATGGTTGGAATTATATTGCTTATTAATTACTAGCTGTAGAGAACCTCTTGTCTTTGCCTAAAGTTCTCACTTCCACATCTGTGCCATGATTACCATTTTCTCATCCTTCTTTTGCATGTTTTACTTTGATTTCCTGTATTCTTCCTTTCCTCCTTCCTGTCATTCTCCTGGCCCATCCCAGAACGTATGTTATTAACAACACTTTCATCTTATTTTGACATGCAGCTACTTCTGTTGTGTCTCCAGTGAAGTGTCTTCTCCTGTCCCCTCTCCCAATCCTTCCCACTGACTCTGGGTGTTTATTGCTGTATCTTGTCGTAATTGGCTTGTACTGCCATCTTAATTTTTTTTATTAGTTTTTGTGATTCTCTATTGACTCCCCACTTAAAATGTTGCAGTTCACTTGTCTTTCATATGTGTTACTGTTCTTTCCTTCCCATGCCTGTGAGTTCCTAGACCCCTTTTCCTTCCCTGTAGATGCAAGTTTCTGTCCTGCCCAGTCCTGCAGCCATTCAGTCCCAAGTAAACACACAGAGGTTTATATTAATTGTGAACTGTTTGGCCTATTGCTCAGGCTTATAACTGACTGACTCTTACACCTAAATTAACCCATAATTCTTGTCTATGTTTAGTCACGTGGCTTGGTACCCTTTCTCAGTCCAACATTCTCATCTCACTTTCTCTGCATCTGGTTGGCAGCCACATCTCTGCCTTTCCTCTTCCCAGAATTCTCCTAGTCTAGTCGCCTGGCCTACACTTCCTGCCTGGCTCCTGGCCAATCAGCATTTTATTAAACTGATACGAGTGACAAATCTTTACAGTGTACAAGAGCATTATCCAGTACTTCTCTGTTGGTTTACATCATAATTTGGGTTAGCTGTTATACAGTTATTAACCTAAACACTTTGTCTTTAATCCTTATAATATATTGTTATATTTTTGCTTATTGTTTTATATTCTTGTTTTTAAAGATTTTTTTTTCTGTGTACTCATTACTAATTCTTCTGAGTTTTTTTTCCCAACCATACAAATGCTACTTTAGTAGGTTCATTCATATTAGGTTGTTTGACAGTTTTATCTTCTTGATATTATACCCATCAAAAAGATGTAGCGTTAACTGCATTTCACTCTTCAGTCATGAATGATGTAGTTCTTAGAATAAGACATTCTGCTATCAGGTGAGGATACTTGAAACTTCATAATAATACAAGTTTTATTTACGATAGTAACTGTTTCTCATAGCTGCAGTTATCCAAAGAAACTGCTTTATTTGCTTCGTACAGAGATGAATAGAAATCATATTTTATGGTCACTAACCTTTATTTGTATTTGGATAGATAATCTTTCAGTCTGTAAGTGAAGTTGAAGTTATATTGAATTGAAGTTATATTGAATTCACCTTTACATCAGTGAACGAGCTATTGTTTTATCATTTTAAGTTTTAGTTATGTTGAAATGTGATTTTCACTGTGTTATTGTTTCTTCTCAGTGTGTTGTAGCTACTATAGCTTTTGGAATGGGCATTAATAAAGCTGACATTCGCAAAGTTATTCATTATGGTGCTCCTAAGGAAATGGAATCCTATTACCAGGAAATTGGTAGAGCTGGCCGTGATGGACTTCAGAGTTCTTGTCACTTACTCTGGGCTCCAGCAGACTTTAACTTAACTAGGTAAAAATGCTTATTGCTTTCACCTTACAAATTTCTTTTTCCCTTTCCAATAAAGTATTGGAGGAAGTGTCTAAAATTTCAAGTGATCTGTGAGTATATTTAAAGGGGTCACAAGCGAAAAGTGAGCGAAACTAATAGAACACCCATGAAGAGTATTTGTGGTAAGTATTGTCACAGAGGAGATGATCCAGTTCTACCAGTATCTGGTTAGTGTGAGGAGCTAACAAGATCAGGACTCTCCTTGGATGTAACATGGGTCTTATGGCAGACTGTCCTGTTGTTGTACAGTAGTGATCGGTTCCCACCCTTTAAATCCTTAGGTGATATGTCTCCCATTTTATCTCATGAGATCCCAGGTATTTTGCTAAATTTTTTCTCCCAGTGCTATGATGGTGCTTATTCTAAAAGATGTGTTTACTTCTTCTTCGACTCTCTTTACTGTTGTTTCCATGATTAGTTTCATAAGTTTCACAGCCATTACTCATAGCTGTGAAAATTACCTTGTTGACTTTGCATGGATAATCATGTCACAGTGTATTGACAGAGTGCTCTCATAAAACAGTAAGTTTTCGTGTTCATTGTTGAAATTCAAGAAAAGGGAAACTATTTAACTTAAATACTAAGTAAGTTGTCACTTAAGTTCTGTCAGATTATATTTGAAAGAACAGCTTTAACTTGTGTGGGAGGCCAGCTCCCACCTTTTGAAGGGTTCATAAGAGAGAGGGATAAGAAAATACTAGATAGAAAGAGAGACCTAATCTCAGGATAGCTTCAGGAGAGCCTGAATCACTACCCAATGGCCTCGAATGTTTATTCAAAAGGCTTTTTATAAATTGTAAGGGGAGAGGCAAAAGACCTCCCCCTTACAAGATCAAAGCACACCACACAGCCAAGTGTAGACCCTTCCAAATGCCTGGTGAACACGCCTGTGGCCAAATCATCTCCTTATGCAGCCGTGCTGGGTAAAGCAAGCTCAGATTCTCTGACCCTGAGTAATTTCTCACTAAATAGCCTCTGTGGGCTCCCACAAAATTGCAGCATCTTAGGGGCAGTATTTACCAGTTTATCTTCAGGAACCAGGGAAAGAAACCAGGATAGTTCAAGCAGTGAGCTTGCCAATATAAGGGGGTTCTCAAGGGTTCTTCCAGGTTGATGAGTAAGTTAGGGTCTTCAGTGGACATATTAGTTCATTTTATTAAAACGATTATTGAGCCTACCCCAGGCAGGCATTGTTCATCTTCATCACTTTTCGGGGTGTTGAGTGAATGCCATGTTCTAAGAGCTGAACTTGGTGCTAAGGATGCAAAGGTAAATAAAAGCAGACATGGTGCCTGCTCTTGTAGGACTTGCTCTGGTTGGAATGGTAGATCTTAATGAGAGAACTGTGTGTGTATGTACACATGTATAGTATTCTTTTCACTATTCTCATTTTTCATTTGGAACCGTCAATTATTAGTTTTTTTAAAGATCATATAAATATATCTTTGTTCTTGTTTGTTTTAAGACAGAGTCTCACTCTGTAGCATTGGCCGGTCTAGAATGTAGACCAAGCTGGCCTTGAACTCACAAACATCCCTCTACCTCTGGAATGCTGAAATCAAAGGTGTGTGCTACCACCCAAATAAGTTTGATAACTGTTGTGTGTTAAGTGCTATGAAAGAAAGTTACTTAGAGAGTGTTGTTCACCAACTTGAGAAGTCAGGTCAGACTTCCCCGAAGAAGTGGCAGCTAAAGAGAGTCAGAGCAGATAAGTAGAAAGGTTTATGGTAAGATCGAAGATCTTTCTTCTAGGAATATTCAGTATATTTTGCTTTGTGACATGTAGCGCTGAACTCTGTCCGCTGTAAGCAATCATTCTTAACCACTGCACTGTCCCTCCAGGCCAGGAATCTCTGTCTTTATCAACCTTTTTTTGAAACTAATTTAAAGTAAGTTGGATAGAACACATCTATGCAAGCTAGTATTAAATTTGGAATATATCAAGTATCAGTTGCTTAACACCAGACCTTATTTTATTTGTGCATTATGCTAATATGCTAGAAACATTGTAGGCCTGTGTTTTCTACTGCAAGCTCATCAGTAGTTACAGTTCTGGTTTACTTGGGTTTTAAAAGATATGCTAAGAGGTTTGTCTCCTAAGATTGGTCAGGAAGTAATGGTGGTGCCAGAACACCCCCACAGTTGTCACTTATTATACATGGGTGTTGGTCTAGGACCCTCAGATACCAAGAATCTCATCATGTGCAAGTCTCCTGTACAGAACAGCACAGTATTGGTTTATGGCTGTGTACTCCCTGTATACTCTGTCTCTAGCCTAAGTATACAATCTGTTATAAAGTAAATGATGTGTAAATAGTTTTATGTAATGTTTAGAGAATTCTGACAAGAAAAAAAGCCTCAACATGTTCATTGCAGGCACAACCATTGTAAGTGTGGTAGGACTTTAACTTGGGTTAACCGATCTCAAGAGCTGAGTTAGTGGGCGCAGAGGATTACTCTTTGTGTCAGTAACAAAGGGGCGAAAACTGTAGGGGAAGGATAGAACAGAATAGAGCAAGGATTGAGGATGAATTTGTACCATCAAGATTTTGAACTGCAAGAGTCCCTGTAATTTATAAAAGTTTTAGGCTATCTCATGCTAAAGTTCTGTGACTAGGAAAAGAAACTTGTCTAAGTGATCATGCAATGATTTTAGCTTCCTGGTGTTTATTTATTTGTTTAATTTTTGTGATGCTGGGTATCAAATCTTGGCCTCACTCATGCCAGACAAGCGTATGCAGGCCACACCCTCAGTCACTATTGTGTAATTTTATATTCCCTGTTCTGTGATTTTGTATTGCTTACCGCAGAGCAAGGGCACAGGCGGTGTCCCGATGATTCTGTTTACTCTCTTTCTATTCCTATCCAGTAGATCCTGCCGTCTTTTCTTTCAAAGAGAACAATTTAGAGAGTAATCTTAATCTAATGAATCTTTGACTATGTGCAACTGATTTAATGCTAATAATTTTAGAATTGTTACAATTTGTGGTTTTTTTTTTTGTTTGTTTGTTTGTTTTTCGAGACAGGGTTTCTCTGCGTAGCTTTGCGCCTTTCCTGGAACTCACTTGGTAGCCCAGGCTGGCCTCGAACTCACAGAGATCCGCCTGGCTCTGCCTCCTAAAATTTGTTTTTTTGTGAAATATTATATTTAACTAACTTAATAGTAGTAAAAGAAAAATAAAAATAATAAATATTTTATTGAGTTTCTTTTTTTTTCAAATGAAATGAACATGTAAATGAACATGGATAAGATTATTTAAATGTATTTCATCCCAGCCAAATATACTAAGATACAGTTCTGAGAATAGGCATTTGTTTTCTTGATTCTATCCCAGAAGGATGAGGAAACTAAATAAAACTTATTTTTTTTTTTAAATCTCTGAGCTAGTAAGTATGAAATTAGATAGTAGCACAGGAATTAGTGTTTCCAGTTTAGGGGATTTGGAGGAAAAATAGATTGTGAATGGTCCATTGAAAACATAGTTTTGAATAATGGATCATTTGTACATTCAAACTTTCTAGAACCCCTTGCGAATGGTATACAGATATTTTGATTAATCAGAAGGCTGGGTATTGCAGACATTAGTGAGTGAAGTCCATAATGATGAGGTTCGGTATTCACATTTAGCTACTATATATTCAATTAGAGTTTCATATTGCAATAGCTAAAAACCACTTCGTGCAGACGTTTTGATTGTTGGAAAGATGTACAACACCACCTGGAAGACTTCATCACCTCGTGTTTGAAATACACGAATCTGGTCACGGAAGGTAGAAAGCAACAGTTATGCTGAGCTGCAGCGGCGCTGACTTACAGATACCAACAAACGTGCTATCACTGTCACCCCACGGTGACAGGAGGAATTCTCATACTTTACTGTTGTCCTTAAGTGTCCCCACAGTGCGGAGGGACAGCGTTGGAGGGCTGAGCTGTCCTCTGAAAAGCCAGTGGGGTAAAGGTTCATGCTAGAATGATGAGCCTCTTTAAGTATTCCTTACATAGGTGCTTTAACTTTCTCATAAAACATCACTTACAAGATACATTCCTGAGAAAAGTGCAGGATCCATGTATCAGAAAGCTCACTAGAAACCATGGCATATGCGGTCTGTGAATCAAACGGAAAACTTCAAAGTCATTGATGGAATTCTCTTGTCAGGGGCCATGGCTGGGAACAATACAGGCCATTTCTAGGGGGATAGAAACATTCTTTATTGTAATACAGTGGGGGATTCTGTGGGTTATTAAAAATAAAATAACAAAATTGACAGTATAATTTTAAATATTCCTGTGATTTTCAATTGGCAGGCATCACCTTCTTGAAATACACAATGAAAAGTTCCGATTATATAAATTAAAGATGATGGTAAAAATGGAAAAATATCTTCATTCCAATCGATGCAGGCGACAGTATGTATTATTTGTTTTTATCAGTTAGAAGCATAGGCCTTTAGATGGTGCTTTAAAAAAGTTAATTAAAAGTATTTTTAAAGAATATTTGCTTTATACATACTGAATTTTAGGACTTGTTTATTTGTGTTTAAATAAATTGATATGAGGTATTGCTGTCCCAAATAAATACAGTAGTGATGGTAATAACCTCATTCTGGGTGGTGGTTTAATATGTCCACATTTATTCTCTAATTTAAAACTTTCTCTTCCTCAGAATCATCTTGTCCCATTTTGAGGACAAACGACTACAGAAGGCCTCCTTGGACATTATGGGGACTGAAAAATGCTGTGATAATTGCAGGCCCAGGTAAAAATTTCTTCTTGATGTATATTCTAGAAACTATTGTTTCTCTTTCTCCTCAAATCATGTTTTATTACATTTTTATTGGCTGGTGAGTAGTTTTTAAAAATGGCATAGTTACTTTATTTAAAATAAAACAATGTGAAGAGGTTTACTTTTATACAATAAAGCCATAAAATGGTAGGCCTAGTTAGTCAATTGTTGTATTTAACTATAAGTGGCCTAAATGTACTCATTAAAGGCATAAATAATCAAAATGGATTTTAAAAGTATACTATCTGATGGTTTCCATAAGGTCCAGTACAGTTATTCAGATAGGTTAAAAATAATGAAATATAAAACATTGTGAAAAATGCTAATCAAAAGAAAACTTAAGTTACTATTTTAGTATTGGCAGTGGAGACTTCAGAGCAAAGCATATTATCAGAGGTAAAGAATGGTGTGGAACAATATGAAAGTGTCAGAGTTCTTCAGAGAAATGGTACCAAGGACAGAGCAAGGGTGAGGGCATGGGCAAGGGCGTGGGCATGGGGGAGGGCATATGTGGGGGGAGAGACCACAAGGAGGAGAGGAGGGTTGAGATGGAAAGAACAGAGAAGAAGGGGGGTGATAATGTGCATTGTTGGCAAGTCTTAAAACGTGGAGCATAAGTCAGTGGTCTGGACACTATGTCAGGCAAGAGCTGATATTACAGAGTTGAAACAGAATTCCTAGTTCAACAAACCAGTTTTTGCTAAGACTTTGAACTCAAAGAGGGTGATTATTGAGTATAACTTCTTTATCTAGAGTTATCTGATCATAAATAGTATTCACATCTACAAAGTACTTTTGCTGTGGCATCTTGACTATTGTCTGGCCAAACAACTGAGCCCCATAGCATAGCCTCTTCGACGCATTAGCCATATAGCCCTGAAGACATAATCAGGAATGTGCACATTTCACATAAGAACCTACAGAACTAAAAGGGGGGACAGAAACCCACAAGAGTATTTGGTGACATTAACACCTGCTTACAAATCATTAATAGAATCGATGGACAGAAATGGGTAAGGGATGCCAAGAGTGAGGACATGCCTGTAATCGCAGGACTCAGGGGTTCAGGTAGGAAGACCAAGTATCTGAGGCCAGCCTCCCCTACCAGTGACTTCAAGATGACCCCAGGTCCCATGAGGAGACTGTGTCCTAACATACCAAGAACAAAAGCAAAAGCAGGACTCAACGACAACCATGGCCCACCCCAAAGCCCTGAAACTAACCCCCCACTAAATCCATGAGGAGACAGAGGAAATAAAGAGGACTTCCAGCAAACCAGTTCTAATTAATTTCTTAAGAGCATTTTACCCATTCTTTTCAAGGGCATCTGGAATGCTTAGGGACATGTATTTTCCTGTGAACCATAAAACAAACCCTGACAAATGAAGAAATACTCTATTTGGATAAAATATGTTTTTTACTTTAATGGAGTCAAGCTAGGAAGCAGCAGTGGAAGAAAAGGGAAATCTCCAAACCCTTAGAAATAAATCAGTGTACTTCTAAATAATTTGTGAGTCAAAGTTGTACATCACATCAGAAAATGTTTTGAACCCATGTAATAAGAATATAAAATGACTGGGATATAACTAGTATGCTTCTGCCAAGATAATTTGTAGTGTTAAATGCCACATTAAAGAGTATACGTTTCAAGCAGATCACTAAGCTTTTACTTTAATGGGCAACTAAGAGGAGAATCAACAGGAAAAAGGCAATAAAAATAATTGCATAAGCCAGTGAAATAGAAAACAAGACCAGTAGAGGAAAGTTGGTTCACCCCAAAGTTCATTATTTGTAAAAATAAAAAACAACAACAAAAAAAAAAAAAAAACCCCGTTTGACAAGACTGACAGAGAAGAGGGGAACACAGATTACCAATATCAAAGTGAAAGAGAATTTTATTGCAACCCCATAGTGAGAGGGCACAAAGAGAACTCTCTGAACCAATCAGTTTACAGAAACTCAGTCATACAGATCTCATGGACCAGTTTCTTAATGTCCTCTAATTGACAGTGTTCAGACACTGTGAATCACAGCCGAATGCTCGCCTCACCACTATAAGCATTGAATTTTACCTTTAAAACCTCTGAGAAGAAAGCTCTCTAGCCCACCTGGCTTCAATGACAAATTCTAGAAACATTTAAATGAGGAAAGAACCCCATTCTACAGTGTGGTTCCAGGTGCATATTCTCCGAAAGACAGAACTGTAGGGAGGACCCGCAGCTGGCAGAGGTTAAAGACAGGGAGAATGAATGGATTGGAGAGCAGTGCATTTGTTGGGTCTTGATGGTGAGGGTTCAATGAATCTGCACGTAGGGATATGCACAGTTTAACTATATTATACTATAAAGAAAATAAGCACAAATGCCACCTCTTTGAGTTAGTTGTGTCTCTAGGTCTGAAGCAGCACTGTTGGGTATAGAATTTTAAAAACTTTTAGAAATTAGCGCTAACCACAATCACGTGGCGGCTGCCCTGGCTGGGATTCTGCAATTCTGCTTTCCTTGAGCCTGCCTCTTCTGAGTGCCTCCATGAAACTTAGCTTCTGGGTACAAGAAAGCACTGTGTGGGTTGCTGTATTGTGATTTAGATCTCATGTTTAAGATAACATATTTAAAGCGGTAAGATAAAGTATGGGTCATACTTTATGGGGACTTGATAACTTTAAATACTTTGAAGAGAAAGTCATCTAGCATCCCACCAAGGAGGTAAACGAGCGAATAAGCCTAAACAGGGGCTTTTCTTTTTTAAATCCAAACAGAATGTTTTTATCTGGATTATTGACTGCATTCCTATTGCTATTTTAAAGATACATCTGATGTGGAAAGTAGTTGAATTTGGTAATTTAAATGTAATAGTTGGTAGTCTCTAAGGATTTCTTTTGTTCTCAAGCTAAACAATTCTTGTTTGCAGTAATGTAATTTTGCATCAACCTGGAGGATGACTACGAAATTTAACTGCTAAATGTACCAGCATGACAAGTTTATGAGCTCCAGTGTTGTGTTTTAAAATTACTAGGTTTCAAACTAGCATAGTACTGCATAGCCATTTTTTAAGTTAGAAACTTTTTCATTAACCCCTTTTCTGGTATAACGTAACACTAGCGTCCAATATTTTATATAATTGATCACGTGGCGCTTCCCTAGCTGGGATTCTGCAATTCTGCTTTCCTTGAGTTTGCCTCTTCTGAGTGCCTCCATGAAACTTAGCTTCTGGGCACAAGAAAGCACTGTGTGTGGGTTAGCTGTATTATGATCTATATCTCATGTTTTAGATAATGAACATGCTTTCGGGTGTAATAAGCTTTGTTTGTAGTTTTGGAAGCACTGGACACGTGAGATATTTTTAACATGGTTCACAGTTGCATCTTTTTATTTCTAAAGGAACACGCTCTGCTTGTGTTTTCTTAGTATATTATTACTCTTCTTCAGATTGAGTCATTGCTATTCCACTAACGACTCAGAGGACACATTCCAAGACTTTGGCCCCCAAGCATTCCAGCTGCTCTCTGCTGTGGACGTCCTACAGGAGAAGTTTGGAATTGGCATTCCTATCTTATTCCTCCGAGGATCCGTAAGTGCATCTGTGATGGCTTCTGGGACAGTTTCTGACAGTGCTCTCCACTGCTGTGACTGTAGCTCTGCCCTTAGGTGACTTGCTGTAGTTCACAGCCACCTTGAGTTCCAGCTTAACCCTGCACTCGTTGCTTTGGACAGATCTTGTATCACGTCAGACGCTGTTTTTGTTGTTGTGAGCTGGTGTTCAGGTGTGCACTGCAGACTGGAAATAATGTATTAGCTTACCACACTGCAATTGCATTAATCCCTAGACTGGCGTTGCTTAGGATAATTAAAGAAAGTTAACTTTCATTGTGTCAGGGGACTGGTAGGACAAAATTGTATCTTCTGGTACCCAGGTACGATTATATTCTTTGTACAAAATTTTAGTTTCAGGAATTATTTTGTAAGTGTACTGTGTTCAGTAACAGTGTATGACAGCATATTCTTGCCTCTGATTGTATTTCAAGTTGGAAGTATGTAACATTCTAAGAAAGTGTTTTGTTTATTTCGGTTCTTTACAAGTGACTAGCCTAGTTTAATTGAACTGCTTCCTGTTTTGAGTGATTCATGTGCCCTCGTTATGCTGGCAGATGTCAGGCACAAACACACTTAAGACCCAATCCTCACGCTTACAGCGCTGGTTTCCTGTGGTCCTTCTGTTTACTTAATCCTCACACTTACAGAGCTGGTTTTCTATGGTCTTTCTGTTTATTTAATCCTCACGCTTACAGAGCTGGTTTTCTGTGGTATTTCTGTTTACCCAATCCTCACACTTACAGAGCTGGTTTCCTGTGGTCCTTCTGTTTACCCAATCCTCACACTTACAGAGCTGGTTTTCTGTGGTACTCCTGTATATGGTAATTTTACTTCTGAATTAGAAGTCTGGAAGTTTAAGAATTGTATAGTAATATCATTTAAATAAACCAAGAGTAGAAGGCATGATACTTTGCAGAGATATCTCCTGATTAAAAAATATACTTTAAGCCGGGCGGTGGTGGCGCACGCCTTTAGTCCCAGCACTCGGGAGGCAGAGGCAGGCGGATCTCTGTGAGTTCGAGGCCAGCCTGGTCTACCAAGTGAGTTCCAGGAAAGGCGCAAAACTTCACAGAGAAACCCTGTCTCGAAAAAAAAAAAAAATAAAAAAAAAAATAAAAAATATACTTTATAGTAGAAGTTAAATGTTCCTTTTGTGTATAGAATTTTAAAATCATTAAGGTAAACTTTTGCTTGTTAAATATTCAAGTGCTTCATGTAAATGTTTTTACTTTCACTTAGAAAGTAATCTATGGAATGAGTTATAAAATGTTTTTAATGAAACACATTGAAAACCTGTATTACCTTTTCAAGTGTCATTCCTTTCAAGATAAATGGTTTTAAAGGGCAAATTTGCTTAAAATTTTAACAATAGAAGTGTTATCTAAGGAATTTTTATCTTTATCAGCTCTGCAGGACAGCTCAAATATAATTGAAACCTATACATTTATTTTCTATCTTTGTCACCTTCAAAACCTGTGTCTCCAATGTGAGTAATTTATAAAAAGTATCCTTGTTTTAATTTGGTGTAATCCGGCTATATCCACTATCAATAAATAAGTTTGTTTCTAGACAAACTTCAAGTGGTCACAAGAGGGATCGGGTTTCACTTATTATTTGAAAACCAAGTCAGACCTCTTCTACAGACAGTGTCTTCTGGGAGTCCTCAAATTAAGCAGCTCACCTCAGTGAAACTTTATACTACCCTTGCCAGCTCCAAGTGTAAGGCTTTTAAAAAAGTATCACTTAATGGAGAGCTGTAGATGCTCACAATAGTGAAAATAAGGCGAGTCACCTGCCCTTGCT
The DNA here is from genome assembly GCF_049852395.1 of Peromyscus maniculatus bairdii. Taxonomy (NCBI): domain Eukaryota; kingdom Metazoa; phylum Chordata; class Mammalia; order Rodentia; family Cricetidae; genus Peromyscus; species Peromyscus maniculatus. Next base: position 39,798,117 of record NC_134868.1, read on the forward strand.
TTCAGTCATCCTGATATCTATTGGGATATCGTTGAAAAATTATAACTGTAATTCTCTTGAGAACTAGGCAACTTGTTCCAATTTAGGACAAGTTAATACCTTTGTAGGTAATTTTAATATGTAAGATGATATATCAAGCCATTTTTTGGAGTTACTTTGAAGACATGATGTTTATGAACATAAATATGGTTTCTGTAGAGCTTGATTCTGTCTTCCATGTTTTTTCTAAATATTATGAATAGTTACTCAGTTTATCCATAAATTGGTAGAGTGGAGTTTAAATTTTTGTTTTAATGTGTCCAATTAGGAAGCAACCAGTATTGCCTAGAGAACTTTGTTTTAACTGACTAAACAGTTCTCTATGTAAAAATCTTAGACATTTCTGGAACATGTTGTAACAGCCAATGGCTATAATTTAAAGAAAAACATGATCATTTACATACCAAGAGTATCAAAATGCTAATTCTTTTTTTTTTTTTTTTTTTTTGGTTTTTCGAGTCAGGGTTTCTCTGTGTAGCTTTGCACCTTTCCTGGATCTCACTCTGTAGACCAGGCTGGCCTTGAACTCACAAAGATCTGCCTGCCTCTGCCTCCCGAGTGCTGGGACTAAAGGCGTGCGCCACCACCGCCCAGCGGGTAAAATGCTAATTCTTATCATGGCCTCAGAATTAGACACTTAGACAATATTTTGGGATGTGTATGTGTGCGCATGTATGTGGATGCTCTCACCTCTGTGTGCACATGTGAACACCAGAGGTGGACATTGAGTGTCTTTCTCTGTGACTCTCTACCTTATGGTTTTTCTTTTGAGACAGTCTGTCACTGAACCTGGAGTTCAGTGTTTTGGATAGACTGACTTGCCTGGAGACCTTGACATCCTCCTGACTCCAGCTCCTGCCACCCAATGCTACAGTGATGGACATATGTTACCACACCCAGCTTGTTTCATTAAGTAATAATTTCATTAGCTTTTCAACAATTTCATACACGTATGCAATGTATTTTGGTCATAATCACTCCCTGCCGCTATTCTCCCAACTCTTCCCACGTCCTTCCCTCCCCCTCTCCACCCCATCCCAACTTGATGCCCTTCCCCCACCCCGTGATGGGTATGGAGCCATTTACTGGAATGTGTCCAACATTCCAGGGGCTACATCCTTAAAGAAGAATGACTTTCTCCTTCCAAAGCCATCAGCTTTCAATAGTTGCTCAGTAGGGGCTCATGAACCTCTTCACCCCTTGATGAACATGATACTAGCCTGATAGTGTGCAGGCAACCATAGGCGCTGTGACTTAATGGGCTCAGTGGTCTGTCGGGTCCAGAAGACACTGTTCGTTCCAGTTCTCTACGACCTCTGGCTCTAACAATCTTTATAACCCACTTTTGGGATGAGCCCAGAGCCTCGTGGAAAAGGAGTGTCACATAGAGGTCCCATTTGTGGATAAACACTCTACAGACATGTCCTCTTTGTCCTTTGACCATTTGTGAGTTTCTGCAATACCCACCATCCACTGCACAAAGAACCTTCTCTGGTGAGGCCTGAGAGAGGTGCTAATGTCTGGGTACAGGGATAAGAATTTAGAGTTGAGTTTTATACTATGTCTGTCTAGCAAAATAATAGTAATAGGTTCATCCCTGGGGCCTGTGAGCTCCCCACCCACAGGTTCCGGCCACATTTATAGTGTCATGGATGTATTTCCTCCTGTGAGGTGGGCATGGGAGTGGTAGGGAGGGTACTTAAATCCTGTCAGGAAGTGCTTGGTTGACCCTATAATATTCATGCCACTATTGTACCTATGACATATCTGGCCATGCCAGTTGTTATTTTAGAGCACAGGGTTAACAACTGGGTAAGACTTGGTGACTTTTTCTTGCCTAGCAGCCTGCATACCACCTTCTGGTACTGTGAAAGCTAGCCAGTAAAAAGAAAACTTCCTGGTCAGTGCCAGCTTGATTTCCCCATGTCTTGTGGCCAAGACATGCGGTGTCTTCGGCAATGCAGACTTAAACCCAAGTTTTGGTGGGAAGCTAACAACAGTGGCCCTAGCCTGTACTTTTGGGGGTGTGGTCTATAGGATAAAATAAATAACAATTGTTTGTTTGTTTGTTTTTGAGACAGGGTTTCTCTGTGTAGCTTTGGAGCCTGTCCTGGAACTCGCTCTGTAGACCAAGCTGGCCTCAAACTCACAGAGATCCTTCCTGCCTCTGCCTCCCAAGTGCTGGGATTCACCACCACCCAGCTAAAAGATCATGTTTTATTTATGTGCATTGGACTTTTGCCTGCTTGTATGTCTATATGTGGGTGTTTTGATTCCCCGGAAGTAGGGTTACAGACAGTTGTGAGCTTCCATGTGGGTGCTGGTCATTGAACCTGGATGCTCTGGAAGAGCAGCCAGTGCTCTTAGCCGCTGAGCCATCTCTCCAGCCCAGCTGAGCAACCAATTTGAGAGGCGATGTCTCACACCTGACACTGGGCTTTTTGTTTGGTGAACTTCCTTGAGTAGCATTATCCCCTGTGTAGGGTACCTCCAATTAATCTCTGTCATATAAGTGTGTGTGTGTGTGTGTGTGTGTGTGTGTGTGTGTGTGTGTGTGTGTGTTTAGGAAGCTTATAAAATAGGAAGTTGCCATATGGGCTTTTAAAACAGCCTTTAGTGTTATCTCTCCCTACCTACTTCTCCATCCTACTTGCTCATCCTACTCTACTCTTAAATCATTTTTCCCTTTACGTCACATCTGTTCTATTATTCTCCCTTAAGACTTTCCTCTCTTTCCCCACCCCTACCAATGATCCTTTTTAGATTCTTGGATTCTACAGAAATTCCAAATGAAATACACTATTCTAAATATTCAGTAGTAGGATCCATATATAAGTGAGAACATGCAATGTTTGTCTTTCTGGGTCTGGGTTCTCTAACTCACTATAATGTTTCCTAGCTCAGTCCACTTACCTGCAAATTTTATAATTGAGGTTTTCTTTATAGCCAAATGAAATTCCGTTGTGTTTAGGTACCACATTTTCATCATCTACTTCATCATTTAGGCTATTTAGGCTGTTTTCTTGTCCTAGCAATTGTGAATAAAGCAGCTATGAAAATAGATGGATATGTGTCTCTGTAGTAGGAAATAGAGTCCTTTGAGTGCATGTCCAGGGATGATTTAACTGGGTCATATGATTGATATAATCTTAGCTTTTTGAGGGCTCTTCTTACTGATTTCCAAGGGCCTGCACCATTTTTCATTTCCACAAATAGTGCACAATGGTTCCCCAATCACTGTCAGCATTTCTTGTCTTTTTTTTAAATCTTATCCTCAAAGAAGTTTCAACTTGAATTTCTGACGGTTAAGGATGGTAAGCACTTTTAAAAACATTTCCTAGCCATTTGTATTCCTTCTCCTGAAAATTCCATTTCATTCCATAGCCCACTTTTTGTTTGTTTGTTTTTTTGTTTAACTTTTTGAACTCTTCGTATATTGTGTATACTAACCCTCCACCAGATGTGTAGCTGGCATTCCCATTCTGTAGGCTGTTTCTTCAGTTAAGTAACAGTTTCTTTCGTAGGGCAGCCTTTTAATTTTATGAAGCCTTATTGTTGATTAGTGGTCATATTTTCTAGATAACTGGGGTCCTTTTCAGAATGTCCTTTCCCAAGCTTATATACTAAAGTATACTCCATATTCTTTCTTCTACAAGTTTCAGGTCTAACATTGAAATGTTTGATTCATTTGGAATTGATTTGCCATATCTACTCTCCATCCAGGTGCTGGGGATCCAAACTTGGGTCCTCATATTTAGACATCAAGCATTTTATCCACAAGATTTTTACACAAATTTCTGAGTCCAGAGATTTGACCTATGTAGGTGTTAGGACTGTTGGTAGATTTATGCATGTATGCATGTGTGTGTGTGTGTGTGTGTGTGTGTGTGTGTGTGTGTGTGTAAGTATGTCTGTATATATGTGTTTTAGAGATAAGATCATGCTCAGATTGGCCCTCAACTTGTGATTCTCCTGTTTAAGCCACCTGAACACTAAGATTGCAGGCATGTACTACCACAATCGACTGTAATTGTTGGTAGTTTTATTCACTCTCCAAATTTTTAAAAATATATAACAGGAGAGTACTATGCATTTTAATATTCATCTGATTGAAATATGTTACTATGGGTTGGGTCTGCTGTTCAGTACTGAAAATTCGGTTAACTGCACAAGGCCCTTGGTTCACCCAGAATTATCTACTAAACTACTGAAACTTTGGCTGTGAATATCTTTGGGCTGTAGGAACTGGAAAGAGGCAGGGTTGGCAGGGGGAGGAGGAGTCAGCTAGAAACTTAAAGTCTTCTTGAGCTATTGAACATCTGTTTTTGCATAGGGCACTATCTTTATTATGTAGAGGCTAGAGTGCTGAACTAGACGAGGGTTAACACCTAGTGTCGACCAGGTTACTTGGGAGGAAATAAGTATAACCTGGTGCAGAAAGAGACATGGGACACTTGGATGGTTGGGGACTGTTACTGAAGTTTGGAAGAGAGCATGCCCAGGGGAATCAGGGAAGTGTGTGAAGGGGCCACTGGATTTTTGTGGGGGATTCAGTCGATTTGGGGGTTATAGTTGATGTAGAGATTTGGGCATGGAAGGAGGGAAGAAGAATGAAAGATAATGTTATTCCCAGCAAGAAAAAAATTGACTACGAAAAGCAACTTGAGTTTAGAGGAAGTTAATTTGGAGAAGTAGCAAGTTTTCTTCTTCTTTTTTCTCTCTCCCATTTTCTGCTGTACTAGTGCAAAGGTTTGGCTTCTGTAGAAGCCCATCGCTGGGTGGGGTGGGTGGGGTGGGGTGCCTGGGTCATCAGTTCTCTTTACTCTTGCTTTACCGGCAGTTTATGGGTTCTGCACTGTAATGGGTCCACTTGTTGAACCTTATTGTTTTCAAGTTGACTTTTAAAAAGCAGTATGAACATTTCCCTTTTCAAGATTACATGCCCTGGAAATGAATAAATATGCATACATACATACATACATACGTGTGTGTGTGTGTGTGTGTGTGTGTGTATGTGTGTGTGTAGGCTCTCAGAGCTAAAAATTGCAAAATAGATACTATATTTTCTCTCTGATGACCTTCTCATCCTAAGTAGCCAATGGATAACTTGGAAAGGTAACTAGAACATTTATGCAGTTAATGTGGATGTCTTGCTCACAGTCAGATATCATTAAATATTTATCCAATCTTTATTGTAGGGGTGGGGAGGTGGCTTAGTGGTTAGGAGCATCCACTGCTCTTGCATAGGACCTGGTTTGGGTAGCTAGCACCCACATGGCAGCTCACAGTCTTCTGTAACCCCAGATTGAGAGGAATCTGATGCCTTCTTCTGGCTTCCATAGGCACATGGTATACATACATACATACATACATACATACAGGCAAACACTCATACAAATAAAAAAGAAATATTTTTTTAAAATCTTTATTATGGTGTTTTAAAGCAGGTTGCTCAGTTTAGTTTGAGCTTAAATATTTCTTTTAAAACAAAGATATAACATATCAAAGAATAAAGAGGTTTCTCTGCCTGGTGGTTACCATGGAAACATGGTTTTATAAATTTATTTTCATAGCACACAGTATTCACAATGATTATTGATCATAAAGGGAAGAGGTACTTTCTGTTAATTAGGAAAAGTTTTATTGCTTCATCTCAGTGAATATGCACATTCAATTTTGTTTTTTTCCAATTAGGAAGGAAAAAAAAGGCTAGGAATAATAATCTTTAGTGTCCAGAACTAGTAATTCTAGTTAGGCAACTTAATACTTTTGGTGTTAATTGTAAACAATAGACTCTCCTACTACAAAGTTAAGCCCTAGCGGCTCTTCATGGCTAGTCAGGGAAAACTGATTGCACACTAATGAAGAATATTATGGACTACATAGATATTAAAATGGTTGCTATAGTCAAAGAAAATAACATTTTCCCCTTAATTTTACTATTTATTTGGCATGGACAACTGAAATGAATTCTTTTGTTGGCGGTAATTACAGTGCACTTTAATAGTTGTATTCTCCATGTTGTGTATTAGTGCTTAAAACACATTCAGCTGGCATGTGTTTGGCCAGAAATTGTATTCAAATGGACCCACAATGAGCTTTAGCATCCCCATGGATTACTAGTAAGGAGAGTGCCACTTCCACCTCTATTACTTACTTTTCTCATTGTGATGACCCGATGCCTGGGTAGAAGTAACTTAAGAAAGAAATTGGTTTCGATCCTGGTTAAGGGGAAACAGTCCTTCATGGCAGGGGAGGCGTAGCTTAATGTGGATTTGTCCATAGCATTGGGAACTCGCAGCTGGCCATATCAGGGTAGCATGTAGGAAGCAGAAGAACTCAGGCTGGAAGCTTCACCAGGCTGTAACCCTCAGATCTGCTACCAGTGATCTATTTCACCAGCCGTGCCTCCATTTCCGAAGATCCCACAACCTTTCAAAGGAGTGTCTCCAGCTGAGGACCAGTTTTTCAAATGCATAAGCCTGTGAGCGATGATTTTAATCGTTACAGGGCCTGGGTCACAATTATGCATGATCCTCTGTAATCATGCATGCTTGCAATATTGTAGGGGAGTGGGCCTTGTCTCACATCCTGCTTGTACTTGTCATGCAAATGATAACATCTGATTAACAGAACTAAATCATGTTCAGAATTCTAGATGAAACCAGAAATGTGTATGTGACTTTCCAGTTTGTGTGATAGAGGGCACTGTAGATGCAGGTTATAATTATAGATGAATTTTAATCTATGATAATCACCTCAAAGACTTCATACACAAGTAATTTCTATGATGCCATATGACATATATACTACCATGCACATTTAAAATAGTTAAATGTATAGAATGAATGAAATAGTAAGACGATGAAGGGAAGAGAAGAATACTTTATAGAGACGTAGAGGTGGGCAGAGTCTTCTCTGTCCACAGAAACATGTGTATGACAACTTCTCATGTTTCTAGAACTTAATGATTGAAGAGTCTCTCATAAGACTTCTGCCATCTCTCAGAAGTATCACTGCTCCAACATCAACTAGTTAGCAGGCAGTTTGTACAGGTGTCTCTGGTGATCAGCAGTTAAGTCAACTTGGTAATGTGCTGTGAGCAAAAGCACAGTGAGAAATAACCATTCAGTGAAATCCATGAATTTTTGCCCAACTGCAGGTCATATTTTCTTTTATCACTCCTGTTCTAAAATTGTGACCAATTTTAGAAACTGTTACTCAAAATTCTAATAGCAAAGATAGAATATTCCAGACATGTATCCAAACCTATCCACTGGGAAATGCATCTGAATTATGTGAGGATTTTTCTGTATTTAAGACAGAATTCTATTTTCATTACATATTTGTCAATTGAGTGTTCAGAATGAAAAGGATGAACTTAAAAATCCGAGAAGTTTAAAAGCTGAAATTTGTGTTTAAACCTGAAGAATTGCTGGGTAGGTTTTTGTTTTATTTGGCCTGTTTATTTGAATAAGCATTTTTAGATACTTTATTTCCAATTTCAGAATTCTCAGCGTCTTGACGATAAATACCGCGGTCACAAGCTTTTTGGCACTGGCAAAGACCGAGCAGAGAGCTGGTGGAAGGCTCTGTCTCACCACCTCATAGCTGAAGGATTCTTGGTAGAAGTTCCCAAACAAAACAAATTTGTAAGGACTTGCTCCCTCACAAAAAAGGTAAATAGTGCCGAGATCTACCTGTTTGTCCCAATCCGTCCCACTGTGCATTAAGCTTCTTCTTGTTTTTGATAGGGTAGAAAATGGCTTGGCGAAGCCAGTACACAGTCTCCTCCGAGCCTTATCCTTCAAGCTAATGAAGAGATGTGTCCGAGGAAGGTTCTGCCGCCAAGGTTCTTTTTTTCTTTTTCTCTTTCTTTGTTTTCACTTTTCCCCCTATTAACTTGAAATCTTTAGGTTTTGCTTAAGTGATTGAAATTCTGTCAGTTTACAGACATTGTACAGGTAAAATCAGTGTCCCACTGGAGTGTGAGTGGTAGAAGGGAGTCATGGGGAAGGGTGGGATATAGAACGCTTTCCTGGTTGATGTCAAGTATCTGACTACATCCGTACAGAGCTGTTTTCTAAGATAAGGCTAAAGAAGTGTTCCTTACAGAAGAAAACAGGCTCGAGGAATCCTGCTTTTCACCTTCCACAGCTCACGCTCTGCAATCCATGTGGTGCGAAGATGAAGGATTTGAAATTGCATTTCTGTGCTTTTATACATTCTGCTATTATATTGAAACTACAAATTACAGTCACCCTGTGGCCATATAAAATAAAAAGAAGAGCCAGCAAGTTTTCTTGCCTCTTGCTTAAGGCAACGTGGGGTGATGATACAGAATTGGTGAATCATACCTCCCTAGTGTAGATGTAGGAAGGTAATATGCTTGCTGCCTGCTTTTTAGTATCATACAAATGTTATTGATCAGGTATCAGGTTTTTTTTTTCCTTTGAAACTTTTTTTCAGGGAAATCAGTGTTTTAAAAATATAGATTCTTAAAGGGTAATATAATTGCTACTTCTCTGGAGTGGTGTGATGACACATGAATTGGATGATTACATTTTAACTCAGGAGATACTTTAATTTTGCTGTGTTTCAGTTCTAATCCCGTATCTTCAGAAATGAAGCAACATTCTTCTGATGAAAAGTCAATTGGATTAACTACTGAGCAGGTTTGTTTTCAAGGGATGGTTCTTATCTTATTCTTCATGGATGCAACTCCGGGTTTGAAATCTTGTGTTTGCATTGCTGCTAGTTAGAAGAATAGCAGATATAAAAACCACAAACTGCAAGGAGAAATGTAGTGAATAGAATAAAAATACAATATATGATTTCTTGAGCTAATAAATAAGTAGAAGTATTTCACAAAGTAATTTATTTTTCTTTTAAAGTGTATTTCAGAAATAATTTGTCTTGAGTCTTTTAATATATTATGATACTTATAGGTAATAAATAAGTATGATTCCTAAGTATTCTCATTAAAGCCACACACACCCTCATCCCATCTTCAAATGAACATATATACATATATATGTATATATATACACATACACCCATCCCATCTACAAATGAACATATATATATGTATATATATACACACACACCCATCCCATCTGCAAATGAATATTATACACACACACACACACACACACACACATTTCACACATACACACACACACACACACACACTCACACACACACACACATTTCACACATACACACACACACACACACACACTCACACACACACACACACACACACACACACACCCATAGCCATCCCATCTGCAAAGGGACATACATACATTTTTTTGTTTTATTAGTCTCTTAGTAACTACTACAGATTCTTCATGCACAGGCTGTCTTTAGCTAATTAGATCACGGTGATGGGCAAACAGTGAATTAAATCTCCTAGTGTACCACTCATGGAGTTGAATCACCCCTGTAACTCGAGCTTATGTGTCTTAGGACATTCTTTGGATCATTCATCCTTTAGCCTGTGGTGGCTCAACAGCTTATTTATTTGAAGACTTGGTTACTTAGGGGAATAATTGTTAATGTGAGTTTTTTTTAATCTTATTTTCTTTGTATTTAAATGTTTTTGTAATTTCTTTTTTTTTTAATGGACTTTATTTGTGGAAACATAGTCTAATTTGGAGAGAATGTATTCATTCAAAGCATCTGAGAAATCTTCTGGGAGTAACATTCCTAAAAAAAGGTACAGAGTTTCAATTTTAATTTTTTATATTTGCTTAATATTATTGATACTACTGTTTTCCTTTCTTTCCTAAAGAAAAAGGACTATCAGATTGCAAATGCAGGTGAAATCAGAACACAGTCTCTGTGGTTCTGGAAAGAGTCGCGTGGGAAGGTCGGGCGGTAGACTGTGCTTCTTGGGCACCTCCGTTCACAGTGCTTTGTGTTAAAATGCTAAGCACTTTTAGGCTATTTCTGAGTTGGCCACTACTGTTCTCATTCCAAAGTCAGATATATCAAGGGCCGGGCCATTAACCTGTTTGTGAATATATAGCTAATGACATTGCTGGATCACATCTGTGTTTGTCTGCCTCGAGCATTTAACCACTGCTACTATGTGTTTGGGAATACATAGTCCCAACCCATTTTCAAATACAGGTATTATGGCAATGAGACTGGAGATGTAACAATTGTTAGAGAATAAAGCTAAAATACCCATTGTGGCTTCAGTTTGTTGTCTTCTTGTCCTGGGGAAGGAGCCCAGCGCCTGCTTATATTAGATAAGCACTCTACCACTGAGCCCCAAACCCAGCTGGTCACACTTTAATCTTACTGTGTGACTTGCTGACATAATAGAAGTGTGGAACCTGTATAGAATCTAATATCCTGTCTGAGAACCGGATAATAGAAGTGTCGCGGCTTATATTATATACAAAGATTAAATGGGCTGTGCCTATATTCATATGAGATTAAAATGAATATGCCATAAGACCCACACACTTGCTATGCTTTGCTCATTTACATTCACTACTTTGGATCTAATAAAACATCTGTCACAGTATTAATTTCCTTACCTTAAACAATTTCTTTTTTTGTTTGGCTGTGTGATGTGCAATTACTAATGTTTTATTTAAATATAACGTTTAAGGAGTGTATATGACAGTGTCCATCCGGTATCATGAAGCATTTCTACATTTAAATGTTAACTGTATTTTCACATGTCTGCTTTGTAATACAAGCACCATTTTAGGCTCCAGGGTTCAAAGGGATTATTACAGACATTGTTACCCAATGTTAATAATCCAGTGGGATATACAGGGAAAGGTACATAAAACTATAAAACTACAATCCATGGGACTTGAGAGACAGATCAGTGGTTTACAGCACTTACTCTTCTTGCAGAGGACCAGAGTTCAGTTTTCAGCACCCATATGGTGGCTGGCAAGTATTTATAACTCCAGTTCTAGGGAATCTGATGCCTTCTTCTAACTTCTCTGGGCACTAGACACACATATGCACATACATACATACAGACAAAACATTCATACACATTATTAGTAAATAAACATAAAAAATTTTGTGATATTACTGCACAACTCAGCAGTGGCCTAGAGACTACTTAGTAAGTAAGGAATAATAAACTAAAGCCTGGAGGAATAGGTGCAGGCCGGAATATCCTGTTCCTTCTAAGCACTCAGGTCAATCTGAAGGCAGCTGGGAGCTAAGACATGTCTTCAGTAAGCTGACAGTGACATGATCCAAGTTCGGACTTGGAGCATGGGCTGGCAGAATGTTCCGTAAAGGGTCAGGCCGGAAGTGTTTTAGGCTTTGAGGGTCAAAACTTTCATTGCAGCTGCTCTGCCTTGCAGATGTAGTTGAAGCAGCCATTGATAATTTATAAGGCAATTAATGTGCCTGTATTCTTAGAAAACATGAATTATAAACACTGGAACTTAAATTTTGTGCATTTTATACAGGTTATAAAATATTCTTCTTTTGATCTTTATTCTTTGCCTTTAAGTCTAAGTAAAATAAGTGGATTTTTATAGTGGCCCCTGGGGTGATTACTCTCTTTTTGATCATTCCTGTGAAGAATGGATTGTAGAAAACCCAGAATTGTGGTAAAAGCAAAAACAGGGATGTTAACACCAGTGTTTTTACAAGAGGGGACGGTAGTAGAGAGGAGGAATGTGCAGTAGGCACAGTGAAAAGGAACAGTATTCTTGTAAGACAGGAAATAGAGTTGCAGGACTCTTTGATTGAAAAGATAATGGGTTAAGGAAAAGGAGTTCTTGAAGGTGTTTTTTAGTACTGGATGAGAATGTCATTCTTTTCAGTGGGCAGCTAAGAAGCACAGCTTGAAGGGATTGGATATTTAGGGGCTAAGGTTGAAAAACAAGAGCTTAGGAATATATTATTGAGTTCTGGCTACCTATGGACTAGTCCAGAAATTCATTATAGAATACAGACTTAGTATACAAGAGTAAGCAGGATGCTAACATATCTGCAACTGTGTGTGTGTGTTTCTATGTTCCTGTGGGAGGAAAGTTCACATGTGTGCCTGCACATGTGGAAGCCAGAGGACAACTTTGGGTATCATTCCTCAGGAGACATCCACTTTGCTATGTGTATTACCCCAATTCTCATTGTGCCTTTACTTTTGCTACACACACACACACACACACACACACACACACACACACACACACACAAACACACACATCTCAATCTGCACATGAGAGAAAATGTGATACCACATTTATCACAATAAGTCTAGCTTATTTTGGTTACATAATCATCTCTAGTTTTAAACCATTGTCCTGTGAATGTTATAATTGCATTCTTTACAACTGAATTAAACTGCATTGTATACATGTATCTCATTTTCTTTATCCATTCAATGTTGATAGGCATCTAGTTTGGTTCCATATCCTGGCTATTGTGACAAGTAAAGCAAATAGGAAGGATGGACAGGTGTCTTTGTAGTATGTTGACTTAGAGTTCTTTGGATCTGTGTCCCAAAGCTGCCATCCTATGGTAGTCCTAATGTCTGAGAAATTCATACTGATTTCCATAACGGCCGCATTCATTTCTATCTCTCGAGCAGTGGAGAAGGCGTCCTTTATTCCCACATCTTTGTCTGTGTTCGCTGTTTGTTTCCCTGGTGATGCCCATTCTGCTGGAGCGAGATGAGAGAGCAAAACTGTTTGTTTGTTGGTTTTTTCTCATGCCTGAGGGGGTTGAACATTTCTTTCTAAATATTTATTTGCCATTTGTATTTTAACCATTTGAGAAGTATCAGTTCAGTTCATTGACTTTCTTATTGAATGGTTTTAGATTTGGGGTATATTGAGAACTCTTTATATATTTTAGATATTAAGTCACTGTTAAATATAATTGGCTAAGATCCGCCCCCCCACACACTTTGCAGGTTTCTCTACAAATTGACGATTGCTTCCTTTGCTTTACTGAAGCTTCTTAATTTCATTCAACCTCATGTGATTTTTGTCCTGCTCTGTGGAATCTTTGCCTATGTCTGTACCTCAAGGTGTTTTCCTATAGCAATTACAGAACTTTAGGCATTTTAAAATTTTGTACAGGCTCAGACTTACAGATCTATTTTCATTCTTTCTATATCTAAATCTTTATCTGTATATTTATCTATCTATATCTGGTTTTCCTAACATCCTTTGCTGTTTTTTTTTCTCCACTGTATATTTTCGAAGCCTTTATTAAAAATCAAGTAGCCATAGCTGTGGGTTTAATTCTACCACTGTATTTCCTTTGATTCGTGTGTCTGTTTTTGTGTCAACACCAAGTTTTATTTTACTTTATTTTTACTGTATCTGAGTAGTATAATTTGGGGAAAGTTATTGCAATGTCTCCAATTTGCCTTCTGCTTAGGATTGCTCTTGCTATTGGGAGTTGTTTGTGCTTCTCGTTGAATGTTAGGATTGTTTTTTCTCTTTCTATGAAGAACCTATTTTGAATTTCGGCAGATATTAGATTGAATCACAGATGCTTCTGTAGTTTCGTTATTGTCACTGTATCCTGCCAATCTGTGTGTACTGGAGGTATTGCCATTTGCTAATGTCTGCAACGTTTTCCTTCAAAGTTTGAAGTTGCGGAAGGCTTTCGCCTCCTTGGTAGGTTTATTCCTAGGTTTTGAAGCTGCTTGAGTGGGCCCCTCCTACCCCCAACTTCTTAGTCAAGTTCTTTAGTTGAGGTATAGGGAAGCTACTGACTTTAGTGTGTCAGTTTTGTAACCCACTTCCTTGCTGAAAAAAATGTTTATGAGGTCGGAGAGTTTTCTGTTACAACATTAGGCTCTCTTAAGAATACCATCTGCGGTGGTGGCGCACGCCTTTAATCCCAGCACTTGGGAGGCAGAGCCAGGTGGATCTCTGTGAGTTCGAGGCCAGCCTGGGCTACCAAGTGAGTTCCAGGAAAGGCGCAAAGCTACACAGAGAAACTCTGTCTTGAAAAACCAAAAAAAAAAAAAAAAAAAAAAAAAAAAAAAGAATACCATCTGCAAGTAGGAATAATTTGGTTTTTTCTTTTCTATTTGTATCCCTTTGTTTCTTTTCTCTAACTGCTTGAGCTTAGCCTTTCAGCACTCCATTGACTAAGAATGAAGAAAGGTGGGAATCTCCTTGACCCTTCCAGACTAGTCCCGTCACCTGTCAGACATGGCCCATGTCTCTGGTGTTTCTGCAGCCATGACTCATGGCTTGGAGATGACAGTTGAGACCCGCTATTGAGCAGCAAAGACAGAAGCCCTAGCTAAGGGTGTTTCCTCTCTAGGCTGCTCTGTGTTGGTAGTGGAGTCCGTAAGAGATGTGAGCCACCTTGACAATGTCAGTGTTTGTGTTGTCTTTCACCTGTCTTCTGCGGAAGAAAACCTTGGCGACTGGGGATGGAGGGCTAAGAAGAAAATATTCGTAAGGAAAACAGACCTGGAGAAAGTTGTGAGAAGCTTGATTTCATAGGCACTTGTAACAAATATCCTTCGTTTCCCAATATCGGGGAGGTCAGGCCATTAGCAACTTGGTCTTTCTTGGCACCCATGTGGATCTCCTGTGGAATTGCAATTTCATTTTTGCGGCTTTTTTTCTTTGTAATTAGCTTATCAGTGAGGAATGCTTCTTATGAGCTATCTGGTTTGCCTCCCAGTCCATTTCCTTTCTGACAGTTTGGTACATTCTCTACAACTTTTGAAAAGTCCAAAACAAAATTGTATCTTTTATCATATATTTTCTTCTTTGATTTTGAAAAAAAATTGAGTAACTATTATTTCTTTGCTATTATTGCCTACTAACAAGAGTCGGTGATTTCAGGAACAGACCACGCTCCTGTTGATTAGAGAAGCATTCTCTTCTCTGTGGATAAATAGTACATGGCTGAGAAGGAAGACTGGTAGATGCTCTCCTTAAACCACTGTGAAAGACCTGAGAGGCACTTTTAACCATAGCTTTATAGTACATCATCTCATCCAAAATGTTTAAAGTCGAGGCGGTTGCAATTGAACCACAAATCGTCTTACTTATGTTGTGAAGAATAACTGTTAGCTTTGGAAAGATTCTTATTTGAAGTATGAAATAAAAAGTAAATGAGGGAAGAAGAAAAGTATATTTATTTTCTTTTAAATATTTTAGTGTCGGGATGCAGTCGCCAGGAACATCTTCCAGCTCCTCGCAACCTGTCATTTCAGCCCGAGAGCTGGACACCAGGGTAAGGTGTTCGTAATGTGCTGATTAACTTAGGAGTGGGTGGCCAGCAGTCTAAGACGGGCGTCAGCTCGTTTTCATCCTACGGGAGAAAGTGGGCCCTGGAGTTCTAAGAGTAAAGGCGACTTCTCTCTAACTGCGTTTTGAAAAGTGCTGTTGTTTCTTCCTAGACTGCGTTATATGCCAAGTTGGTGGAGGCAAGGCAGAAACATGCTAGTAAAATGGATGTGCCTCCGGCTATTCTAGCAACAAATAAGATTCTCCTGGATATGGCCAAAATGAGGTAAACTGTTCATGTTCCGATTCTCTCTGATATAATAGATTTCTAAAAGGTGTTGTTAGGTAATAGTATGACCACGACTTCCGCCTGTGATGTGATCTTAGATGCCTTTAGTTCCATATCTCCATGTGAGCGAATCATATTTATAAAACCAAATCCATTGCCCACTCACCCTCTGTACCTGGTTTCCATCTGAACCCCCTTCTTTCTGTAGTTCTAAGTTTTTAGTTATACTGGGTTGTTCCTCATGACGTATTTAAAACCTCGTTTTTGTTTTCCGTCCTCTGAGTCTCTCTTTCTTCCTTTTATTTAACAATTTCAGCTCTTTACATTTAAACACTCATGTCTATCAATCTGCACCTTCCTTCATATAGGTGTTACGTCAGACCTTTCCAGGCCTGTTCTATTGCAAAGGCCTCTTAACTGGCCATTCCCTCACATCTGATATACTAATAACAAATTAATTATATGATCTTAACTTCTTGGACTTAGAGGTCAAGCCCTTCTATTTGTTGGCTTAAACCTCCCCACCCCCATTTCAGTACAGATTTTGGAATGGTTTCTGTGACCTGATTTGCTTCTGTTTCTAGGCAATGTCCCATTCACTGTCATGTATGTTGTTTCTGCCTTGAATTCCTTGACTCTCTTAATTCCTCTTAGGAAAGCCTTACGCTCTGACTTAGTTATCGTTTCCTCCATGGTGTGTTCCATTGTGTTAACCAGCCAGTTCCTCTCCCTTGAATTTATCAAGGGCTTTCAGGTGGCTGCTGAAGATGCTTCTGTGGTGAATACTGCTTTATTCACTTTTCGGTATAATTAGTTATAAACATATGTCACACATTAGAACTTAAACTCTGTGACTAAAAGTATCAGTTTCCCACTTCATTGTGACTTTGATATCAGCTAGCATGAAAAATGAGGGGCTCAGCTAGTTCTAAATAGGTTAGAACTTATTTCCAAAGTTTTGTCTATTGGTTCCTTTAAAATTTGTTTTTGTCATTAAATTTCACTTAATAGGCACCACTTTAATGCAGGATGTTCTAATGATAATGCACAGTAACTTACACATTCACTATTGTGTTAAAAAAAATAAAGATTCTAAGATGACTCTTTACTATGCAGGAAAGATACTTACAGTACATGAGTAACCATTAATTACATTGTTGAATTTTAGGAAGGAGACATTAAGCAGTCTTGGATATTGGACATAATGGAAAAAATTGAGCTCTGTGATTCTGTGGGTGTTGTTTAGGTTTAAAAGTACAGCACGGAGGTTGTAGCATAATACGGACATTTAGCAGGTAAACGTTCTAACTAGCAGCTTGGACTTAAAGCAGATCTGAAGTTCAAGAAACAAAGATCCAGATAAATGCATTGAGTTAAAGGCCTGGTGAGCCAGTTTGCTGTTATAGGGGACATTTCATAGGGAAGAAATATGAAGGAGACTTTCTTCCGAGTTTCTTAGCCTTTCTTACTGTCCCATTCAGAACCTCAGGGTTTTCATTTCTGTGAATAATATGGAAAACCTAGTGGAAGCCTGGGTGTTAGCTTATTTGTTTCTGGTCATGGCCTCTTCACCAGTTAATACTTTCACTGAGTTTTTGTGGTGTTAGAAGTGAAGTGGAGCTTTTATTTGTTAATTGTTTACATAGCAAACCTATAAGTAAAGAGGATTGTGTAATGTGACCGTCTATAGAAAGCACTGGTTTTGAGTGTAGAAATGTATACAGTTACTGAGTACAGTGTGAGGCTGAGCATCACTGTATTCTTGGAGTGATTCTGTCTCGGTGGTTTCTTCATAATTCTTCCTCTTTTGTAAACAACAGACCAACTACTGTTGAAAATGTGAAACAGATTGATGGTGTCTCTGAAGGCAAAGCTACCCTCTTGGCCCCTCTGTTGGAAGTCATCACACATTTCTGTCAAGTGAACAGTGTTCAGGTAAGACCCTTGGGCTATAGAAGCTCTTAGAGAAGAACACTTTTGACCACCTCAGAAGCAACACTTTCTCCTTCATTTGCATTTCTGCCTGGACACTTAGAAAATGGATTCAGATTGTTTTACAGTCAATGGTTATAATAAAATGTTCTTTCTTTTGGTGTGTGTGTGCATGCGCATGCGTGCGTGCGTGCGTGCGTGCGTGCGTGCGTGCGTGTGTGTGTGTGTGTGTGTGTAGGATCCATCTGATGTGGGTGTGGGAAATAAAACTCAAATCCTTTAGAAGAGCAACACATGCTCTTATCTACCAAGTTGTCTATCTAGCCCTCTATCAAGTTTTTTTTGTTTTGTTTTGTTTTTTCTGTGTAGTTTTGGTGCCTGTCCTGGATCTCGCTCTGTAGACCAGTCTGGCCTCAAACTCACAGAGATCTGCCTGGCTCTGCCTCCCGAATGCTGGTATTAATGGCATGCGCCACCACCACCTAGCTCTATCTAAGATTTTACATGATGCTTAAAGGCCAGAGCTCTAGTTGGGATGTGTGCTATAGCTAATTGTTTAATATGTCAGCATAAATGCATATGTATGTATATACATGCATATATACATATATAGTTATATACATATCCAGATATAGTGAGGATATGTTTCTTTATGTTTCTGTATATGTCCATTCTGTGATATACTGTGTAAACTTGTATATTGATTCTGTCCAGTGTTCACTTCCAGAAGATTAGGGGATTAATGTAGAGACATTAATTAGAACATCATATGGCTGCTTTTGGATTCTTTCTCATGAGCCAAAGAGAAGATGAGAAAGTTTGTTGCATGCTGTCTAGCATATTTAACCTTTTAAATCAACATGTAAAAAATTCAGCTTCTTCTTGCATTCTTCATGAAAACTTGGTTATTTAGAGATTTTGTGTTATGTTTTCCTGTAATGCCTTACAGTCAAATGTTGATCATTATGTTGATGGTATTATTATGTCTGTCATTATGTTATTATCATTATTTGTGCTGCATTTAAAATTCTGTAGACAGACCTCTTTTCGAGTACAAAACCACAAGAGGAACAGAAGAAAAATCAGGAAGCGGAAAACGGGGAGTGCTCCCTCTCACAGTCTGTGGCTGTCACGTATTCTTTATTCCAGGAAAAGAAGATGTCCCTGGTAAGTGCTGCCTTCAGGGTGTTGACACTGGGGTTTGCTTGGCTTTTACTGTGGAAATTGTGACTTGGGGTTCATTACTTCATGTCATACAGTGAGTGCCATCTTTAATCTTCTGTCTCTGTCAGGTAACAGCAGCAAGTCTAGTGTGACCACGATTACTTAACAGAGACTGTGTCTCAATTAGGAAGAACACAGCTGTAGCTCAGGGAAGGTGCAGCAGGAGCGTTTTATAACCAGTTTAAAACTATTAGGGTATATATTCTAAGAAACAAAAAAATAAAATGTGGCCAAATAATACCAGATGTCGACACACCATTAACTATGAAATACAAGAAGCTTTGTAATCCGGAATGTGTGTAGTTTTTAATCTCCTGCACTCTCAGTGTGGAGAACTTACCTACCATGTGGGAGCCCCTGGGCTCTATCTGGAGCACTGCCAGAGAAAGTAAATTCAGTAAGTTAACAGAAACCAAGCACAAAGCTGTGAAAGTGTGCTGTTACATATGTATGATGTGGATACTGTAAAAGCATGCTCTTATGTGTGTATGATATGTATGCTGTGAAAGCATGCTCTTACATGTGTATGATGGGTATACTGTGAAAGTGTGCTCTTACATGTGTATGATGTATATACTGTGAAAGCATGCTGCTACATGTGTATGATATATTGTGAAAGTATGCTCTTACATGTGTATGATGTGTATACTGTGAAAAGTGTGCTCTTACATGTGTATGATGTGGATACTGTGAAAGTGTGCTCTTATGTGTGTATGAGGTGTATACTGTTTTTGTAAGTTATTGAAAGATCTGAAAATAACTTGGTAAAAATTTGCTCTTTATTCTGTGTCTTTCAGCACACATTGCTCCATTTTTTTCCTCCAAAACTATATTGGACACTCTTTTCAAAATCTTATAGCTGTGAAAAATGGTCATAGTTAGTATTTCTTCATTGTTCTAACATAAGTCTTTGTGGCTCATGAGTTTTTATTCTATGAGATGGGGAACAGATCACCAGAATAGGGCACTATGAAAACCCCTACTCTGCGTTCGTGGCCTCTCTGATACTAAACTGATTTGGAGCAGCTCATGTGCGTCAGAGCCTGCCTTTCCTGCCCACCATGCATCAGGGCACACTTTACCTTAGGGTCAGATGGAAAGAAGAATGTATAGTTCTTCACTTAAAATATCTAGATAGTCAGGTTCCTCACTTAAAATTAGAAAAGCCATTAGCCAAGAGACCAAGTGATTCCATTAGCTATTTTGTAAATAAAATACCTGGTTAGTAGGACTTTCAGTTGAATCTTGGGTAAGCAGTCAGTAATGTGCACTTGTTGAATATACCTTATATGTATGATTTGACCATGTACATACAGTAACGAGTATGGTTACCAAGAAAGTTTGGAATGGGCTCCAAATTTTGTGAATAAAGTATATTCTAATACTCAGTAACAATACATAAAATATATTACATTTTATGATTAATGATGCATTGAATGAAATATCTTTATTTATGTCTTATGGTATTATGCAGTAGTGTTTGATTTTGCAAAATGATTGTTGATTATCTGTACCTCCCTGGAGTCTTAAGAGGGTCTTGCTAGTTAACCACAAAATTAAATGCATCTGAGGACTAATTAGTGATGAGCAATAATACAGTTAGTTGGAGGTAATTTGATGCCTAGTATCAAATAACCCCGATATTATACACACATGGTACATACTTTTTAATGGAAAAGACTAGACATTTAATGAAAGCAATTCAACACCTACTTGTGAAGGATGAAATTAGTGCCCTAGATGGTGTGCTCTGTGAATGAATCAACATTCACACATACAGCCTGAATTCAGACTTTCTAAATATATTGAAAGAAATATCATGGATGTTAGCATAATTGAGTATCAATACTTTTTGTTTAAAAAAAAACACATTTTTACCTAATATATATAGTAAATGTATTTGGAGCCATGTCTGTTTAAAAAGTTTTATAGAAATCTTTTCCAAAGCTGGTCATCACTATTGTAAGGTCAGTAGTATAATAAAAGAGTGAGCAAGCATCCTTGTTAAACTGTAGCTACTGTTTTATGAATGGAGCCTATTTAAAACACTACTGTCTTCTCAGGACCCTTCTAAAGAGTGCTTCTGGAGTCGTACATCATCACTGAGCATTTAGGAGCTGTCTTCTTTGAAATTCATGTAGCCAAAGCACCGTGTCCACTTTCAGGAGCTTTATAGTACAGCTTCCTATATTTTCAAACAATTGTAACAGTTATCTGACTTACATAAAGTGGCTGATGGCTGACACCAAATAGCTTTTAAAGTGAATACAGAGGGAGAGGGGGGTTGCATTTTTGGCTACAATTGAGTGATTTTTGTTTTAATCAGTATACAGAGTGGAATCCGTGGAGGTCTGTTAAAGTAGTTTTGAAGAAATATTTAAAACGAGCATTGTTATCCATTGCTTATTTCTCAGTGACCATGTGCTGCCTGAAGATGCCAGCTACTTTCTCCCTGTGAGATGCAGTAGGAAGGTTTTCACTCACTGGCTCTTTGGCTCTTCCCCTGCAGCACGGCATCGCTGAGAATAGACTCCTGCCTCTCACGGCGGTTGGCATGCACTTAGCCCAGGCGGTGAAAGCTGGCTACCCCCTGGATATGGAGCGAGCTGGCCTGACCCCAGAGGTTCAGAAGATTATTGCTGATGTTATCCGAAACCCTCCCGTCAACTCAGGTGATGAGCGCAGCCCTTCTCTGCAGCCCTAATGAAGTAAACAAGTGCTTCACTCAGTTCCCTGTTAACAGCACTGACCCTTCTGCTTGGGTGAAACTTGCCTTGGGTGACCTTTTGATTTAAGGAAAGAAATTCTTTCTTCCTCAACAGAAAGTATACTGAAAAAATTCTCTTTTTTCAGGTGATAAGCTTCCCACTCATGTCCAAATCAGGCACGTTTAAAACTCCATCTTTCTCCATAGTCCTTCCCAGCAGCCGACTGCTCCTCATTTTCTCCTAAACGTCTCTGGGTCTCTGCCGCTGGTTTCTCTCTCTAACAGCGGTCAGTGGCATCGGTCACTGACATGGCAGCCTCATAGTTCCAGTAGATGAGCTTCTTCTCCAGGCTTGATAGACGGCTGGCTCGCCAGTGAAGAGTACCAGCTGTTCTTCAGAAGACAGAGGTTCAGTTCCCAGCACCCACATGGTGACCCACAGCCACCTGTAACTCCAGTTCCAGGAGCTCTGACACCTTCTTCTGACCTCTGTGGGGACCAGGCACAAATATGGTGCATAACTGTACATGCAGGCAAACACATCCATACCACCCCCCCCAAATATCATTTGTTCTCATCCCACTGAGGAACCTCAGCTGTGCCACAGAGCTGAGCCCCCTGCTTGCCTCGCAGAGGTGTTTAAGAAGTGATGTATTTTACAGAAGTAGAGGCATATTAGAGAAATTTCCTCTTAAATACACAAGTATACAGTCAGAGCGTTAAAACGGTACATCTGATTTTTAAAAATCTGTCTGTTAGACTAGAGTAATGATCATCTTAAAAACAAAAAAAAATGAGTGAATTCTTACTTTTTATTACCTGAAATTCTTTCGCATGTGGAAACAACTAGAGTTGTGTCCCCAACCCCAAAAATTTGTAAAGTGACAAAGCAACAGAATTACTTAGTGAGAGTCTTTCTCAAATACAGTCTGGCTATTATTTGATTTTCTGTGCAGACCTGGGTAGAGAGAAAGCATGTCTAGACATGCCAATCTGAGGCTTAGAGTGGTGCTTATGCATCTATAATTCCAAGTTAATGAATTGATAGTTTTGGAACTTGGTCAAAGTGGATCTGCTAAGGTTAACTTTAAATTCATAAGTTTTAAGACCCAAGGGCCAGATCTTAGACTTTGTGATAAAATATCCAGAGTAACTCAATTGTGAGTCATCTTACGAGAAAACTATGAGTCTTCCTGACATCTGACCAGTCTGTTAGACATGAAGGCGTAGTGAGGAGAATAGCATTTACCATGCAGGTTTTAGATTAAAGTTGTATCAGTCTTTATCCATTGTTTCAGGGAAAGCTAAAGACTGGAATATTGGCTAGAAATACATTGTCTCTTAGGACTCAGACACATTTTGATAACATGGTTGGGCAATGTTATGCAGCATTGCTTCCTTTTTTTAAAAAAAAAATATTGACAATCCTGTTTGCTGCTGATTGGCTGCCTTCCTGAAACCGTGGACTGACAGATGGAGTTAGTCTAGAGAGGTAGATGCAAAGGCTTTGGCAGAAGACACACCAGTGAGTCAGTCTTATCTCTGACAGTTCATGGGTTAGGACCATTAGCACATGACCCAAACCTTTCCAGGTCTTGGGTTTTTCATGTATGAGACAGAAAGGAATACTATTTTTATCTTACAGAATTGTGAGAAGTACACTGGATACCAGAGAGAGCGCCTTGGTACACCATACGTAGTAAAAGTGACATTAGTGAAGGACGGTGATGAAGTAAATGATAATCTCTAAGAGCATTTTAAAAATAGCCTTCAAAGCTCATTACTTTTATATTATATCCTTTTTGATAGTTAATTAAACGTCTATGAGGTTGGAGCTGGAGAGATGGCTCAGTGGATAAGAGCACTTGCTACTTTTACAGAGGACCCAGGTTGGGTCCCCAGCACCCACATGGTGACGGTCAAATGTCTGTAACTCGAGTTCCAGGGGATATGGTGCCCTGCTGTGGTCTATGTGGACACCATGAACACACATACAGTGCACATACATACATGCAGGCAAAGCAGTCATATACATAAAATACAAATAAATCTTGAAAAAAAGAATATATGAAGTTAATAAGTACGTGTATACAAAGGAAGATTTCAAAAACCACACAATCAGTCCTCAGTATTGATTTCATGTCTCCACAGGGATATAAAAGTCTGTGGATGTCCAAGAGTCTTCAATAAAATGTAACACTCAAATGCATGTAACACATATCCTGTACTTTAAATCACATTATATCACATATAATATGTAGCTAGTACAACATTAAATGCTATGTCAGTTATTACAATATATTGTTTGAGAAATAGTAAGGAGAATGTGTGTACATGTTCAGTACATGTTTTTTGTTTGTTTTGAGACAAGGTCTTGCTGTGTAGTCTAGGCTGCCCTTGAATTCATCTTCCTCCTGACTAAGTCTGAGTGCTGGGACTAGACATATACCACCATACCCCGTCCATGGTTGATGAAACCAGGCTGTGAGACCTGTGGCTTTGATGAAGAGCCAACGGATAACAATGGTAAATTGTATTTTATAGAAGCGTGCGACTTTGAGAATTCTCCAAGCTATGGTGGTCTTTTGCGTGTTTACATACTAAATAGTTGAGCAATATTCTTGAATAACAGCAACAAAATAGGACTGTTCTAACTCAACTCATTACCACGTATCTATAGAAAGTGTCTGACTTGGCTATGGTAAAGAGTTGAGTTGCTGTTAATTTAGTTTCTAAGTTGTATGATTATAAAGTTAAAGAACTTTTGACAAGAAACAAAAGTAGAAACCCTTTTCTCTTTCGCATCCCCAATCTGTTTTGCATAGTGATGGGAGCCTAGGGAGCTGCAAAAATAATTTTAACATCACATTTAAGATTGATGATTTACCAAGTTTTAATTTTTACTAATGCCATTTTAAGTCATACTGCCAAATAACTTAAAATTAACTTAAAAGCTATCAAAATAAAATGTAAATTATAATTTTTGTTAAGATTCAGGTTTATTAAGTCTCTTGTTTGACTAAAATAAATTAATTTTATTCCCTTTAATGTTGTCTAGTGCCTTTAAATACTGTCTGCCATATGAGCTTAGTAATTTCAATTTCTGATGTTAGAAGGTTAATTTTTAAATCATTTTTTTATCTTTTAGAATTTCATACACAAATACTGTTTTTGCATCATTTCTACTCTTTTCTCTCTCCTGTCCAGTTCATTGCTGCTTCCTCCATCCCATCTCAAATTCATGATCTCTTCTTTAATTATTGTTATTACACATGTGTGCATGTGCACATACATGCACATGCA
The DNA here is from genome assembly GCF_049852395.1 of Peromyscus maniculatus bairdii. NCBI lineage: Eukaryota > Metazoa > Chordata > Mammalia > Rodentia > Cricetidae > Peromyscus > Peromyscus maniculatus. The sequence continues at coordinate 39,822,814 of NC_134868.1, forward strand.
CACCCCACAGACACAGAATCTACTGAGTCCATTTAGTGTTCTCAATGTACATATGTGTAGACAAGGCCAACTTAGTAACTTTTTAAACTATTTCAGTATTTTAATGAACAAGTTTGTTTGAATTTAAATTTTATACAATCCCAAATTGAATTTTTTCTGTGTTTTTATAATATAATATGATATGATATGATATAATATAATATAATATAAACTCAAAAATAGAGTAATTGTGAATTGAAATCTTATTTTTGTGCACTCTTGTTTCCCATCTAGATTTTCACTCTGTCACTTTGTGTTTTTATGATTTTGTGAGTTTTTTATTAGTTTGTCTATGTTTATATAATTTCAAACTTGTTTTGTTACCTTGAGTATCTTAACTATGCTTATAAGATGAACTATGAACCAATAGCTGAGGAGCTCCCATGGAACTGGACCAGGCCCTCGGGATAAGTGAGACAGTTGATGAACTTGAACTGTTTAGGAGGTCCCCAGGGGGTGGGACCAGGACTTGTCCTTGGTGCATGAGCTGGCTTTTTTGAACCTAGGGCCTATCCTGAGACACTTTACTCAGCCTTGGTGCAGGGAGGAGGGGACTGGACCTGCCTCAACTGAATCTACTGGACTGGGCTGACTCCCCAGGGGAGACCTTGCCTTGGAGGAGGTGGAAATGGGGGGTTGATTGGGGGGAAAGGGTGGGAGATGGGAGGATGGGGGAATCCGTGGCTGATACGTAAAGTTAAATTAATTATAAAATAAAAATATTTATATAAAAAGATAAGTAAGCTATTTAATGAGGTACCTAGATAATACTCGGAATAATTTCTCCCATTTCTTATGTGCATGGAATTGGAAAATTAAGGGTAGCTTCCACAAAGGGGTGACATGACCTCGTTAAAACACCGAATGGGTATAGCCAGTGCTACCATTCAAGTTCTGGGATATGCAGGAGGGTGGCATGGCAGGAGGTAGAGTTAATACAGGTGACCAAGCTGTCATGCAGGATGACTTCAAGATAGTCATAGCTTAAAGATAGAACACGCTTGCAGAAGTGTGTAAACTACCAATGACACCTACAGTCATGCAAACTCTGTATATACCATCACTATCAGTAGTTAGGCTAGAGGTAAATGTTTGTGCGCTATAGCTTTTTTAACATGTTTTTAATTTTAGAAGTAAATTTTATTCAAAAATGAAGTAAGATTCTTTTCAAATAACCTTAGTATAACATTATTATAGTTCAGTATTTTGATTATTTTCTAAAATTTAGTTTTAATACTATACTTACACCATAAAATTAAGGATGTGTATTTTCATTATCTAATTTAATAACTCACAGAAGAAAATGCATATTATACAGTATAGTTAGTTATATTAATTGATTGAAAAATGGGAAAATTCAGTGACTTCTCTGGAACAGCACTACCCAATAAAAATATAATGTTAACCACAAGAACAACTTAATTTTCTAATGTCTACATTAAAAACTAAATAGATATGATTAATTTTAATAAGAGTTTAATCTGTTCTGTATACTAAATATGATTTCAATGTTGAATTAATCTAAAGTTCTTAGCAAGCTATTTTACATTTTTTTTCTCTAGTAAGCCTTTTCAGTCAGGCATTTTATGTTTATAACATGTCTTCTGATGCTAAAGTTTAATTAGAAGTACTTTAGCCAGTGTGCTGGTGCATGGGTTAATCCCAGAGCTTGGGAAATGGAGCCAAGAGCATTAGTAATTCAAGATCTTTATTATCTACACAATGAGTCCAAGACCAACTTGGGCTAGATGAGAAAACAGCAACATCAAAAAAATACTGATTTGTATTTAGCTTTCAGAAACTTTGAAGTTGAACAAAGTGAACTGGTATAGTATTGGTTTTTAAGTTTAATAATTAATTTGAGTTAATTCCAGATGTTCAGTAGCATGCGCTTGGTTAATGGCTATAGTATTAGAGCACAATTTAGAGGTGACTTACCAGTGTACATCAAACTGCAATGTATATAACCTGGGAACTAGCAACCCCACTCTGAGCAATCCAGAGATACGGAAAAATGCATGTACTAAAATGTTCATCAGAGCACAACTGTAAAGAAAAATTGAAGACAATGGGAACTTGCAGTCAAGCCTGCTGTATGCACAGAGCGGAGTACTGCTCAGTGCTGGTGGGACTTATGTGATAATCAGAATGTTGCATCGACCCCAGAACAAATACCATTTTCATTGGGTTAACAGGATAATCTCATTAATGATTTTAGTACGTATTTAGTGCATAGTCCTTTCTCAGATGATGCTTAGCACCCGTCTTACATTTTAAGCCTGGAATGTATGTAGGTAGCCAACTGCACTACTTTTTTGTTAGTTATTTTTATCTGTGCCTTTTAAAAAAAAATCTGTTTTGCATGAGTCCTTGAGTAGCAAGCCACAGTCTTTGGGAGAAAAGAAGAACTAAACCTGGAAATATCAACATTTTAAATTCCTGTTTTCAAGGTGTCATTCAAAAATTTCTTGACTTCTGATCACTGAGTTGAATTGAGTGGCAGGAATGCTTGATGTGTTTTATAAACTAAGTGGAGATGAATAAGTAGGTTCTGGGTTGCTTCGTTTTCTTGTGCTTGACCTTGAAGGTGAGGATGACGTGGAAAGGAGAGGATACACTCCGATGACAGGTAGTAGTTTATCTGTAGGAGACGCTCCACGGTGTGTAAATGGGACTGACTGATACAGCACCAGTTAATTGTGTTGCCACCACACGTGCGAGCTCCTTCATTCTGAAAGCAAAATCCTGTGACAGAGTTTTGTCCTATGTATATAATGGGGTTGACTTTGAGCACTGCATGCCTCCAATTCTTAATTAAAACATATCATGGTGAACATAGTCTCCTAGGAAATTCACCTATGATAACCATTTTATGTAACTGATGTAGTTTGTTATGCTATATATTATTGATGTAATTATATTAGAATATTATTCACAATTATCAATTAGTTATAGTTTAAGAGTAATTTTGTTTTGTTTTGTTTTGTTTTGAGACAAGGTTCTCTGTGTAACAGCCTTGGTTGTCCAGGAACTTACTTTGTAGACCAGGTTGGCCTTGAACTCACAGAGATTTGTCTGCCTCTGCCTCCTGAGTGCTGGAATTCTTGTGCCACCATGCCTAGCAAGAGTAATTTTTAAAAGAATTTATTGTGTGTGTGTGTAAGTTCATGCATACACGAGCACAGGTCTCTGCAGAGGCCAGAAGAGGGCATAAGATTCCCTGCAGCCAGAATTATAATTACAGGTGGTTTAAGTACTTGATGTGAGTGCTGGGAACTAAACTTGGATCCTCTGTAAGAGCAATGTGCGCTCTTAACTGTTGAGCTATCTCTCCAGCCCTGAGAATAAATTTTTAAGAGAAATTAATTTGTAACCAGTATTTGGAAATTGAAGCACAATTTCCTTTAACAAAGGGTCTGTGCATGGTTGTTATTATTCTCAAAAGACAGCTTAATGAATGACTATGTAGCATCCTTAATATTGACCTGTCCTGGAGCTAAGGGCTTGGGCAGAGTCCTTGGGGGGAAACCATGATGTTACTCCATTTCCCTTAACGATGTTGCCATTCGAAAGACAAAAGCTTTCTTGGGCAGTTTTCTTCCTTGCACATGCTGTTTCATCATGCTCACCTCATAGGTTTCTAAATGGTCTCCTTAACTCGTGTTGGTCTGTCTTTCTTATATTTTGCAGATATGTATAAAGTTAAACTCATTAGAATGTTAGTTCCTGAAAACATCGACACGTACCTTATCCACATGGTCATTGAGACCCTTGAGAGTGGTGACGGCAGAAGCCAGCCTTCCTGCGACCCCAACAGAAAGAGATGCTTCCCCAGCTCTGAAGAGAGCGGTGTGAGCTTTAAGAAAAGCAAGGACGTAGCCACTGATAGCAAGGTATTAATTACATGTACAGTGTTTACAAAGTGTCTCTTTGTATGCTCAGTGATCTGTTGTAATATATAAATCTGTATGTGCTGTTCCCTTTGCTGTTCAAAATATATAAGAAAATCTGTTTTTTAAAAGGCAATAAAGGAAATATAATTTATTGTGTAGAATCTCAGCTTATATTTTACCTGTATTGGCTTTGTGATCTGGAGAAATACACCTCATTCTAGAGATGTAGTTAATGGAGTTAGCTTTGTGTATCATGACAATGTATATGGTTTATAGAAGTGAAGACAAATTTGATTATAAATGCTTCCCACTAATTGATTCTCATGCTCTGGTATGAAGATTGTACTCTACAGGTGGATAGTTATGATTATGAGCATAGCATAGGGAGTCTTTTGTATAGTTAGAAAAAAATATGCATTCAGTGTTATTTTAGATGATATTAAAATGCTTTAAAAATGACATTTTGCTAGCCAGGTGGTGGTGGCGCACGCTCAGGAGGCAGAGGCAGGTGGATCTCTGTGAGTTTGAGGCCAACCTGGTTTATAGAGCAAGTTCTAGGACAGCCAGGGCTACACAGAGAAATCATGTCTTGAAAAAAAAAAAAAAGGTTTGACCTTTAATAGCTCCAGGGTCTACATGACGTGCTTATAGTTATTGCTGAGCTTTTAATAACTCATTGAAAATATTCTAGCTCTCCCACAGCAAGCTTGGTGTGGTGGCTTGTAGCTGTTAACACTTGTGTTAGAAGTGAGGTTCTACATTTTAGCACTACAGCAATCTCTGTAGGGTTTCCAGCACTGGACTCTTATTCTTCCCAATAGTGTAAAAATAAAGAGACCTGATTTTTTTTTTATAAATTAAATTGGTCTTTTAAAATTCTGTACTTTAGTTAGCTTTGTGTATTGTCTTGTTTTCTTAAATATAAAATGTTAATATTTTAATATTCAATATGAAATTTCAATATACAATTCCTTTTCCTAAGGAATTTACCTTTGGCTTTTTTTCCTTACCTGTGAATATTCTGAAACCTTTTAAAGGCAGAAAACACAATAAAATATAGAAATTAATTGATAAAGCATATAAAGTCATCATTCTTGAAATGGTATAAATTATACCTTAGGCACATTTGACTTAAATTAAGCTACCTTATTATAAAAGCCTTTAAATGCGTCCAGTAAGTAAATTAACTTGGCTAAGTTCTAAGGAGTATTCTTTTTTCGTTGTTTTTGGTTTTTTCGAGACAGGGTTTCTCTGTGTAGCTTTGGTGCCTGTCCTAGAACTTGCTCTGTAGATCAGGCTGGCCTTGAACTCACAGAGATCCGCCTGGCTCTGCCTCCCGAGTGCTGGGATTAAAGGCATGCGCCACTACCACCCGGCTCTAAGGAGTATTCTTATTAGCATGATTTCTGTGCTTTAATTCTCAGTCTCTAGTGACTCAATGTCATATTCATATTTGTACCGTAGTAGGTTTATAGAGCACTTACCTACTTCAAATAGTCATTTTTGTTTGTTTTTTCATGTGCAGATGGTATAGCACAAAACATTCCTTTTGTATTATTAATTTTTTTTCAAGGACTTTTGACTGGGTTCTAAGGATTTTGATAGATGAGACCCTAAAATCACATGCAAAGTGTTATGCATGTGTATAACTTGTTCTTTTTCTGAGAAGGGGATCTATGGTCATCAGGAAATTCTGAGAGCAGTCTACAAAGCAAAGATTTTTTTTCATTTATTCAGTGAGTGTTTTTGAGTGCTTGTTACTTCCTGGCCACTCTGCAAGGAGCCGTGACTGAGTCAGTCTACTGGCCTTCTGCTACCACGGGTGTCAGAACCTGTTTTCTCTTTCATGTGCTCAATAAACTCTTTCTGTGTGTACATGTATATACTTGTATATATGCCTTCCTAGGGCATCACATTCATCTTCTTTTAAAGTTTTTTTTGTTGTTGTTGTTTTCTTTAAAAGCTCTTGGACTTGGGGCCTTGTGCATGCCAGATGAGTGTTAGCCTAAATTCACCACGGTGATCAACCCAAAATAAACGTGTCATACTATGTAGATTAGAAATAATGTCCAATTTTTTACTTAGCAAATTAGTGCCTGAACTTGAGTATCTTGAAAGACAATAGTGAAGCCAGTGAGATGTTCAGTGGATAAAAGCTTTTGCCTATGCAAGGCTGATGGTTGTGTTTGATTCCTAGAACCCATGTGAAAATGGCAGATCCAGTGGCATTTGTAATCCCAGCATTCCTATGGTGATAGGGAGGTAGAGGCGGGAAAAATGCCTAGAAGTTTGTAGGCTAGCTAGCATGGAGTACACGGCATAGCAACATGCTAGAGAGAAAAGAAAGGACCCTTGAAAGATGCCTCTGACTTCCACATGGGCGTTGTACTATATGTAGCACGCATGCGCGCGCACGTGTGTGTGTGTGTGTATACACACACACACACACACACACACACACACACACACACGTTCTAATAGTAATAACAAATCATCTTTAAAGTGGATGGTAATGGAATTTTAAGTAACTGCTGTGGTGATATTTTATTTGTACTGAAATGTTATTTTAATTTTATGTTAATAAATAAAGTTGCCCTGGGGTCAGAGCTATTAGAGCCATAGTAAGAGCGTGGTGGTTAGAAGAGCTAGGTAGATTTCTGCGTGCTCTCGGTACAGGTGGGCTAAGATTCTCATGTCCTGCTCTGGACAGGACAATGGCTGCCTGCAACTGCAGGAAGCTGTCTTGGCAGGAGAGGAACTCGTTCTTCTTCATGATGGCCTCAGTGGTCAAGGTGAGCTCGTTCTTACTGAGAGCAAGTTCACTCTGACATGGAAACACTGCCTGTTAGGAAGTCCTGAATGGCAGCAATGAGTGGCTCCCCATTTCTCGGGGTCACAATGTTTGCTTTGGTCTTTAATCCTAACATTCCGGAGGAAGATCCATTCAGATCTCTGTGAGTTCAAAGCCACACTGGAAACATGGTGACACACGCCTTTAGTCCCAGGAAGTGATGGCAGGAAGCAGAAAGGTATATAAGGCGTGAGGACCGGGAACTAGAGTTCTTTTAAGCTTTTAGCTTTTTAGCAGCAGTTCAGATGAGATCCATTCAGATGAGGAGTCAGAGGCTCTCAGTCCAAGGAAACAAGTCGGCCGAGGAATTAGCAAGGTGAGATTGGATGTGGCTTGTTCTGTTTCTGTGACTATTCAGCGTTCAGCCCAATACCTGGCTCCAGGTTTGTTTTATTAATAACGCCTTCTATCAATTCGAGTTACAGCTCGGTCCATCCCACTTTCTCTGAAATCCCATCCTGGAACTTCTCTCTTCGCTCTCTTCACAACTGTCCCTCACCTGGGACCCCAGGCTCCAGCTGCCTCTTTCATTTTCTTAGCTACATCCAGCTTCCCAGGCGCTTCTGGATTTAGAATAAAAGAGCAGCAGCTGCCCCCCGACCACCATAGGCTTTTCTCTTTTAAAAAAAAAAAAAAAAAAAAAGTGGGATGGACCGAGCTGTAACTCGAATTGATAGAAGGCGTTATTAATAAAACAAACCTGGAGCCAGGTATTGGGCTGAACGCTGAATAGTCACAGAAACAGAACAAGCCACATCCAATCTCACCTTGCTAATTCCTCGGCCGACTTGTTTCCTTGGACTGAGAGCCTCTGACTCCTCATCTGAATGGATCTCATCTGAACTGCTGCTAAAAAGCTAAAAGCTTAAAAGAACTCTAGTTCCCGGTCCTCACGCCTTATATACCTTTCTGCTTCCTGCCATCACTTCCTGGGACTAAAGGCGTGTGTCACCATGTTTCCAGTGTGGCTTTGAACTCACAGAGATCTGAATGGATCTTCCTCCGGAATGTTAGGATTAAAGACCAAAGCAAACATTGTGACCCCGAGAAATGGGGAGCCACTCATTGCTGCCATTCAGGACTTCCTAACAGGCAGTGTTTCCATGTCAGAGTGAACTTGCTCTCAGTAAGAACGAGCTCACCTTGACCACTGAGGCCATCATGAAGAAGAACGAGTTCCTCTCCTGCCAAGACAGCTTCCTGCAGTTGCAGGCAGCCATTGTCCTGTCCAGAGCAGGACATGAGAATCTTAGCCCACCTGTACCGAGAGCACGCAGAAATCTACCTAGCTCTTCTAACCACCACGCTCTTACTATGGCTCTAATAGCTCTGACCCCAGGGCAACTTTATTTATTAACATAAAATTAAAATAACATTTCAGTACAAATAAAATATCACCACAAACTGCTGAAGGAAACGATATATTTTTTTTCTCATTTATTTATTAGATTTTTTTCACCCCCACAAGAATTCTATAGATATTTCATTTCATTTTGTTTGGTTGAGGAGAATTATTCAGGATGTCTGAGTTACTTTTACAGCTCTTATGCCTTTTCCGTTGTATGAATATTTCTTTGTCTTTCTGTTTTCTATAGACGTCATCTGAAGTGTCAAAGAGAAAATTACCTGAGTGGTTTACCAAAGGAAGTGTGCCCTCGGCTGAGATGGGCAGCTCATCAGTGGCCAAGACAAAAAAGAAAGGTCTTTTTGGTTAGGATGACTTGTGTGTCCTACTGTCTTTATTCCTGTAAAGAACGAAAAGAAATATTTTAACTTTGAAATTTCTTAAGTAAAATGCACTTAAGCATTGAGCAGCTGGCGTCCTTAATTGCCTATTCGCAGTTGAGATAAGGCATCTGAATCGTCTAAGACCCCGAGTACAACCTGGAGTGTGAAGTTGGGTTTCCTTTCAGAGCCCTTGCCTCTCTGTCTCGTGTCTCAGTCACTCTGCTTCCCACAGTAATGGACGTGGGAAATGTAGGATGTTTCTTTGACTTGGAGAACGGGTAGAGGTTGTGTACTGATTGATATGAAGCAGTCTTAACTTGCCAGGACGGTGTCCTGTGAATGAAGACAGCAGGCCCGTGTTACGGATGGCCCTTACTTTCTTAATGCAGATGCCATATGTGCACTGCCAGACAACGTCAGTGCCCCGGACCAGTCAGTGACCACTGGCTTCCATGTAGATGGGGGAAGTGCTGAAAGGATTCTAGTCATAAAAGCAACTAAATGCTGTGCATTTTCTACAGAACGTCTATGAGTTCTCAAGTGAAGCAATGTCCTCCATACTGAATATTAAACATGTTTAATTTTCATTTCTTTATTTACTATGAGTGCCTTCAATGTTTGAAGATGCCAAAATTTAGTATGTCTTATGTTTCACAAACAACTTAAAAATTTAAAACTCAACTCTGTTCTGGGTAAACTTTTGTTATTTAACTTTAAGCAATTCACCATATAGCTTTTGAATCTATTTTTAGCCTTTGAATAACTTCTTTTGTAAATAGAAATGAACTGTTATTAAAAAAGAAGAAATACATGCTTGAATTCAGAGTAGTTGAAAAAAAGTTCCATTAGGAGATAATCAAAAGCTGCTTTTTGTAACCTGCCAAAGTTTTATATATTCATTTTCTTAATTTGTTATAATCGTAATATGTGAATGAACCTTATTATAAAACTCTCAAACTATACTTAAAACATAAAAATGCCCATGTTCTCATTCTCTGCTTCCTACTACAGAAGGTAGCTCCCATTGACCATGTCATGGACATTCTCTAGTTACTTCTACTTTTCTGTGCCTTAACATATATTTCTCCAATACACGAGTTGCTGTGCCCTATGGCCTTGAACTTCATGCTGGGTGCAGTGGCCATCTGCAGGAAAACCCCTGCTTAAATATTTGAACTATGAGTTGAATTGGATTTTTTTTTAATTGAATTGAAAAGCAAAAACTTGCTGGCAAAAATTATACATGGTTCTTTAGACCTGGTTATTTAGCAGACATTTTCTCAAGACCAAATGAAGTTAGCCTGTTGCTTTAAAGAAAATTACTTACCAGTATTTATTCTCAGTAATAAAACTGAAATTTATACTAGAACTTACAATCTTGGTGAACTTGTATCCTTCGCTGGAAACCTGTGCAGCTTTTCTTGACCTGAAAACTTTTCTAATGAGATGGATAAAATAAACACATGATTTTTTGATACTATTTAAAGCTTTTTCTATATCTAGAACATCTAAGTAACCCAATGGAGGCGGAAAAAGTCTCAGTGTAACCAAGAACGAAAAGCTAATGTCTCTAGTTTCCTATTACACACCACAAATAATCTTTAAGAAACACCTATGGTTTTGGTATAGCTACTGTTATTTGAAAAGCTATTAAAATAGCCTGTCTTTTTCAACTACATATTTGTATGAATTTGGGTTTTCCTGCTATACCTCAGGCCAAGTAGCGTGTCCAAATAGACTGACTGTGGAAGACTGGGACACTGGGACCTCAACCTCTTCTCCAAAACTCACTTACACAATGAGAACATTTACAGAAATGAAACAGTGCCATCCTTGACAAGTTTTTATGAAAATGTGTTATTAAAAGGAGCAGTATTTATGTTAAAGTGTAACCAGTTTACTATGGCTATTTTTTTTACTATGGCTATTTTTAAACGAATCAATAAATCTTTGGAAAACATCTCAGATATGAGTGTATATCTGTGTAGCTGCACATATACTGAGTAACTGCAGAAACCAGGAAAGTAAAAAGTGACCATGAGGGCGTTGAAGAAGGAGCCTGGGAGTGGGGCGTTAGGGGGGAGAATACCACAGGTGCTGTGAAGGGAAATGGGAAGAACAAGGCAGGGACTTTAACTGGAGTGGGTTGGAGAACAATACAGAGGGAGAGGGAGGGGAAACTAATACTAACCATGTTTGAAAAGCCATAGGGAAGCATTACTTTATGATTTATTTAAAAATACATATCTATGTATAATTGGGCTTGGTTTGGTTTCTTCAGACAGGGTCTCAATGTAGCCTTGTTTGGCTCAGAGCTCACAATGTAGAACAGGCTGGCCTGGCTCTGTGTGTGTGTGTGTGTGTGTGTGTGTGTGTGTGTGTGTGTGTGTGTGTGTGGTTTAAATAAAGTTATACTACCTTGGGTGGTAATGCTCCTCTCAGGAACAATAGACTAAATCCTGCATGCTAAGTGTGAAAAACCTCCCTTCCCATTGTTGGTCAGGGAAGTCCAAGAGTCTCCCCAAACAATCTAGGCTCCTGCCTGCAGCCTTGGTTGCCTCCGGGAACTTGAAGGTAAGAGCCTGTCGCTGAAGACACCACACCCTCCGGACACAGGGTTTGGAGAAACTCCACCGGAACTGACATGGAAGCCCCTCCCTGAGGACTGGCTCTCCTAGTGCTGGAAGATGCTATGCAGACTGTCAAGAAAGAAAAGCAATCAGTGTCCTCCCCACCTGTAAAGCCTGTGTGAACCACGACTGTGATCAGTGTGGCAGGATAGCTCCGAGGTACAGTAGTGACACTTATATCTCGGGGGTAACCAACAGCTGTCTGATTGGGCTTACAGCCCACTGAGTTGGAGGGAATTCATCTCTAGTACTGTGAACCTAGACAACTACCCATGGCTGATGAGTTCATGGACCCTAGAGGAGAGCCTACTACCGCTGCTTTCCTAAGCCAGTAAAACTTCTAACTTCATCTAAACACTTATCCTTTTAGTCAAAGAAGTAATCTCTCACCCCTCATCAACGAAGTGTCTTTTTGCAGCACAGACCATTATAGAAATCCCCAACTGGTCAGAAGGTAGAGAACTGACCTTGGGTTACCCAACCACAATCAGACGTCTACAACACAATCCCTTCATGTGAGGGTCAAGGAACATTGTGGAAGAGAGGACAGGAAGATTGTGGAAGCCAGAGAACCAGGACTTCTGCTGTGGGATAATGACTTATATACATGACATGAAAGCTACATCCATGAAATCCCAATGATTCAGTCACCTAGACAAGACCGGCATAGTGACATCACCACTTGACATGCCAATACTGGTGGAGGAAATCTCACAAGGCCCCACCTCTAGAGGAAGAGCCGTAGGTGATCAGCGGCTGCTGAGAGGGCATTGAATCTTCTAGGGACCATCCTTCTAATAGGGTTATGTGTGGTGGTATTGTGTTCCCCAAAATATTGTGTACTCTAATAAATTTATCTGGGGCCAGAGAACAGACAGCCACTAGATACAAAGGCTAGAAAATGGTGGCACTCACACCTTTAATCCTAGCATTCCAGAGATAGAAATCCCTCTGGATCTCTGTGAGTTCAAGGCCACATTGGAAATAGCCAAGCATGGTGACACATGCCTTTAATCCCACAAAGCCAGCCTTAATCCCAGGGAGTGGTGGTAGAAAGCAGAAAGATATATAAGGCAAGGCGTGAGGACCAGAAACTAGAAGCATTTGGCTGGTTAAGCATTTGGCCTGGTTAAGCTTCAGGCTTTTGAGCAGTAATTCAGCTGAGACCCATTCCGGATGAGGACTCAGAGGCCTCCAGTCTGAGGAGACAAGACCAGCTGAGGATCCGGCGAGGTGAGATAGCTGTGGCTTGTTCTGTCTCTCTGATCTACCAGCATGGACCCCAATAACTCGCCTCGGGTTTGATTTTATTAATAAGAACTTTTAAGATTCCTGCGACAGTTATGCAATCCGAAGTGGTCAGCCCTGAACATAAAAGCGACACTAAATGGACTTTATATATGCATACATGTGTTTACTTACGTGTATAACAGTACTTAAAGAAGGAGTCATGTATTTGAGAGCGAGTTGCAGGGGGGGGGACACTGTGGGGAGGCTGGAGGCAGGGTGGGGAGGGGTGGAAATGCTGTATTGAGCACTCATTTATGAAATTCTCAAAAATTAGAAGTATTTCATGAAGGTGGAGAATTCTCTTTTAGTTTCTAAAATGGTAAATGTTAATGATGTAAACCACATTAATAAAAGCTCTTTAGGACCCTCTATTTTTAAGAATATGGAGGGTCTTGCAACATGTTTTGAAAACTGTTACAGTATATATTTGTTATATGGGTATACTATGAAGTATTTAACTGACTTCATATTCATACATTCATAGTGAATACATTTTTTTTCTGCTAATTTGAACAGCAGTTCCTTTGACTTTTTTTTTTTTTTGCTTCAAATTTGTGATCTGAGTTTTGGGATTGCAGATGTGCAACGCCATTGCCCAGGATTGAACATCCTTGAAATGAAGCTCCTGCAGGACACACAATGCCTTATGGGATCTGCCTGTCTATTGTCTCTTGTTCCCACTGACACTGTTCCTGAAGATGCCCAAGCTGGCGGCAGTATGTCCCCACTGGCTGTTCTTTCCTCTTACAGGACTCTCTGTCGACGATGGCAAAGTCCTCAGTCCTTCTCATCTGATCAAAGTGGCAGGGAATTCACCCAGTACACTGAAGACCGTGGCTCCCATCCCAGGCCCTGTTACAACAAAACAACACTGTCTTGATTGATTTGTTTAACATCATAGTGCACGGTAGTCTCTTACCTGTTCCAATTTACCAAACAGTACATCCCACTTCCAATATACCAGAAGTTGTGCTCAATGTATTTGCTGTGGATATTGCTCTATATAAATAAAATGCTGATTGGCCAGTAGCCAGGCAGGAAGTATAGGTGGGACAAGCAGAGAAGAGAATTCTGGGAACAGGAAGGTTGAGAAAAGAGACGCTGCCAGCCACCACCATGAGTACCAACGTGTAAGATACTGGTAAGCCATGAGCCATGTAGCAAGGTATAGATTTATAGAAATGGGTTAATTTAAGATGTAGCAAGGTATAGATTTATAGAAATGGGTTAATTTAAGATGTAAGGACTAGATAGCTAGCAGCCTGAGCCATTAGGCCAAACAGTTTAAATAATATAAGAGTCTGTGTGTTTATTTTATAAGTGGGCTGCGGGACTGCCAGGGCTTGGTGGGAGCTGGAGAGAAAACTCCAGCTACATGTGTTTATGTATGATGTTCCACGAGAATATGAATTCAACAGGAGGAGGAGCGATTTTTGTCTGTTTTGTCCACAGCTGTGTCTGCCACCTCGAAAAGAGTAACCCCAGGCAGGAAACCAGAAAATGTTGAATGAATGAGTGGGAGTATCCACATGCTATAGGATCCAGCCAGAGCTGTTTCAGCTGGGGAGACATATGGACTCTTAGTCATCTCTACAAGTCTATCTAGTCATAGGTCTTACTTCTGTTGAGATATCTGGGTCACATCTGGTCTCAAATCACAGGGACCACAAAAAAGCTTCCGTGTATAACCCTAGCCATCAGCGACATATAAAGTCCATAGCCCTGCTATTTATTAGCTAGGTGATTGGATAAATCACTTAGAAACTCTAAGCCTCGTTGATATACATGGTAATGTTTAGAGCTATCACTGGGACTAGATATAATGTGTCTAGATAGACTGTTTAACAGTCGTCAGAGCTGGGCATAGTGGACGGTGCATGTAGTACCAGCAGAGTGCAGGGTAGTGGCCAGACTGCAGTGAGACCCTGTCTCAAACAGACAAGCAAATAATCTGTCCCTATTGCAGTTGTTACTCCCTTGTGACTGTAGGAGCATCTACCAGAAAAGACAGCATCTGGGTGTCCAGAGTAAGGCAGCCTGTCTCACAGACACGCCATGGACGTCCCCATGGGCCTGGTCCTGTCTCTAGTTGCACTCAGCTGGAAGTCTGTGCCAGCAGCCTAACGTGGACTCATTTCAAGGCAGATTCCGGCTCTTAGTTGACTTAACACATTTATCAAGTACCTACTGTGTGCAGAGCATAGTTCTGGAGCCAGGGGACACAGTAGTGACCAAAGGAAAAGCAATACGGTTCCCCTTAGAGAGAGTAAGGAGAAGACATGGAGTGCACAAGAGCATGCGTAGTTCACACTGGATGAGGGAGACCCTGCAGAGCTGTGAGAGTTAATCGTGCGTAGCTTGTGACTCTAGCCTCGAACACATCCGTCCACTATAAGCATCTCATGAAAACCACTGTATAAAAGAGGAAACAGGCTTGGGGCATTTGGAGAACAATGTGCTTGTGACTAGTGAATAGGAGCGATTGTCGCCCTTTCCATAGGAAAACCGCAGGAGAGAAGAATCGGGAGGTCGCCTACCAGCTTGGTGTCAGTTAGACAGTTTTGACGTTTAGGGACACTCAGCTCGATTTCTCAGTGTACCAAGGTCATGCTTTTTGTTTAACAACAGGAAAAATACATAGGGATGGACATTACAGAAGGAGTTATCAAAATATTCTGGTTATGAAGTGGATCTCCTTGAGAAGTCCCCCTCCCCCAATGCTCTTTGTTTTGGTAGGAGTAATTCATTATTTTCATCGACTCATTTGAGTTTTGTACTATTTTAAGCATCCTTTAAGAATGTGTGAGCCCATGTTGTCTTAAGTTATTCATTCGCTTTGGCTTATTTTCACACTGGCGAAATGATCTAGCGTTTTACCACACTGGTTCAATACCACCATCTGCTGGTCAAAATGGGCAATTTCAGGTAATGTGGTTTGTGGGAAAAGCGGGATCATTTTGGGGTCTCATTTGGTTTGGGCCAGTCCACTGATCAATATGATCACTTATATAGTACAAAACTGAAAACCAAGAGGAAAAGATGGGCGTGGTGACCTCCTTTCTGTTGTGGACAATGGGAACTCAAAAATTTAAATGTATAGCTTGCCGTAGGCCGTTCACCAGACACTCACGGAAGAGCAAGTGTGACAACCAGCAAAAAGAAAATGGGCCTGTGTTCAGTACCTGTGGTGGGTCATTTGAATATGGAAATGGTGTAGAGAAACATGGAAGTCCTCAAAATCTTGACTGCATATGTATAAATGCAATATATATATATATATACATATATACATACATACACACACATTATATATATATATATATATATATATATATATATATATTAGACTGATCTGATCGTTCACATCAGACAGTGGCCTCTGAGAAGAGAATGTGAACCTCACCTGTGTAGGAGCTTGGCCCGCTCTCCAAGATGAGATCTGTCCCATCTGAGGAGGGAAGGACTGTCCAGGTGTAACATAGGAAGGCGTTTCAGGTGGAGGGAGCAGCCAGTCGGCACACAGAATGGTGTTGGGAGTGACAAGATGTGCCCTTTTCCCAGAGGCTTCCGTGCAAGGTGGGCTGTGCCTGGTTGGAAATCAGCAAGCAAACCTTTGGTGTGCTGGGCCCGGGGACTGGCTCCTGCCACTCATTCGTCCGTTTTCTTTTTTCCTCCGCTGCTTTGATGATTTCTCTTATTCACAGCAGGCCCTCTGCGGTGCTTTGCATGAGCTGCCCCTCATAAGACTCAGGCGTTTGAATCCTTGGTCCCCATTTGCTGGCTGGGAGGCTTAGGAGATGTGGCGTTGATGGAGAACATGGGTCACGGTGGTCAGGCTTGGAGGTTTCAAAAGACGCCATTTGTGCGTGCTCTGTGCTTCCAGTCTGTGGTTCTAGACGTGAACTCAGAGCTGGTGCTCTGCCTCCCTGCCGGCTCAGCCATCATGGAATATTATCCTTTTGGAGCTCTGAGCTCCCATTAACCCTTCATTCTCTAAGTTATGTTGGTCGTGGTGTTTTATCAGAGCAACTGAAAAGTAACTAATACTCTCTCTTTGCCCAGACTTTATGTCCGCATGTCTCTCTTTGTTCTTCAAATCGTGGTTCATGTATGGTGAGATGGCTTAGATTGCCTGTTGCCAAACCTGATAACCTGAGAGAACTGACTGACTTCTGTAGTTAACCTCTGATCTCTACACGTAACTAGAGCACGTGTGCTACCCTCCTCCCCCAGATGATTAAAATGGGGAAACAAAAAATGCAAAGCACAGTTTAACAAGGACAATTTTTATTATTGTCTTCGTGTAGTGAAGGTCACCAGGTTAAACTTTTCACTTCCCTGACAATCTCCAAATAGAAAGCTTAAAAGGGAGAATTACTGCCTTGTGGTTTCAGAGGGTTTTAGCACATAGTCTTCAGTCAGCTCTGTTCATTCTGATCCTGGTCCTCGTCTCATTCCGGTTGCTGTGACGAAAACACTCTGACGAAAGCAGCTTAGAGGAGAAAGAGTCCATTTTGGTTCACAATTCCAGATTATTGTCCGTCATAGGAGGGAAGTTGAGGCAGCAGGAACTTGAAGCCGTCCCATCACATCTGTGAGCAAGAGCAGTGCACGCATGCAGCCTGCTTGCTTGCTTGCTTCCTTGCACTCAGCTTGAGTTTACACAGTTTTGGATGCCCTGCCTAGGGAATGGTGCTGCCCACAGTGGGCGGAGTCTTCCCACATCAATCAAGTCGTGGTGTTTGCAGGGAAATGCTAAGCAAAATGAGGCCGACTCAAGAAAACAAATGTATATTTTCTCTCATATATAATCTTCTCTCTCTCTCTCTCTCTCTCTCTCTCTCTCTCTCTCTCTCTCTGTGTGTGTGTGTGTGTGTGTGTAGATCATATATGTAGATCAGGGAAAGAGATCCTAAGGGACAGGAGATGAGGAAAAAGTAATTAGATATATGTGATATGAAAACAGAAGGAAGGACTGTTGGAGGGAGGGCATTTGGCATTGTGGGGAAGGGAATGGGAATAAATGGGGAATGAAAGAGAGAAAGAAAATGAATAAGAACAAAGTGAAATGATGTGAAAGTACACAAATGCCATGGTGGAACCTACTGCCTTGTGGCTTAAAGGTTCCAGCACTGAGAGGGGGAGGTGGACCCAAGCTCCACTCCCAACCAAGAAGCCATCTGCAGTCGGCACCTGCCAGCAAAGGAAAAATTAGTCTTCTTCAGTGGAGTCTCGCTGAATATATGAACCATACTTTCAGGCAGGCCCTGTGCTCAGGAGTGACCTGCACCTAGATGACCAACATGAAATTAACTCAATAATATTTCTATAGACTTTTTGTCTCATGTGGCTTTGCTTGGCCATTTTTTTTTGTCTTGTTGATATTTTGCTTGTGTATTTTGGTTTCCAGCTTTGTGGGGTTTGTGTGTGTGTGTGTGTGTGTGTGTGTGTGTGTGTGTGTGTGTGTGTACATGTGTGTACATGTGTGTACATGAGTTTATGGTTATTTGTTGCTGTCTTTTAGAAAGAGAAACAAGGGCTATGGAGTTGAGTGGGTAGGGAGGTGGGAAAATTTGGGAGGAGTTGGGGAAAGGACAAAGTGTGATCAGAATATAATATATGAAAATTTTTTTGTCAATGAAAAAAGAAGAAGAAGAAGAAGAAGAAGAAGAACAAGAAGAAGAAGAAGAAGAAGAAGAAGAAGAACAAGAAGAAGAAGAAGAAGAAGAAGAAGAAGAAGAAGAAGAAGAAGAAGAAGAAGAAGAAGAAGAAGAAGAAGAAGAAGAAGAAGAAGGAAGACTGAATTTCCTAAGGGCCAGTGGATTAAACCATCACGGACATCATGAATTCCTTAAATGTTGATGCTGGCTATGGCAGCATCATTTGCTTGATGCCTTTGTTTACAAAAAACGGTGACAATATTCCACTAGTTTTATATTGCTTTCTTTTTTTTTCTTTTACATTTATAGTAAAAATACACCTATGCAGGCTGGCTGAAGGCATCCACAGGCCTGCCTGGTGCCACTCAGTTCAAGCATGTGAAAGACACCCAGGGGCCAGCCTGGTCCTCACAGTCCCGGCTGGCTAAAGACATCCACGGACCTGCCTGGCGCCCTTAGGAGGAGCAAGTACATGATGGAGACATGTGAGAGAAAGAGAAGCAGAGTGGTTCATACGCTGTGGAAAGAGGCAGAGCTGAAGAAGCAAAGGCAGTGAGGAACAGGCTGAGGTGGGTTGCCTGCTTGCCACCTGCGGCTGGGGTGATGTCCAGGCTGGGGCTGCTGCCACGGGCCATGTCTGGGTCCATGGCCCTACAGCAGCCAGGGTCTGAGATGAGGTCCATGTTACCACCACGGGCTATGTGGATGCCCTGGGTCTGATCCGTCACCTGAGACCATGTCGGGGTCAGAGGGCCATGCTGCCACCAGGGCCATCATTGTGACATTCAGGCCCAAGCTGCTTCTGCAGGCCATGTCTGGGTCCGTGGTCCCCCTGTAGCTGGGGTCTGTGTTGATGTCCATGGCCCATGTTACTACAGAGGGCCACAGGAACCATGCGTGGTTTTATAATTGTACCTAAATTAATTTAAAACTGAAGGGGGAACTACTTACTGCTGTGAAAAGCTACGTAATCCCACCTTTAGAAGAAAAGAAGAAGCAAGCATTATCTGTACCCTTCTTTTTCAGTACTGGCCTTTTCTTCTCGTGCCAAACAACCTTGATAACCTCAGACCAGGGTAATACCGAATCAGTATTTGCATTCCCTGTGGTGGAGTTCTTCAGTGGTCAGCTGACCACACACACAAAGACACACAAATAGAAGCACATCCTGGACTTAGGCAGGTGTCTGTGTCTATGAAGATTCAGGAGTCTGGACGCTGACTTTACTGAGCATTTACTGCAGTGTTCATTTGTGGGGGGAAAAAACAATCAGAACGAGACAGAGATAATTATTGATTTGTGGGGAGATAAAAAGTGAATGCTTCTGGTTCTAAGGCTGCCCTTGGCTTGCCAATGATTGATTTTGTTTCTGAGAATAACTGGAGGGATTTAAAGCAGTGGGCAGTTATGGATTTTCTTCTGCCCGTTGGTCTGCGTAATGCGCCTTCTCTGCGTCCACAGAACACCCTAGAGCTTTCGGAGGCCCTAATCTCAGGTCAATTATCATCATGCCCACATTCATGGGCAGCAGGAATCTCAAGGCAACTCAGAGTCCTTTGGGCAGAGTGGAATCACGCCTACTTTTCTGCCTTCATGTGGAAATCTACCTTCGACCCGTGGTGAGACAGTCCCGTGGCTGCGCACAGTTCTCAGGGCCTTCTTGAATTTTCTTTCCTGCTGTCCCCACCACAGAAAAAAAAATGTAGCCCAAAGGCTCATAGACAGAGTCAGAGCTCTGCTTGCTCATCCTTGTTTAATTATATGATTATTTCTAGTCTCCAAATCTACTGCCTTGGAGGGAAAAGTTCATTTATGGAGAGAGCATGTCCTTAAATATCATTCTGCTTAGATACAACCCATCTGCAGGCTGCTCATGCCCAGTTGTGATAACTATAATCCAGGATAACACTGAATTACAAGTTGTTAGAGAGGGCCCTTCCTCTCTCCCTCCCTCCCTTCTTCCTCCCTCCTCCCTCCTTTCATTCCAAAGTCCATCCTGTTCGTCTTCTCTCCTTTGTTTTTCTTTCAGTTTTGTAGTGTTAAGGATTGAAACCAGGGCCTTGTGCATGCTAGGCAATTGTCTTAGAAAACAACATGATCAAAAGCAACCTGCAGAGGAGAGGGTGTATTTGACTTCAGGATATAGTGCATCATCAGGGAAGCCAAGGCAGGAACTCAAGGCAGCATTCTGCAGGCAGGAACTGAATCCCAGACCATGGAGGAAGGCTGCTGGTTGGCTTGCTCAGCCTGCTCTTTTGTATCCCCAGGATACCTATCTAGGGTGTCACTGTCCTCAGTGAGCCAGGGCCTCCTATCTGTATCAATCATTAATCAAGAAAATGCCCTATAGGTTTGCCTACAGGCAATCTGATGGGAGCAATTCTTTAATCAAGGTTCCCTCTTCCTGGATAACTCCAGCTTGTCTCAAGTTGCCACAGATCCACACCTCCAGCCCTTGTTTAATTTCTAATTGTGAAAAGCACCAAGGCAGCTAGACAGCCCTGAACTTCACAACTTAGCTATTTCTTCCCGTGTTTATCATAGCAGGAAATGTCAGCGGAGGCCATGCTAGTTGCTGTAATGGACCCACCCATCTTCATTACAAGCCTACCATATCAGCACTCCCACTCGGCACATGGTAGCTGAGGTGGCACTGTGGCCATCCCTTTGGTACACTGATTGACATTTAGTTTTCTGAAATTGCTTGTAGGGCTAAGCTTTATGTCCTCGCAACCACCAGTTAAGCTTATCTTTTTATGAGTTGGAGAACATCATCTGTGCTTGCCTAGAGCCTGCTGGCAGAAGTCGGACAGAAAGCAGGAACCTCAATGTGGTGACAGGCATTTTCCAGATGTTGTTAAGGCTGTATTCTTTTCACTCTTCACAGGATGGTGTTTGCTGTTCTATAACTCAGTACAAATTCATGTCTCTGACTCTTTACTCTGTAACTCATGCTCTTGTTTCTATCTGGTCCCTTCTTCAACATTCTTACTTGGGTACTTTCTGTTCTTCCTCTGGGTACTTTCTGTTCTCCCTCTGGGTACTTCCTGTTCTTCCTCTGGTACTTCCTGTATTTCCTCAAGAATATTCATTCTATAAGAAGACATTTTTCTTAGTTTCTACCTTGAGTATATCATGCATCTCCGTGAACTTGCTGGAAAAGATGATATTGACCTTGGACCAGTTTTCAACTAGGACAATAAGCCAATTTCAGGTTGGTATGTTTTTTGTTGTAGTTGTTGTTGTTGTTGTTGTTGTTGTTGTTGTTGTTGTTGAATTCTAAGGTTATGTTCCTGTCAGTACACTTGCTAAGCAATCACCTAATTTGTCCACTAGGAAGCAGGTTGTATAAATAACGAAGTATAGTCTAAATAAAGAAAAGCTCACCACTTACTAAGAGGAGACTGGCTTTTTCTTTAAGAATAATTATCCCCAATATTGTGTTGCAGTATGTCCTTTCTTGATGTTTATGAGTGTTTGGTCATTCACCTGGGCCTCACCAAGTTTTAGTGTCTTCTTTGTTTATCAAAGTATCAAATAAATACGGTTGGGTTCTTTTAATGGACAGTCTCTTGAAGGTGAAATGATACTGAGAATTTGTCTCAAATCATTCCCTTCACATGATAATCCTAGCACCTTTTCCTATCTCTCTTCAATAATCTTGGCATCATTAGTTTGTCCTATCTGCTGAGCACATTCTGGAAAACCAGAAACTCTTCCCATGACTTCTTTGTCCCTTAAACTAGACTCAGTTTTTATTATATACTTTATCTCTTTAGGAATAAATCGCTTGCCACCTTTGACACACAGACTTTTGAATGGAGAACTTACTGTGGTTCAAAAAAATTTAAAAGCCACATGAATATGCCTACAGATTCCTTTAGGAAGGTGTGTACTCATGTGTAAGGCTTTAGCTCCATGCCCCAAAGCAAGAGGTCCATCTCCTGGGTGTTCCTGTGCTTCCCAAGGTGCTTAGGCTCCCAGATCTCTAGGGATATGTTTGTAGACTGTGCCCAACTTTGAGGTTTTCATTCATTCTTTACTCTGATTTCTTCCTGAGAGTCATAGGTTCTTCCCTGTAAGCAAAATGGCTCTTACCATTTTCCTTGGCTAAAGTACGTACTGGTCAGGTTCAGAGATGGATCTAGCCTTCTCCCTCAAGATGTAAAAAAGCTATCATCCCTAGGAGAAAGGTATTTTTCCATTGTGAGGAATTTTGATGAATAAAGTTGCCTCTGTCTCTGTAATTTTCATTCACAGCACATTTTCAGAATTAGTTGAGAGGCAGGGTGTATTTGGAACTTCATGTCCCCAGACAGCGCTTCATTTACTTTTCCTGTCTGGGACAGATACTACGTATCAATTGTCTCTACATTTTCCATGGAGCCCGTTCTCCATCTGATGTATATTTTATTTTATTCTGAGAGCTCCTTCAGGCCACGGGATGACTGCCAGGGGACACAAAATATTGCACAATGGGACAAGTTATACAGACTGTCTGTCTTAATGTCAAGGCCTGGCTGAGGTGGAGAAGTTGCTGTACTGGAGGCATCAGGACTGAACTCTCAGGATCCTGGACTGTCGATGGAGCTGCCATCTCCCTCTGCATCATATTTAGTGCTAGCTAAAAACTGGAGCTGCTTAAGTGATCTCACTTTTGTTTGTGACAATAGCTGCTGTACCATAATCAAACATTAAAGCGAAGCAAAATATGCCTCACTTAGACTATGACAGGCTTATTCCTATCTGAGACAGGTACTATAATGATGCTAAAAAGGAAAGTATGAGTGATGGGCTGGAGATGTGGCCCAGCAGTGAAGAGAACATGTTGAAGAGGACCTGGGTTCAATTCCCAACACCCACAATGGTGGCTCCCAACTATTTGTAATTCCAGTTCAAGGCTTTCTGATGCCCTCTTCTGGCTGCTGCAGGCACTGCATGCCCATGGTGAATATATACACGCACGCAGGCAAACACTCATACCTATAAAATAAAAAGTAAAATATTTTTTTTAAAGAAAGGAAGGAAGGAAAAGGAACAATGCAGTCTCTTCTAAAAAACTGAAAAGGACACAGTGGGAAAGGAGGGCTTGGATGTGAGAGAAGTTGGAGAAGGAGTAAGGAGTCACTATGAGCAAGATACATTGTATAAAAATCTCTAAGAATTAATAAAATATATTATTAAAGTGGCATCACAGAAGTTGATATGGGATTGACTATATTAGAAGAAGAAAGTAAGCTTCCCAGCTCGGCAATAGCATATAGAGAGGCTGGCTGGGTAAGCCAGTACAGGGCAGGAGAACATGAAGGTCTTGCTCAAAGACCCATGAAAAGAGTAGGAAAGTACAAATTCCAAAGTAGCACATGGTGTAATGTGGCTTTTTAAAGGGACCATTTTGTGTGATAAATAGGAGGGGTTGTCTATGAAGATACTTAGAAAATCTAGAGATATGTGTGTCAGTCCCTAAGGCTATTTTCTCCTACAAATAGTGAGTAGTGTTCTGTTTTGTTTTGGGATATTATAGTTTGACACTGAAATGTTCTCTACATGGTCACATTTTGTATGCTTGGCCTTTTGTAGCTAAAGTTTTTTTCAGTCCTGCCTGGCCCACAGTCAGGACAAATCTCTCTCACCGCCAGTCCCACAGCCGCTTAGACCCAACCGAGTAAACACACAGAGACTTATATTGCTTATAAACTGTATGGCCGCAGCAGGCTTCTTGCTATCTACTTCTATCTTAAATTAACCCATTTCTATTAGTCTATAAGTTGCCACATGGCTGGTCGCTTACCAGTACCTTACATCTTGCTTGTCATGGCAGCAACTTCCAGTGTCTCTCTGCCTCAGCCTTCCACTTCCCAAAATTCTCTTCTCTGCTTGTCCCACCTATACTTCCTGCCTGGCTACTGGCCAAACAGCATTTTATTTATACAGAGCGATATCCACAGCAGCCTTTTACTTGTATCATGATTTGAAAGGCTATGGGGCATATTAGCATGTGGGCCTTGGCTGGTAGAGATACATTACTAGGTTAGGCCTTGGGAGGTTGGACCTGTTCCTTGTTCCAGCCTGTGTCCTGTGCTTCTTCTTTGCCACCACGTGACTAGCCTACCACCCCACACTCCCACCTTCACAGACAGATGGCCCCACTGCTGTGATGAAATCTCTCTGAAACTGTGAGCCAAATAAACCCCACCCCTTAAGTTGGCAGGAAATTCGTCCTAACAGTGCAAATTATAATTAACAGAAAACTCGGCACCAGAGAAATGGGATTGGGACTGTTGTAAACCTGACATGCGGTTCTCAGGCCTTCGTAATGGGTTGTCAAGAGGAATCTTGGCGCTGAGGCCAAAAGGCCCTAGAATTCTGCAAGCAGAGATTGATGGGGCATTCTAGCGGGAGTTTAGGAGACCAGAATGCCAAGGGCAATGTGGACAGTAAAGACTGCTTATTAATTTCCAGGTAGGAACAAGGACTTTATTGGCAATGAAGCCATAGACAGTCTGCACTGTTTCTTGTTGGGTATTCTATCACAGCAAAAAGAAAAGTAACTAATGCACATACCACCCAGGAGGCACCCATTGAACATACTGAGCAGGTTACTACAAAATAAATGTGCTTCTTAGCAAACATCAACCAGGTGGCTGTGTGAAGAGTTAGTTATGGACGGCAAGCCAGGAACCGGGTTTGCAGTTGGCCTTATGTTTGAGTTATGTTTTGCTTCATTACTAAAGAATTTAAAGTAGTTTATAAAAATACAGAGCAAGATAACCAGAATTTTATGAAGAAATTAGAAGTGGGTATAGGGAGATGGAGAGGTCATGAAATGTAGGAAGAGGAATCTTAGGGTAAAAACTATATCCTAAATTGCACATGCCTTGAGCAGAGATCAGTTGATACTTACAGAGAATGTGGTATGTTGTTGATATAGTAGATACCATCCTTTATAACATCACTGCCACAGCTGACTTGAGGTACACGGATCCCATATTTCTATCTTGTAGCAATAATGCCCACGCTACCACCACCCGTTCACCATGTCCGAGCGAGGGGCTGTGGATCGAAAAACAGAGACTAAAGACAGCTGGTCATTCGCCTCAGCAGAATGCCGAATGCCATTTATTGAAAGAGGGAGGAAACCTTAAATACAGGCTTACAGCACAATGGGAGGACCCCAGAGGGTAGAAGTTCGCTACTGATGTTTACAATCTTGCATCTAATCTGTTAACGCCCAATACGCAGGATACACAAACAAGGAACTTCCCGTAAGCATTCAGGAGGGTGGAAACTGGCAGACTGTACTTCCCAACTTCCCTTCTAGGCAGGTCAGGGGGCACCAGTTGTGGTGAAGTGCCGTGATCCATCTCGGGTTTGACCTCATAGAACATCTCTTGCCTTGTCCAGCCCTCCCTCTCTTTCTGCATAGATCCTGGCAGCCATTTGCTCCCCGGAGTATGACCCTCCCCTCCTCACTCCTGCCGCCCTTTGGGCTTTTGACAAAAGAAATTAATCTTTTTGTTACAGGCATACTGGAACTTAGCATTGCAGCCTAGCCTAGCCTCTCCCGGTTAATACACACTCTACTGTGAGTAGATGTATACAACTTTTAGAAAAAGGGGAGAAATGATCATTTTGAGTTGGTAGCATTAACTTCGTGACACTATAGCTATTATTATCACCTTCGTCTGCCATTGGCGGGTCCCGTTCCCTTCAAATGTCATGACAAATTTCTGTTCTCTTCTAGGGGTTTTGGTCAGCCCTATGTAATATTTATAATTCACTTTAAATGTAAAAGAGCTTTCAACACCCTCTGCTTACACATCAGTCTTTCCTGTAATTTTCTCATCCGTTTCTTTGACAATTCCTCGAGGTCCAGTGAAATGTGCTCGTTTAACGTCCACTGTCACCTTTCCTAGTTTCTTTGAAAACTATTGAGTACTGCCCCTTGTACAGTTTCAATCGTGGGTTCATGGGTCATCAGAACCAATAATAGTAAATGAGAGAAAGAGAAACCACAGTAGTGTTGGAAGGCCTTGCTGGTCAGAGGTTGCAGTCCATCATGGCCTGGCAGCTTTTTTCATAGCTTGGAAACGTGAAGACTCCCTCTTTTTCTCCCTCCCAGTGAGACTTCCTGCTCTCTACCTGCCCTTATCTAGAGAATGTCTCTGGGCCCAGAGGCCTGACCTTATGTGAAAGCTGTCTCTAAGCCTGGATGCCTGATTTATCTCTAGGGTGACCCTTGGCATAGTCCCCTGTTGGAAGCTTTCCTTTGCTGCACGTATGGTAACTAAGACTTGTACTAGGAGCTTTGCTATAGGACCCTACTGCCACATAGGAAACCTATGATAGGAGCATGTCACTTAATGCAAATTAGGGTTTGTCCCCAGATTTCCTAATCTTATATATTCCTTATGCTATGGAATAAAGTTGAGCTGATTCACTTAAGTCATGTCCTGGAGGGCTGTCTCTGTTGTACCCACAGCCATCTGAACTCTGTTTCCTGCTTCTGCTCCCTCCACCCTCATAGCTCAATGCAATGATGATCCTGAGGAAGAAGCAGAACCACACAGTAGGATAACGTTACAGGGTGTATGCTAGGGGCAGCTCTGGTGTTGTGCTAGGTCAGTGGCTTGAGAGCATGGTGCAGCCTGCTGAGCCAGCTCTCACTGCCCGAGAGCGGATAGCTCAGCATTGGGAAAATGTGTAAACCATCTACTGAAGTGAGTTGTTTATGGTTTTATTGTTGTTAGTTTTTAGAAAAATACTTCAGAAGCAGGTGGTTTATAACAAATCAGTGCTGGACTTGAAAATAGGACATTATAAAGGACATCGTATGGCTGTTGGCTAGAGATTTCAAATCAAGATTTTGAGATGTTATCATAAAATAATTTAGCATAAGCCATTCTGTGATGAGTAAAAGTCACACACCCATGACAACTAGTTCTCTAATTGTGAGTAAAGGTGAATTTTTTTTTATCATCCACCCATTACATTGTGACTGGAAACCAAGTTTTGGATAAGTATTGAGCGGCAGAACTGTGACATCACTTCCTTATAAAATCAGAATGGAAACTATTCTAAATTCTTGGGGAAGCTATTTTCAATTTAGGGAAAGCACATATACTTTATTAGTTGAGGTGGGAATGGCCAAATGCCAGGTTTAGAAGACTTCAAGTTTTTCTCCCCATGGATTAAACCAAAAATTCAATTTTATTGTTTCACTTTTATTAAATTAAAAAAAATCTAGGAGCTTCTCCAACTCTAAAACAAATGAACAGTGAATTCCAAGGGCATATGCAGTATAACATAGCCAGGGTCATCTTAGGCTTTCCACATGCCTGGGAAGAAGACAGCTAAACTGAAGTATTACTTGCTTTAGGGAAACCCTTCAGGATGCAACGATTCTACTACACCATAGCCCTCGTTGAGAAAATATTCACAATACATTTTGTTTTGCATTGCATGTTTGGCATCAAAATCTTAAGCATTACCATACACCACTCACCAAGAAAATTCTTTGCTTCTTTCCTCTCCATATTTAAAAATGTGTTTGCGCCAGGGTCTTAATATATGAAACAAAGTTCACAAACGCTAAATTTATTGTTTAATTTTCAGGAATCAAAGGGTTACTATTTTAACAATAACTATACTGTTTCTATTCGGCAAAACTGTTATGTAATAAAATATCAGAGATTCGGAGCCACCATTTACAATGCTTAAAATTCTCAAGGGAAATAATTTTTTGAGTGCTCTACTATAATTACCAAATTAAAATGATAAAACGGGGAATGTAATGAAAACATTTGATAAAACTCGACCATTTCCTTTTAACCTCTGTGTTTGACTCTTAGCTATTGTCTTTGATAACGTATTGTGTATTTTTAAAAGACTTGGTTTTATTTTGTGTGTATGAGTGTTTTGCCTGCGTGTATGCATGTGTACCATGTACATTTCTAGTGCTCACAGAGGCCAGAAGAGGGAGTTTGATCCCTTAAATTTGGAATTACAGACAGTTGTGAGCTGCCACGTGGGTGCTGGGAACTGAACCCAGACTCTGCAAGAACACCAAGTGCTCTTACACGGAGTCATTTCTCCAGTTCCTTCATGTATTTCTCCTTTAAAAAAGGAGAAATTAGCCGGGCGTTGGTGGCGCACGCCTTTAATCCCAGCACTCGGGAGGCAGAGCCAGGCGGATCTCTGTGAGTTCGAGGCCAGCCTGGGCTACCAAGTGAGCTCCAGGAAAGGCGCAAAGCTACACAGAGAAACCCTGTCTCGAAAAACCAAAAAAAAAAAAAAATAAAAATAAAAAAATAAAAAAGGAGAAATTTTTAAAAAATAGTTTATTAATTCTTTGAAAATTTCATAAAATGTATTTCAGTTATATTTATACCTCCTCCCCTTTATGCATTTCTTGATTCCACTGGATTAGTTACTTTTCTGTGGTTGTGATAAAATAGCTTGGCAGAAGCAACTTAGCAGAGAAAGGGCTGATTCTGTGTGAGAGTTCCAGAAGGAAGGAGTCTGTCACTGTGGGCAGGACGTGCAGCAGGCAAGGAAGGCGTGGGGCAGAAGCAAGAGGGTGACGTTACATGTGAACTCGGAAACCAGAGAAAGTGAACAGGAAGTTAGGTCTGGCTATAAAGCCTTAAGTCCAAATCCAGTGATGCCTTCCTCCCGTCAGGGCCCACTCACTGTCTTTCCAAACAGTGCTAGCAGCAGGGGACCAAGTGTTTAAACACATGACTCCACAGAGGATGTTTTACATTTAAACCACAACAAGCTCCATGCCAACTTCGGCTTTGGAAATGGTGATTTGACGTATTTTTGGACCTCTCACCTCTCTACATGTATAATGTGTTGCTGGAGGGCTTCTCTCCAGGTTCCGCCAAGCCCCGCAGTCCCACAATCCACATATAAAATAATCACTCAGACGCTTATATTACTTATAAACTGTATGGCCGTGGCAGGCTTCTTGCTAACTGTTCTTATATCTTAAATTAACCCATTTCTATAAATCTATACCTTGCCACATTGCTTGTGGCTTACCGGCGTCTTTACATGCTGCTTGTCCTGGCAGTGGCTGCAGTATCTCTCCTCCCTTCTTCCTGTTCCCTCAATTCTCCTCTCTCCTTTTCCCGCCTATACTTCCTGCCTGGTCACTGGCCAGTGTTTTATTTATATAGAGTTATATCCACAGCAATAATGTCTTGTTATACTACTATTATTATATATTTGATAAATCAATACCTATGTTTCTTATAACCATGCAACATTACCCACAGTTGAAGTATATGTATAGTACATTGTAATTTATTTTTTTTTCCTGTGGGTTAAATATAGCATTTGCTTTTAGTTTTAAAACTTTTTTACTTACCTATTTGATTTCATCTCAAACCCAATCTTTCAGAATTAGAAACTTCCTCAAATATACTGGGTCATCTCCCCCTCCTTCTTTTCTTCCTCCCACCCTCCCTCCCTCAATTCCTCCCTCCTTCCCTCTGTTCCTCCCTTCCTTTCCTTTTTCCTTTCCCTCTCTGTGTCAGTCTTTTCTCATTTCATGGCACTCTTCTGTTCTGGATTCTCCCATCCTTTATAGATCAACTCTCTAGGAGAAGATTTATGGTTATATTAGTGTCCGTCTGGACATTCCCTTGGCCTCTTCACTGCATTGGCTCAGGCCTTAGTCTTCCTTCACTTGTTTCCATTTGGACAAACACATCCCCCAGAAGCTTGTTTGTAAAAAGATGCATGGCAGATGAAGTTTGTGAGGTTTTGTATGTTTGATTTTCATTCTGTGTCTACACCTGAATGATTTTCAACCATGTATTAATCCTCTCCTGCTACCAAAACAATATGGCAGACATGGTGGCTACGCATGCTGAGGGAAATTTGATAGAACTGTAGAATTCCAAGACTGTGTTAATAAAATTAACCTCAGATCAGGTGGTGGAGCCAGTGACTAGTTGACAGGAATTAGCCATAGAGAGGATGGAGGAGCCAGGAATACGGATAGAGAGACTCATAGGAAGGAGTAGGGAGGGATTTAGAGATGAATGGTCTTTTTGGTTTGGGATATGTGGAGTGATGATTCTCTTCTTGGGTCTCCAGCCAAAAAGGAAGGTCAGCTGGTTGCTTCTTGGCCTTTCTGAGCTAGCAGGTTTTCACCCCAGCATCAGACTCCCGGGTCTTTTTTGGTGAATAGATGACAGAGACTTAGTTGAAACCTACATTTGGTGGCCAGGCCACAGTCTGAGCAGCAACGTGCGGGGCTGTGGGGAACAGAAGGCAGTTAAAATATCAGTAGGTAGAAGTGTGGCACTAAGCCAACAGAAAAACAACACACACACAATAATTTCTTCATGGATCTGGAGACTGGGAAGTCCCAGATCAAGGTGTGCTTGATTCAGTTCTGGTAAGAGCTTTCTTTCTGGATTGTACATGGCCACCTTCCTGCTGTGCTCTCTCAGAGCCTTTCCTTGGTGCGTGGGTGCAGGGAGAAATGGTCTAGTGAGTTTTCTGGTGTCTCTTCTTCTAAAGGGCACTGGTGTTAAATCATAGACTCATATGCATGACTTTATGTAATCTTACTTGCTTCCTTAGAGGCTCCATCTCTAGATAGAGATGCACTGGAGAGTTGGGCTTCAGCACAGGAATTAGTGTCTATCCTCTCTCTCTCTCTCTCTCTCTCTCTCTCTCTCTCTCTCTCTCTCTCTCTCTCCCTACCTACCTATCTATCATCTATCTATCTATCTATCTATCTATCTATCTATCTATCTATCTATTATCTATCTATCATCTATCTATCTATCTATCTATCTATCTATCTATCTATCTATCTATGCACCTATGTATCTATCTATCTCTTCCATATACTTGGAAGATTATATATAGAATACATATATATTTATCTAGATTATAAATAGTTTTTCCTTATACGTTTGATGGCAATTTCACATTCCCTTGTGTCATCTAATGTTCATACGAAATCCTAGACCATCTTCATTAGCGTTGTTTTGTATCAAATTGTTTTGTCTTCCTGGAAGTTTCTTATCTAGAATTATTGATTTGATCACTTAATCTTCCCACTGAATTTTATCTCCTAAATTTTATTTCTTTGTTCTTCTACTTCCAGCCTCTCTGTTGAATGTTGATATCACTACTCCTACTCGCAGTTATGAGACAAGACACTAGAGGTATACCATTTCCCCTCTACTACACAAGAACAATGACCCCGATTATATTTGCTAATAAGAATAGACAATTGTAAGTACATACTGATTATAAGAAGCTGTGTGCAGCAAAGATAGCACATTGGAATTGCAGCAGTGATTGGCCTTGCCATCTGCCACTATTTGTGATAGCTATAATCAACTTTGCGTCTTACCTTGCTTTTGCATTGGGGAGATGCAGGTGTTTAATGATGTGGTGTTAGGAAATATGATCCTTGGCATCTGAAATAGTCAGACTCATAAAAACAGAGAAGTACCATTCATGGTTCCCAGGGACCAGGAAGAAGAGCAAATAGGTTCTTGTTTTATATGGACAGAGTTTCAATGTTGCAAGGTTCTGGATATCAGTGGCACCACTTGGCTATATGTAATGCCACTGAACTATGCACATGTAATTGGGTTAAATGATAAATTGTATGCTGTGATTTTGTCATAATGCAGAGAATGGGAGAGAGGCAGAGAGAGTGAGCCACACAGAGAGAGACAGAGACAGAGAGACAGAGAGAGAGAGGGAGAGAGAGGAGAGAGAGAGAGAGAGAGGAGAGAGAGAGAGAGAGAGAGAGAGAGAGAGAGAGAGAGAGAGAGAGAGAGAGAGTACTCAATTATTCGGTAACACCACCAATGCTGTAGTTACTGTGCTAGTGTATTTGGTTTACTATCTTGAAAAGACTGAGGCATTTTTGATGCTCCCACTGTATCTGTTCCACCCGCATAGTCCTCACTTCACAGATGAGCCACCAAAGGGGGATTCTACCCGTGACAAAGTCTATTGTATTCCCACTCTATTTCCTGGAATTGAGGATGCAAACATAGATTGGGTTAGGTCTCTGGGACTATTGGACCCAGGAGGAAATCCACAGTCTAAGATGATTTATCGAAACCCCGACCTCTTGTGCTAGTTGCTTTTTGTCCATGTGACACAAACTAGAGTCACTTAGGAATCGAATCACCTTCAATTGAGGAATTAACTCTATCAGACTTGCCTGCGGGCATGCTTGTGGGATGTTTTGTTGATGGATACCGGGGAGCTCAGGCCACTGTGCTGCCAGTGCGCAGGTGGTCCTAGGAAGTATAAGAAAGCAGGCTGAGCAACCTAGGAAGTGGTGTTCCTCCAGGTTCCTGCTTGAGTTCCTGTCCTGACTTCCTTCAGTAATGGGCTCTGATTGGCATGGATAAACCTTTTCCTCCCCCAAATTGGTTTTATTACAACTGTAGAACGTAGACGAGGACATTTCCCTAAGCTTCCACAATGACAGATGGACCTCTATGGTGTTCTCAATCTTTGGAGAATAGAGTCATTTCCGAGTAAAATCCAGTAACTCCAAGAGGTCTGCAATTCCATCTTCTCCAGAAACTAGTTTTTCTCTTAAATGGTGATGGGCACCTCTGGGAAGCTTCAGGGGATGCTCAGTCATAAACATCAGTGGCTGTATTGCTGGGTACTTCCTCAAAGTTCTTGCTCTGCCAAGGGATTCAGAGTCTGTGAATTTTGTAGGCATGGGGACTAGTTAAGAGGTTGGTGATTCCTCACTGTGGCAACTAGACACAGGCATCTCCCCTGTAGACACAGAATGTTCCATCTTTGAATGTTAAATTATGCCTCTTGTAGCCTGCCTGCCCACTTCACTGACAGGGATTCTGGAACCAACTGGCAATCCCACTGAGTCTCCTGAGCCTGAGGCTTCTATAGTTTTTATTTTAAGTATTACCAAAGATCCATGTGGTAAAGATTTGATTTTCTGTATGATGCATTGGGGAAGTGGGAACTTTTGGAGGTGAGGGCTATTGAAGTCTCAGGTCATCAGGGGATTCCTTGAGGTGTTAATAGGACCTCAGCTCCATCACCTCTCTTTCTTTGTTTCCTGGTCAGGAGATGAGCAGTTCTGCTTCCACACACAGTACCCCTGCGATGTGTTTTTAACCTTATCATAAACCCCAAAACATGTGCATCAGCAAATCTCCAAAAGTATGGATCATAATAAATAACTCATCTCTCTTTATAACCTGACAGCTCTCAGGAATTTGTGGTAGTAATAATGGTTGACTCAGTCTACAATGAGGACATGTTTCTGTGCTGTATCGTGGCCATTGCCCCCACTTGCTGTGATGGTAAAGGCAGCCTGTTCTCTACTATTCGGAGGTTTCATTTTCTCTGATGAAACCAGGGGGCGTGGCTCCACTGTAGCATCTCTCCTGCTATCATTGGCTTGTAAGGACAATTAACAAAGTCAACACACGTGATTAAGGATGCTGGGTACTTCCCTTCACCAACAGATGTTCTTCTCACCAATGAGTGTTCTCGGGTTGTTTTAGCAGGTTGGATTGGGTGTGCCCACCTCCATCTCATTGAGCTTTCTGGTTCCTTTTTTTTCTATAATCAGCCAAATTTTGGCATTTTAACACCATTGACTGTGTATTACCATTGGGTTCAGGTTTCAGCTAACCGGTCCAGTAGCTTATTAACATCATTCCCTGAAGACAAAGCCAATTCATTAAATTCTAATTCCTGTGTGCCAACGAATCCACAACAATGCCTTAAGTCTGATTAAACTCTCTTTTCAACTTCCCTGGTGTCATATCCTTCACGTCACTCCCAGATATACTCTTTAGAATCCTGTAGCAGACCTAGCATTTCTTTATCTGTCTGTCAGCATCAAAGTTCCTTCAGGAACTTGGAGACAAGAGAAGGCTGAGGGAGGCAGAACCCAAGGAGAATCAGCATCCAATTTTGAAACAATTACTTTGGGTATGGTCAGAGAAAAGATTTTTTTTGTTTTTTTGAGACAGGGTTTCTCTGTGTAGCTTTACGCCTTTCCTGGAACTCACTCTGTAGCCCAGGCTGGCCTCAAACTCATAGAGATCCGCCTGCCTCTGCCTCCCAAGTGCTGGGATTAAAGGCGAGTGCCACCACCACCTGGCCAGAGGAAAGATTGTGTTTTGTTTCTTGTTTTTGTTTTTGTCTGTCCAAGAAAAGGATGTGTCCCTTAGAAGGAGAGTGAGGAAATATTAGTTCCACTTTATGGAAGGTTTGAAACAGTTTGGGGACTTAAAAACCTCACTGTGCTGCTCCAATGAACTACTCCCAAACTTGGGTCGCCTTTCCTCCATTGCTGGCCCATGCTCTTTTTTTTTTTTTTTTTTTTTTTTTTTTGGTTTTTCGAGACAGGGTTTCTTTGTGTAGCTTTGCGCCTTTCCTGGAACTCACTTGGTAGACCAGGCTGGCCTCGAACTCACAGAGATCCGCCTGCCTCTGCCTCCCGAGTGCTGGGATTAAAGGCGTGCGCCACCACCGCCCGGCAACCCATGCTCTTATCTCAGTGAAGAGATGAGAGGGAGATGGGAACTTAACAGGTTTTGCAGTTCTTTATTTTTTAAAAATGTACTTTGTTTTATATGTATGTATATGTACACACACACACACACACACACACACACACACACACACACACACACGAGTGTGTGCATGCATACTCTGGGTGCCTGGTGCTTGAGCGTCTATGAGACCTCAAATCCCACCTGCACAGTGCCATACTTCCTCCAAGGCCACTGCCTTTAGTGCCTAATCGTGCCACTGCCTTCGGGGCCATTTTCTTTCAAACCGTGGCTACGGTCTTTGTCATAGCAATATCTTCCTCCCCTGCCCTCCTTGTGATGACTATGATGGCAACACAGACTGTTGGGCTCTCAGCGTCCCACTTTTTCCTAACAGTGAAGTGGTTTGTGCATGTTGCAGATCCATGATAAGCTGAACTCAGAGGCCCTTTTTGAAGGGTTTTCCTGGGGCCACTTCAGACAGCAATTACTGTATCAGTGGGGGTCTTACCAAGAGACAGTAGCGAAACCCACATTAGCTTTCTTTTTTTTTAAATCGCTAACAGCAACTTTATTATTCCACTGATAAAAAGTTGTAATCGTGATGCATTTCACATAAATTTACAATAGTGGAGGTTATACACAATTTACATTAAGTCACCAAATTTCTATTTTATAGAATCAAATTACTTTGATGTGTCCTGTTGACGACATAGTTCTTAATGGATAGCTGAGTCCAAATATGCAAAATATAGCTTCTGCTTTTGACCATGGTGCTTTAAAATTCTTCAACATGCATTAATATATTCTAGCTGTAGGGATATATTACACGTAGGCTTTATCTTGCATTCAGGGAAAGCCCAAGCTGAATTTCACACACAGTACTCCTGTCCTTTAAAGTAATCTCAAATAGGACCAGAGAACAAATAAACAAGTATGTTTGGGTTAGTACTCCCCATTAATAAAGAAAATACACAATCAACAACGCAACAAAATAAAAATAAGGAAAGAGAGCTCCATTAGTAGCCAGGTTAAGTAGGTTTTGTTTCCAATTTTCACAGATCACAATAAGTTTAAAGAGCAGATCAGTCATGCTACTTGGGGTGATCAGACAGACTTAAACAATTATGAAGTGAGTTAAGGTCCTCACGGTGTCTGGAGGTGCTGGGTAAACACATCACAGGTAAGGAATGGGAAACCTACCTCAGCATTTCTGAAAGGCACGAAACAGCAAATAACAGATTAGCTTTTAAAATGGAATTTGCAAAGGTGTGGGCAAGGCTTAAGGAAACCAACAGGAGATGATATTTACTAGAGTTTAAGAGAAGAACAACAGGGCTGGCAATGTTGGCACTTGCCCGAAGACAGGCCCCTCAGTTAGGGTTACTACTGCTATGACACAACACCACGACCAAAAGCAAGTTGGTGGTGAGAGGGTTTATTCTGCTTACACCTACACAACGCTGTTCATCATCAAAGGAAATCAGGACAGGGACTCAAACAGGGCCAGGACCTGGAGGCAGGAGCTGATGCAGAGGCCATGGGGGAGTGTTGCTTACTGGCTTGCTCTCCATGACTTGCTCAGTCTGCTTTCTTATGGTACCCAGGACCACCAGCCCAAGCACAGTACCACTCGCAATGGGCGAGGCCCCCTCACATCAATCACTAATTAAGAAAATGCTCTACAGGCTTGCCTACAGCTCAATCTTATGGAGGCAGTTTTTCAACTGGGGTTCCCTCGTCTCTGACTCTAACCCGTGTCAAGTTGACAAAAAATTAGCCAGCACCATGGGAGATGGAATAGAGGAAGAGGAGAAGTCATGCTGTTTGAATTAAGCTGGCGTGGAGTCAGCCACATGCTGGACAAGCAGCCTTGTGGTGGTGGTGGTGGTGGTGGTGGTGGTGGTGGTGGGGGTGGTAGGGACTTTAGATAAAGTGAGAAAGTCCAAAGTATTTGGGAGGCCATGCCCAGGCTGAGGCCAGTATCTGCAAAAACAAAAACAAAAACAAAACAAAAAAGAGATAAAAAGAAGAAAAAGGAGAAGTTTTGCCTTTCCATGACTCAGAAAGCCAGGCAAACACACCAGAGCCTCATTGGATCCCTTAGGGACTGCACCAGGCCTGGACTTTCTGGGGGAAAAAGGTACATTATCCCATTAAAGGGATAATTATTCCTCCAATCTCTTTGGCATGGATTATGGTGAACCAGCATTCCTGAGGTGTGATCTCTTAGCCAGGTGATTGACCAGCCCACCTGGATTAACTTTTATGTTTTAGGTATTTGAGGGTGTTGTATAACAGCTTCCCCAATGGGCCTCCAGTGTTATTGTAATGATAACTGATCGCATTTATTGTGGTCAGTTTGAGGGCAGTTTAAAGCCCCTGGTTTCATCTTTAACCTTGGAAGTAGCTTGCGTTTCTTACCAAAAGGCCAGTGCTAGAGTATTGGTTTAACCCAGCCTTGGAAAGCCAGTGTGTGAAAAATGAGTTACAAACAGCTTGGTTTTCTGTTACAGTGTTTAAAATGTTCCTCCTGTATAACAGTAATCTATGTTAGTGACCAACGATGCCGTCATCATCTGGGAAGAAGCTGATACACTGATATTCATCTCTCTCAAATGGTGTGTGGGAAGGAGAGGGGGTGGAGGGTGATCCTTTGTTCCACCTGTTTCTCGATCACATCTCCTACCAATGAACTTTGAGGTGGAGCAATGTTACCAGAATTTTGGGGGGGTCCCTTTGTGGTCACACTGGAGGAACTGGGGTCTCATTTTAAGGTTGTTAGTCTCATTAATAAGAGAATTTCAGAATGAACTCAAACAGAGGCTTGAGGATAATTTTATTCGAGTTTGAAAGAATATCTGCCCATGTAGTAGAATATGATTTGAAGGTGTGTTACTTTTGTTTATGTTGCATTTGTTTAACTCTGTGAAGCTGTGTTACTGTGCCTGTCTAAAACACCTGATGGTTTAATAAAGAGCTGAACGGCCAATAGCAAGGCAGGAGAAAGGATGGGTGGGGTGGCAGGCAGAGAGAATCTATAGGAGAATTTTTGGAGGAAGAAGAAAAGAGATGGAGGAGTGAAAGAAGAGGAAGAAGAGCCAGAGAAGGGGAGGACTCCAGGGGTCAGCCACCCAGCCACCCAGCCACCCAGCCACCCAGCTGCACCACCAGCAAGCCACAGAGTAAGAGTAAGATTTACAGAAGAGGTAAGGAAAAGCCCAGAGGCAAAGGTAGATGGGGTAATTTAAATAAAGGAAAGCTGGCAAGAGACTAAGCCAAGCTAAGGCCAGGCATTTATAAGTAAGAATAAGCCTCCGTGTGTGATTTACTTGGGAGCTAGGTGGTGAGGGCCAAGAGCCAAAAAACAAACAACAACATATCCATGCAGGAAAACTGTAAATCTCAGCAGCTACCTGGAGGAGGAGAGTCGGGGAGAAAGCAAGGCCACTCTCCTCTCTCTCTCCCTCCCTCTCTCTCCCTCCCTCTCCCCCCCCTCTCTCTCTCACACACACACACACCCCAACAAAAAGGGAAAGGTGGTGACTTTCTGATGAGTCGGAAGGGTGGGCAGACCTAGCCAAACCTATTTAGCCTGTGGGAACTATGGTAGGAGAAGGGATTTCTGGGAAAGAAAGTACAGTATTTATTCAGTAATCTATACAGTAATTATTCCACCTATCTCTTTAGCATAGCTGCCTTCATAGGGGCGGTGCCGACTTCCTGAGAGGTGGATTTGGTTCAGGCGATTGGCCCACCCAGTCGGAATGTTAAGTCTCCACCCAGTTGGAATGTTAAGTCTCCACCCAGGGCAGTTATTTCATTTTTTTGACCAGGAGTTTTCCTTTACTGAGCCTTTCTTGCTACTCTAACAACAGGTTTCGGAGATTTAAATCTTATAAATGTTAGGTCTTAAACACCGGGTTGAGGGGAAGAAACTGGGATGGTGTCTTATTGCTCACTAGGGTGAGAGGTTGGGTGGTAACCAAGAGAGAGAATGCTGGAGGTATTGCAGGAGGGGTTGAGAAGATGCCCGTCCACAAGGTCCACCCTGAGCTGAGACATCCTGATTGCATCGGAAGTTGGGAACCCAGGAGAGAGTTCCAAGATAGAGAAGGCAGTTTAGGTTCCCAAGTTCCAATCTGTTCATTGTGAAGTGACTAGTATTGGCCTTCTGGCCTACCCCTTAGGGACCTGCCCTGCGTCCGGACCCAAATCCCCCCTTAAGAGGAAAAAACCCCTCCCGCTCCTTCTTCTTTCTCTTCCCCTCTCTCTTCTCCATGAGGCATCTCACCTCCGCTTTCCTTTCTCTCTTTTTCCCTCTCTCTCTCCTCCCCCTCTCCTTTCTCCTTCTCTCCATTCCCTCTCCCCTCCACCAAAAACAAATGTTCCACATGGACGTGTGTCTGCATGGGGTGAGTAACTTTCCACCTCTTCACCCGCAGCCTGCAGCAACATCTGCATGGCCTGCGTGTCTCCCTCACCCACCAGGCACCGTGACCCAACCCGCCAAGGCCTCCCTGGTGCTGTATCATTCATTACAGATAGAAGAAGAGATTATGCTAACTTGTCTTTACATTTATCCCAGCAATAAGAGAGACAAGAAGAATCCACGGATTGTTAGGTCCAAAGTGCCCCCCTTCCTGCCCCCTGGAAAGGGCACTGCTGGTGAAAACATCCTACCTAAACAGAAGGACTGTGGTAGGGTAAACAGAAGCCTACAAAGGCGGATTTATATTTACCAGGAACTTCCCTTAATTCTCCCACAAAGCCTAGAACATCTAGTTTCTGGTCATTTGGAACAGGGAAGAGACATCATTGTTGTGCCCAGATCGTAACCCCCAGAGAGACCACCAAGGACGAGCATGCCGGAATGCAAAAGCAAGGTTTATCTGTTACAAGTCATGACAGGGAACTCAACTCAAGCCATCTCAAGTGAGGCAGAGAAGAGTTACTCTTTCTTGGGGTAGTTAGTTTTTATAGGCAAAACCCATAAAATTTCTTAGAGGGGAGGGCGTTAGTTTGGGTCCATCCTTGATTGGTCCAGTTTTTCCTGGGCCTGGACTTTATCTTATTCTAGCTTATCTGTTTGCCCTGTCAGGAGTTTTACAACTCCTCTCCAGGGTCTGGTCATGTTATCTCCGGGCGTCTCATGGTTAATTGGTTACCATCAGACATCCTGACTCTGTTCTTTTGTTCCTGGGGCTGGTGCCATCATTTCTGGGGACTTGAAACTGGCCTGGGTCTATCTATATTGAGATATCTTTGTCTAAGGCCCCCTTTTTGAGACAATAGAGTGAGAGTCTTGTGCCTAGATCACGTCCCCAAAGCCACCACTGGAGACTTTAGGTACAGAATGCAAAAGTAAGGTGTTTTCTAAGTTTACAAGCCTCCAGGGAAGCTCTTCCAAATCTCTCACTCACAGCAGGGAGGTTGGAAGGAGTGCTCCCCTTTCTTTGTGAGGCTAGTTCTTAAAGGCACAGACCATATAATTTATTTTAATCCGCCTCCCTTTTTAGTCTTTTGGTCGAATATCCTGACTGTGTTTTCCAAAGTCCCTGTAGCAGATACAGCCACCTGGGGAAAAGGGGTCTAAGTTCTTTTCTACACTTAGGAATCCTGGTTTAAGCTTCTCTTTGTCTGTAGGGGATAGAGTGGGGGGTTTTACTGAGGTATCACAATCATCAGATCCAAGACAACCCCCCCACGCCCCCATCCCCCACCCTCTCTGTCAATAAAATCCGCTTGTTTTCCCACTATATTGCTTCTCTCTGCCCACCACCCCGATATAGCCTTAGCGGTTTGACCTCCCAATAAACCTTTCTTTCTGCCTATGGAGAGATCCAGTTCCGCGCCCTCACTTACATGGTTGTAAGAGGAAGGAAGCCACCATTCTACTTCTGCTCCTCAGGCATTGAAAGCCAACAGGGAAATGATGCTTTGGGAGAATAGTTAGGGGGTTACTTCGGGTCACACTTTGACCTTGGGTTGGCCCAGATGATTGTTTCTTAAAAATGCAGTGTCTGGGGGTGCCTCCTTGCTCCCCACAATGACCACAGCCATAGGTTCAGAATGTGACTCAAAGCTTGTTAAGGCAGGGAAGAGCTGGCCCTTCCTCTCTCTAGGGCTGTAATTAGCCTGGTATTTTCTGCCTTTTGTCATGGTAAATGGTGCCTGCCAGTGTTTTGCGTGGGCTTAAGCTGTGAAACGAATGACTCACTCCTCTTTCCCAGGAAGAAATTTAAACTTTCTTGAGGGACCATAGTGCTCTTCTGGCTCCAAGTGAAATCCATTTTTGTTTCCAAATCACTCACTCTTTTCAGTGAGTTTCCACTTCCTGGCTTGCTTTTGGTCTTGTTTTCTGGGGAGGTTGTGCATGCATTTATCCTGTTTGCCAGGACTCTTTAGCTGGTCTCACATTCTTGCAGGTCTTGATAGGTAGCCAGCTTCTCCATCTTTCAAACCCACCCATTGCTCAAGAGCCTGTTTGTTTCGGTCTAATCGTCCAACGTCCAACGCTCCCAGAGTAAGGGTCACAAAGAACAGAAGGAGAGGAGAGCCTGTCTACAGAACAAACTCCTTCAGGGCACCTCTCAGGATCACCAGAAAAGGCTCGTTTCCCAAGGGCTTTGGGACTTTTCTCTCTTTGGACCTACACTTTCGTTTCTGAATTGATTTACTAGAAAAGCCTCGACCGAATGGAATGCTCCCCGGGCCATCTGCTTGCAGTTTTAGTGAGCACCTCACCTTGCAGCATTAGACTTGATGGTCTGTAACAACGTGCGGTTTGCGGTCACCTTCAGCTTCCCGTTTGTTCAGAGCACCGGCAGCAGTAGTAGCAATAACGAAACCAATAGCTTGTCCCTCACGACAGGGATCTAAAATAGCTCAGAATAACGTTAACAATTCTAAAAATGCCATGCTGGGCAAACTTCCTAAGGATCTTCTTAGGACTTCAGGCACCCTCAGGCCTTCCTTTCCCACCATCTACAAACAAACAGCAGGTGGCGCTCTGTCCTTCATGTCCGCCATGATTTCTCTCTGGTATTTCGCCACATGGAGTGTTACTGTCTTAGGCATTTGCTGTTGCTAATAATACAATATCATGGTATTTTATAGCACAGGCAATTTATAAAGAGGCTCTTTTGACTCACTGTTCTGGTCCAAGACCAAGACCAACAGGGTTACATTTGGCGATAACCTTCTGGCTGGCAGCACCCCAAGGTGGCACAGGGTGAGAGACAGAGAACATGCATGTATGTCTCCTGTGGTCTTTTCACAGTCTTTTGAAGCCACCAGCATTCGGTCACGAGGCTCCAGTTGAATGACTTTATCTAATTCTAATTACTTTCCAAGGACTCCGTCCTCAACGTCATAGCCATATTGGTTCCACCCTCTGGATGCTTCACAATACAGAAGTTGAGTTTCAGACAGACACACCATATTCCGACCGCAGCAGCAACTCTGATGGACCTTTCCAGAGTAACTTCTTATTGTATTTTTAGTTGTAAGAAGCAGAGTTTCCTGTATTTTCTTACATAAAAAAAAAAAAAAATTAAGGTTTTCTTTGAGAGGAATTCAAAGTAGGTGCCATCCGTATTCAGCATGGGTTTCCCCACCCCAGTTAAAGTTCTCTGTAAACACCCTCACTGACATCACCGGGTGCATCCTAGGCGATTTTAAATGAACTCAAGTTGACAGTGGAGATCAGTGGTCACAGAAATGTTACCTTCAAGTGGCTGACGTAGTCCCGTGGACATCTGCATATCCATCATGGAACATGTGCAAAGAACTCAATTGTAAGATGGTAATCAGCAAAAAGTAGATCACAGGTACCGCCTCACTGATACGACAGTTGCCTCTTTGCAACGGAATGAGTACTAAGAAAGGTGTTGACATGGTTGCTATTCGGTAAATGTTGGTAAAGGATTATTCCTGCACCACTTTTTGATATCTATTCACTCTTCTGAGACTTAGTGCTCTGAGAAGTTTTTAAAGTGTTGCGTTCTGCATTTTTATTTTCCTATGTCTCATAGGGCAAGCCTCCATTTGACCCTTATTTTAACAGTTGTCCTTTAGCAATGACGTCATCCCATGTGGAGGAGGACTAACTATTATGCCTGCTTGGAGTTCCCATGAGAGTTCCAGGGAAATGATGAAAGATGTCCAACGCTAATGGAAATCTTCTTTTTTGATGAGCTATTTTTAGACACGAAAAGAAGCAATCTAGGACATGGAATTGAAGAAATATTGGTTACATAAAAAGAATTTGCCCTGATTTATAGATTAACAGAAAACTGACTTGAACATTCATTGAGGTTAACAAAACCAGTATACTCAATGTTACAAAAAGAAATAGAATAAAAATCTCATTGCCCCTCTCCACAAAACCCAAAACAGGTTTGCATAATTATCAGAAGCTAAAACGTCAATTGGTATAACGAATGTATAAAAATGAAATTACTGATAGAATTTAAGTGCACACAGCTATGTGTATAAGTGAATGTGTTTTTGTGTCTGTTGTGTACTGTGGGTAGACTCTGATAACAGCATCTGGATTTTTCTCCATGTAGAATTTTGTGATGCTGTTGATTTTCTTTACACATTTTAGTGATGGTAAGCTTACTCCTTTCATAAGGAATTACGGTTTAATCCCTAATCATAGGCATGGGTTAAATGTACCATTAACCTTGCATTATAGAGTTGGGTCCTGCAGCAGTCCCTAACAGCTTTTTCCCCTGACAGCTCTTTTGATAGCTGAACTGACTGACAGTGTACTGGTGATGTCCGGGACTCACAGTGTGAAATGCAGTGACACCTGGTCCTTCATCAGAGGAGTGAGTGTTCTCACCAAGGTAGAGGAGCTGGGAAGTTCAAAGAATCCTTGTGGCTCGAGGTGAGATGATGATACTAATGCATCCATTTGTGGAACACATAGAAGCAATCTGGCTAGGAAGTTATGCCCTCTGGGCTGAATTGTGGAGGGATGTGATGGGACCAAAGGTAACAGATCCAATGATATGAACCAAGACCAAAAAGCACAGTCATGAGAGAATTACTGTTCTACTCTTTTGGTTTGAATCTGGAACATCTACCAATGGTCCAGCTGCTAACTGTGGTGCGCCGATCTTAGTGTTATTAGAAGGTGGTGGAAATCTTAAAGAGGTGGAGCCTGGTGCGAGATCTTACATCACTAGGGGCATTCCACTAAGGGAGACTGTGGGATATTGGCCTCTTGCTCTCTCCCTGTGTGCATCCTGGAACAAGATGTATAAAGTAAGCAGCTCATTATGTCCTAAGCTTCCCACTGGTCCGGTAGACTGAGGACCACAATATTCAAAACTGTGAGCCCAAATAGACCTTCCTTTTTAAAAAGTTGATTGTGTAGTGTGGTAGCACATGTTTATAATCTCAGGACTGTGGAGGATGAGGCAGGAGAATTATGAGCTTGAGCCTATCCTGGTTTACATAGTATGACCCTGTCT
This sequence comes from Peromyscus maniculatus bairdii, assembly GCF_049852395.1. Classification (NCBI taxonomy): domain Eukaryota; kingdom Metazoa; phylum Chordata; class Mammalia; order Rodentia; family Cricetidae; genus Peromyscus; species Peromyscus maniculatus. Next base: position 39,866,931 of record NC_134868.1, read on the forward strand.
CAAATAAATGAAAAGTAAATCGTCATAGGGTCATAGGCATTTTGTTACAGTAACAGAAGGCTGACTGACACAAGGTTGGATTTTTTTTTTTCAGGAGGCATATAGGTGATTCTCAAGGAAGGGAGCTCTTTCTATATGTAAAACACTGCTCAAAGATAGGAATCAAAAGAAGCAAGGTGGGGGATGATATTGACCCTACACTTGAGGAGCAACAGTACCTATATTCTTAAGGGATAAATTGTAGTTCTAGGACACACACACACACACACACACACACACACACACACACACACACATCCCTCAAACAAACAAACAAAACCCTGGATCTTGAGCTGGGTATGTAAGTACATACCTATAAGTCTAGCACTTCCAGCATTTTCGGATCTGAGACAGGAGGATCAAGACTTTAAGACCAACTTTGACTACATGGTGAGTTTGAGGCCTAGTTAGAATGCGTGAGTCACTGTCTCAAAAACAAACCAAACCAACCCGCCCCCCAAACAAACAAAACAACCCCCCAAACCAACCAAATATCAAAAAAGCTTTCAAAATAAAACAAATCATCTTCCCATTTTTGTCCATACAAAAACTGGTTCTCACACAACCCATATTTTTTTCCTATTTCCATACATACTTTGTGTAGTGTTAAAAAAAAAAAATCAACAATCATTGGAGGTCATTGATGTTTTCTGATGACTTAATTCTCAATGCTAAGGTAAAAAGTAAGTTAATTTGAACAATTCTAAATCACAAAACTTAGAAGGAAATTGAGGGGCCTTGTCTTAGTCATTGTTCTATTGCTGTGAAGAGACACCATGACCAAGACAAATCTTACAAAGGAAAGCATTTAATTGGGCTTGCTCACAGCTTCAGAGGCTTAGTCCATGATCATCGTGGCAGGGAGTGTGGTAGCATGTGTGGCAGGCATGGTGCTAGTGAAGTAGTTGAAAGCTATGTCCTGTTCTTCAGGGCTATATGGAATGTATTCCATTCATATTCCCTGAGGAATGGGGCTTGGAAGATATCCTCGTTTGCTTACTATTGCTGTGATAAAGACCATGACCAAAAGTTATTTCCAGAGGGAAGGGTTTATTTTAACTTTACAATTTACAGTGGTAGTCCGTCCTGAAGAGAATGGAACCTGGAAGGAACCTGGAAGGAACTGGAAGCTGGAACTGAAGCAGAGGCCATGGAAGAACACTGCTTACTGGCTTGTTCTCTGTAACTTGCTCAGTCTACTTTCTTTCTTTTTTTGTGTGTGTGTTTTTGTTTTTGTTTTTTGAGACAGGGTTTCTCTGTGTAGCTTTGCACCTTTCCTGGAACTCACTTGGTAGCCCAGGCTGGCCTCGAACTCACAGAGATCCGCCTGTCTCTGCCTCCCTAGTGCTGGGATTAAAGGCGTGCGCCACCACCGCCTGGCTCTCAGTCTACTTTCTTAGACAACCCAGGACCACTTTCCCAGGGTTGGCGGCACCCACAGTGGCCTGTGCCTCCTCCCATACCAATCATTAATCAAGACAATGCCAGATAGACTTGCCTGTAGGCCAGTCTTATGGAAGCATTTTCTCAATTGAGAGTCCCTCTTCCCAAATGATGATAACTGATGTAGAGTTGACAAAAACTAGCTGGGAAAGAAGGAAAACCTTAGGATTGGTAATAGATTATGGTGAGAACAGCCAGTTTATAAATGACATTGTTTTTGTTTGATTTTTAAACAAGTTAGGCAAAAAGATGCCAGGGATAGAACGTCAGGGGGAAACTGGACATCAAAGCATTTCAACTCTATAGAATGGATGCTGGGGAGGAGGGTAGGGAAGACAGGAAGACTGGAAAATTCCCTCTACAAATCCCAGCTTTTACTATAAGACATTTAGAAGCACCTTAAGTCCATCTGGGTGTGTGTCTGATATACTTAGTATTTTTCTTGGTGAAGACAATGTGTAATCATGCATGAGCTTTTTCCTCTCTTCCCTTTTAGGTAAGGCCTCCCTACTCAGCATAGGCTTGAACTCATGATAACCCATATTTTAAGATTATAGATGTGTGCCTCTATGCTGGTTACAGTTAGGTTTTTGATGCTTTATTTCTCCTAACATGAGTCAGGATTATTTTAAATGTAAGGTTTTGAGAAGGTAATTTATCCGGAGTATCTTTAAGGATGACTGGCTCTTTATGTTTTCTAAATGTGCCCAGGCTGGTCCCTTTTGCTTATGTGGGATGACTTTTGGATAACAATGTCAGTAGAGACTTGCCGGGGGGTGGGGGGTGGTGTAATTTAACTTGGAGGTAATGAAGAACTTATTCTATGGATTTCATGCAGTGGCTACTGGAAGAGGGGATGGACTTCATCTAGTATTTACACAAACCTCCCAGTCTGAAAGTAAGGAATGGGAGAATTTTGGAGGGGCTCAACAGTTTGGGATCAGTTATTCAGCTGTGTTATAGAAGAATATTTTATTTCTGGAGTCTAATTTTTCCCTAGACAGTTACTATTCATACTTTTGCAATTTGGTGCATTTTTATATTGCTGCTGAAGGATTTGGGAATTCAAAAATGTCCTTTGTGTTCCTTGACTATTTTTTTCCCCTGCAAGGTGTATTACATTGTATGGCTGGGCATAATTTGAGCTGGAAAATGATAGAGAGTGAATGTTGGCTCAGGGTATAGTTTGATCTTGAAGTTATTTTAGCAAATGTTCAGTTTCGGCTATTTCAGAGCCTTTGGGCATAAAAATCTTATCCACATGAGCCCAAGAAGTATATAGAAGATACAATAATAAATATAAAAGTGGGAAGCTCCTGAAAAAGGCAGCCAGACTTCATGATACTCTAGGTTTCTTCCCTTGAGAGAGACAGCTATATTTTTTTTTTTGCTCACAGCAAACCTAGTTGTTAGGGCTTGGAGGTAACATTAAAGGGTGTGTGTGTGTGTGTGTGTGTGTGTGTGTGTGTGTGTGTTAGTTTGATTTCTATTGCTGGGATAGACAGCAGCAACTTGGGAAAGAAAGAGTTTCTTTGTCTTACATATCCCAGATCATAGTCCATTGAGGGAAGCCAAGGCAGGAACCTGGAGGCAGGAACCTGGAGGCAAGAACCTGGAGGCAGGAACCTGGAGGCAGGAACCTGGAGAAGCAGAGGCCATGAAGGAATACTGTTTATTCCTCATGGTTTGCTCAGCCTATTTTCTTAGACAGCAGCAGGACCATCTAGTATTTACACAAATACACCCAGGTGTGGCACTCTCCACAATGAGCTTGGCCTTCCAACATCAACCAATCAAGAAAATGCCTCCAAAGACTTACTTAAAGGACAGTCTTATGGAGGCATTTTCTCAATTGAGAATCCCTTTGCCCAGAGGACCCTAGCTATATCAAGTTGACAAAACAGCAACAACAACAACAACAACAACAAACCAAAAAGAAAAAAAAATCTAACCAGTGCAGTGTACATAGAGAGGCATTTTTGATGTGCATGGTAAAGGGAAGCCATGTTTATTTTTTTATTTATTTACTTTTTGCTGTTATAAAGGGAGGGTTGGTGTGTTGGCTGTGCCCAGCTTTTCTGTCAGGAAGCTTTAGTCTGCTGGAGGGCATCACTTGGACCTGGCATGGTTTTGTGTCCCTAATTCCCTATACCATCCTATTAGACTTTGTGTTTCAGTTTTGTGCTAGCAGCCAGTTTCCCGTCTCTGGTCTCCCCGGCTCTCCAGCTTCTCAGTGTTCACAGAGTAGGTAGTTGAGTCAGGTCAGATCTCTGCTGTGCTTTCATGGGTTGTATAGAGGTGATTATTATAGCTAATAATCTAGCCAGGTGTGATGGTACGTGTCTCTAATTTCAGTGCTTGGAAGGCTGAGGAAGAAAGATCACCAGTTTGGAGCCAACCTGGGCTACGTAGTGAGAACCTGCCTCATAAAAATATTTGGTTGTGAAACTGTCTATAAAAAATGTAGTTCACGGGGCTGGAGAGATGGCTCAGAGGTTAAGAGCACCGACTGCTCTTCCAGAGGTCCTGAGTTCAATTCCCAGCAACCATATGGTGGCTCACAACCATCTGTAATGAGATCTGGCGCCCTCTTCTGTATACATAATAAATAAATAAATCTTTAAAAAAAAAAAAATGTAGTTCAGGGCCAAGTCAGGGCCCTTGCTTTGCCTTTTACAGCTCCACCTTAAAGAAAGTATGGCTTGATAGGCTGTTGCTTTTGTTCATAAAGCAAGACCGGAGCAGGTACACCCCAGAAAGCTACAAGAAGAGAAAGGACCAGGAGGATGAAATGTAGTCCATGCTCCCCAAGTCATTTACTCTGTCGAGTGGTTATTCTCTATTGCTATTAAAAAACGGGAAGGCCAGCTTTAAGTGACTCCATTCTTAGGAATCTGGCAACAGGTGACTTCCTATGTCTAGCTTTAAGTGATATCACTCTTACGAATCTGGGTATAAGATGGCAACAGGCGACTTCCTTTTAGGTGAGAAGCAGTTTGCATTCTTGGTACTTCAATGGCAGACAAACTGCTCTGTTGGTCCTTCTCAAATTTGGTGGAAGGAGATTTCCACCATTCATACATCTCAGTGGAAATACAGGGCTCTAAGGGGAGAGGCCTGAGAAAGCAAATCTTATGCAACCCCGGTATTGCTTCATCATGATTTGAGGAGCTATCAGTCATTTGGGTGGTAGATTTTCCCTGGTGTCCTAGAGTTCTGGCTTTTCTCATGGTCATATATTTGCATCTATTAAAAACATGCCCTGTTTTTTTTTTTTTTTTTTCCCCCGAGACAGGGTTTCTCTGTGTAGCTTTGCACCTTTCCTGGAACTAGCTTTGGAGACCAGGCTGGCCTCGAACTCACAGAGATCCGCCTGCCTCTGCCTCCCAAGTGCTGGGATTAAAGGCGTGCGCCGCCGCCGCCGCCGCCGCCGCCGCCGCCGCCGCCGCCGCCGCCACCCGGCCATGCCCTGGTTTTTGACCAAGAAATTACTCCAACATCTTTATTACATTACTTATTAAATTTGAAATGTATCTTCTTGTCAAATTATATTCACATTTTAGCTTCAGTATTTATATTACTTCATAGAGTCCCTCACTCATCTATCTGTAAATGTCTCTGGGTTGACACACATTGCCCATAGATGAACACAGGTTCACCTCATGGATATTTACATCTGTGGTTTCATTATGATCTTTGATCCAACTTACACTTGTGGTAAGGAATATTTTATTTTCTACCTCAAATTATACCAAGTGTTTATCTAAGGTAGCTCAGTAAAAAAATGCTTGAAAGAGGTGGCCAAAATGACCTGGCAGGAAGTCGCTTGCTGCAAGCCTGGTGAATTGAGTTCAGTCTCTAGTGCCCACATAAAGGTGGAAGATGACTGACTCCACAGAGCTGTGCTCTGACCTGCAAATGCATGCTTTGGGATATGTGTCACACACACACACACACACACACACACACACACACACACACACACACACCACATGCACGCACGCATGCACGCATGCACACATGCACACACACACATACTCCACAGAGACAGAGAGACAGAGATACAGAGAGACAGACAGAGAGAGACAGAGACAGAGAGACACACAGGGATGGACACACACACAGACATACACATAGAGAATGAGTGAGCTAGTGAGCAAGAGTCAGACAGAATACATTTTTTAAATTATGTGTAAGAAAACATGGAGAGTAGAGTGGAGGAAGGCAGATAGAAAGGAAGAGGGGCAGAAACGTCAGTTAGGGATGTAGTGGCAGCAGCCACAGTGAGAAATGGAAATACAGGCATCACACTCAAGTGGTGACCTGGGCTGGACTTGAGTTCTGTTGGATATGAGTGCTGCGGGTGCCCATGTCTGGACCATGTGTCGGACCAGAAGATGAACCACATTGCTGGGAGAACAAATACCAGAGAAAGTTTGTAGGGAAAGATGAATTTGGGAGCTAATGCTCCCCGTGTGTTTCTAGGGAAACAGGCTGAGTGGGAGGCAGATGCTCAGCAGGTCCTATAGTGGCGGTGGTGGTGGAAGTTGGCAGCAGGTGGAAAGCTTTGGGACCTTGGAGGCACCAGAAGGACGACAGGGCAGAAAAGGGAGCTGAGGTGGCCCACCTAGCCTTTTCCAAGCTGCAGTTCTACCCACCAGTCACCCTATTCATCTGTCTTCTCTGCTTATCTTGACTGAGAAAGTCCAAGGCAAGCATTCTCTAGGCTCAGGTTTCTTGGCTTGGAGGAGAAAGTTGTGATTAGCAACCGTGTACTCGTCTGTTGCTGAAGTTCCTATGTTCGCCACTAGATGGCAGGCCCAGTTCACAGAAATACACAAAGCAAACCACACTTTTTTTTCCCCCCTAACAAAGGGAGGAAATTTATTAATGCCAAAGATTGTGTCCAGAAGTGAGAGGAGAGAAACCTTAAAGAATTACCTTTGTATTGGACAATTAATTTGAGTACAAAATATTTGATACATATTGCCTTTTTAGTCCTCATTTCTTTAATACTCTTGATTTGAGACGTAATCAATAAAGATTAACATAAAGTGCCAAATAACCACTGTGGTCCAATTCTCTACTTCAACAACACATCTTAGTTTTGGAGTGGGGGTGGGGTGGGGGAAGCAGATGGGCTCAGGGTGGGCTCTAGACTCTGAGGACAGACTGCTGTTGACATTAGACCCTAACTAGTGTATTCTTGGACAACTACTGTCCCTACCTGGATCTGGGGTTCTTCATCATAAAATGACATTACAGTTCTTACGAAGACAGCTGTAGCACTAATGAAAGAATGCAGGCATTGGGGGTGCCTGGGTTTTTAGGAAGTACATGAGACCATGAAGACTCCGAAGTAGAAAAAGCAGAAGAATGTGTGGAAAGGTCGCCATTTGCAGAGGCCAACCTATTAGGTTGTCCCTGGGGGTGCTCTAGAATGTTAAAAAACATTGCTTTAAAAGAAATCCCAGAAACAATGCAGTTTAGAAATCAGAGCACAGCAAAGTTGTGGTGCAGTGTGTAAGGGCTGAGCAACATGGCTTGGTTTCACATTTCAGTGGTAAATACTGGGGAGTTGAAGCCTGAAGATAGAAGAATTTTTTTTTTTAAGATTTATTTCCTTCTAGAGGACCCAGGTTCAATCCCCAGCAACCACATGGCAGTTTACAACTGTCTGTAACTCCAGTTCCAGGGTATCTGACACCCTCACACAAATGCACATAAAATTAAAAAAAATTAATTTAAAGCAGATAGATCGATTTATTTATTTATTTATTTATTTATTTATTTATTTATTTAATGCATATGTGTGCTTTCTCTGCATGTATGACTTTATGCCAGAAAAGGGCATCAGATCTCACTATATATGGTGGTGAGGCACCATGTAGTTGCTAGGAATTGAACTCAGGACCTCTGGAAGGGCAGACAGTGCTCTTAACCACTTTGTCCTAAAAGCAAAACAAAGTATGTCTATATGTGTGTTAAAAATATCTACTTAAATTATCAGTTATTCAAATGCATAACAACAACTGGATATAAATATAACATGTATATATATTTAACATATATAATCATTTATCTATTTGTTACCCATGTGCTTGTCTATCATCTGCCTACTTGTCAATGATAGGTAAGTAGATATACCTATTTTAAGGAAATGGCATCCTGTGATTTTGGGGCTCTGGCTAGTCTCAAAATCTGGTCTAATCTGTAGCCCAGACTGGAAGGTTGGTACTCGAGAACTGATATTATGTGTGTGAGTTAATATTGTCAACTTGACAGGACCGAGAATCACCCAGGAGATGAGCCTCCAGGCACACCTGTAAGGGATTATCTAGATCAAGTTAATCAGGGTGGGAAGACCCACCTTAATTGTGTGTGGCACTATCCCAGGGACTGAGGTCCCTGGACTGAATAAAAAAGTGAAAGCCAACAGAGGATAGAATCCATCATTTTTTGTTTCCTGACTATGAACGCAATGTGATCAGCTTTCTCACAACCCTGTCACCATGACCCCCCAATTCCCACAATGGACTGTGCTTTCAATGATTATGATCAACTCTTTTTCCTCTACATGGCTTTCATCAGGGCATTCTGTCCCAGTAAGAGGAAACGTTAAGTAACGGAGCATAGTTCAAACACCAAGGCCGGCTACCGCACAGCTTCCTCTAGCTAGGTGTGGGTATTCTGTCCTTCATTCTCTCGAGATCCTCAGCTAATTGGATGACAATCTGCAATAGTAGGGAAGGTAATTTGGTGTAAAAAAAAGTCTGCTGACTTAAATATTAATCTTGTCTAAAGACACCCACAAAAACAGCCAGAATAATGTTTGACCAAATGTCTGGGCTCTGAAGTCTAGCCAAGCTGACAAAATTAATCATCACATTGGTGAACTCTCCTATGTCTTTGTGTTTAATTTATGTTACTTATACAGAAAAAGAGTTAAGTTTCATTTATGTTTATTTTCCAAGTGTTTCAATTCTTATCTCTTATTTGGAATATTTAGCTAGGGAAAATTTGTTGTAACTACTTAAATATTTATGGCTAAATCTATTATCCTATTTGTTTTATGTTTTACTAATTCATCTTAAGGTCTTTCTCAATTCCCCTCCTGGCTTGTGTGTCTATTGATGATGTCTCAGTTTTGTTTAAACATGGATTTATTGACTTTTCACCCTTGGAAGGTAATTTTACTTGTGTTTGTAGAATTTCGAGTAAGGTCTAAGCCTCATAGTTCAGTTTCAAAATTCTATTTGATTTGAGCTAGTTTTCAGTTACAATATCTCCCTTCTTGTCTTGTTAAGTTGAACATACCAGCCATATTATTTTAAACTTTGTTTTTTGAAAATTTTAATATTTGGACTTCCGTTGATGTGTTTTTATCCTAATTTATAGACAATTCTTTTTGATATCTTGTAGTTTTACATAGAATGTTATATGTAGTGTAGATAAAATAGAATTAGACGTTGAATGTCTGGACAATGCCATTTTTTCTCTAGTGATTACATTTTTTTCTTCTGGAAGACAGGCTGAAGGTGAATGACCTTAATTAACCCTGTCTGATCCTGGCATGTTTTAGAGATCAGCATGAATCTTTGCTGGTGCTACCTTTTCTTTGTTGATTCTCTCAGTGAAGGGCTGTTCTGTGTAGCCAGGCTCTTTTCCAAGACTAAATGGCCTGTAGTGGGCCATGTCTTCACTTCCAGATCAATTCTTTTGGACTAAGGGACTGTCCTTACATAGTGGCATAATTATGTTTGATGTACCCAATCAGCTGTGATGAGGGTAGAGGGACCTTGATTAGTTTAAACCAGTCACATCCCTTCTGTGGGCAAGGACTTGATCCACTTCTACAAACTCACGATAAAAAGCACTTCCTAGAAGTTGGAGTGAAATGCGGTAGGATTTACTGAGTCTCAGAGACCTTTGCAAATAGACCCGGGATGCTTTCATGAGGCCTATACAAAACTGTAGACACACAGGAGGAGGATTGTGAGGCCTGGAGGCTCTTTTGCAGTTGTTGGATGAGGAGGTATAAAAATTTCAGAGGTAGAACTATAACCTACCTAATATGTTGACTGTGAATAACATTCAGCTAAGCCCTGGGAAATAAATTCTAAGCCTATTTTACCCCTGACTACTATGTAGAATGGAACAAGGTCCATCCATCTTTACATGTAAAGTTCCAGCACAGTAAATGAGTAGGGATCCGCCCACCTTCTCAGACCCTGCCCATATAGATGTGTACTTCTGTGTTTATTGTGGATTCTATGGTACCCACCTCAGCAGAATAGCTTATTATTTGACACTCTTCATGAGATTATTCTTAAGTAAAGAATATTTTAAATATTTTCAGTTTTATTCTTTTGTAGATAGGAGTTAATATTCAAAAGTATTTTTTTTTTAGTTTTAAATGTTTGAAAAGACAGCAGTTGCTGTCTTTTTACCTTCAAGTCAATAAAAACAATTAACACACGCTTCGCCTTTTTATAAAACTTATTTTATTCTCTTCCTCTGCTTTCCCATGTGTATGTATATGGTGTGTGTGTGTGTGTGTGTGTATGGTGTGTTTGTGTGTGTGCTTTACGTATGGAGACCATAAGAAGGAGTCAGATCCTCTAGATCTGGACTTACAGATGGTTACACACCATCTGACATGGGTATAGGAAATCCAGCTGGAAGATCCTCTGGAAGAGCAGGCTATGACTCCAGGGCACACAAAAATCATTTTTAGAAGAAAAACACCAAGAGGAACTTCATACTGTTAAACTGCAATGTGACCAATTTTTCTAGGAATATGAAATTATAAAGAAAAGTGAAATGATGAGTAAGGATTTTTATGCACATCATAAAATTGTAGAATATTACAACTTAACTGATGTTCGGAAGGGTGTGGTAAGGAGAAATCTAATATGGTCCCCAGATTTCATAGATTGTGGTGCATCCATAATTTTCCCCCAATTGCTCAATTAATCACTTCACTACTTAGATAATTTTTTTAAGATATAATTAAATTTCTTAGGCAATTGACCTCAAAATAGATTATGTTGTCAGGTCTCACTTAATAACATGAACCCTTTGAATCTGGGTCAGAGGTAGAGGAAAAAAATAATTGACACGAGAATTTCTTAGCTATTGACTTGAAGGTGAAAAAGACTATGTGACAAGAAATGTGAGCATCTTTGAGGAGATGAAAACAATCCCTGGCTGATAACCAGCAGGGAAATAGACACTGTTCCCACAGCTAAAAGTAACTGAACTCCAACAAAGTATGTGAGAGCTTGGGAGATGAGATAGTTTGGTCAGAGTGCCATAACAAGAATTGGAGATCTCTATTGGGTCCCTCCTCTTGGAGCTTGGGGATCCCTGTGAAAGCCAGAGGGGTTGAGGACACCAGGAGAACATGGCCCACAGAATCTACTAAGCAGGGTTCATAGGGGCTTACAAAGATGGAAATGGCAAGAGGGAGCCTTCCTGGGTCTTTGCTAGGTCCTCTGCATATACATCACAGTTGTGTAGCTTGGTGTTGTTGTGGGACTCCTAACAGTGGGAATGGTGGTGTCTCTGACTCTTTGACGTGACCTTGGGACCCTTTTCCTCCTACTGTGTTGCTTTGTCCAGCCTTGATACGAGGGGATGTGCCTAGTCTTACTGTATCCTGTTCTACAGTGTTCTGTTGATATTACTGGGAAGCCCATTCTTTTCTGAAGGGAAATGGAGGAGGAGTGGATCTGCAGGAGAGGAGGTGTGTGTGGGAACTGGAAGGAGTGGAAGGAGGGGAAACTGCAGTTGGGATGTAGTGTATGAGAGAAGAACAAAACAAACAAGAAAGCAAAAGTCAATAGACTGGGTTACTCTTATGGTTTGGGTTCTCAATGTCCTCCCAGAGCTCCTATGTGGAAGATTTCCTTCCAGGGCAGAGATGTTGAGAGGTGGGACCACTGGAAGGTGCTTGGCTCAAGAGGACTCTGTGCTCATCTGTGGTTTCATCTATTGGATGAGTCGTAGCTTGATGTGGTAAGGGGAGGAGGTGGGAACTTGAGGGGAAAGGGTCAAGTTAGGAAACGCAGGTCACATTTCCCACACCCCTCCTTTGCTCCCGTTCTTTCTCAGTCTCTCCCTCCCCCTTTCTCCTTCCCTCCCAATATCCTCCCATGAGTTTCGTTCAACCACGTGCTCCTTCCGTGATGTTCTGTCTCACCGAAGGTCCGCAACTGAGCCGAGGGACCTTTGAACCTCGCAGCCCCAATAAACTTTCCTCTTCAAATTGATTTATCGGCCTCCTAGTCATGTAGGCAACTGGGGTTCTTCCTAAACATCAAACAAAGGAACAGCTGACAAGAGCCTCTTTGCCTCAAAACCCCCTTCATTCTGTTTCTAGAACTTCGTATCTAGGTCTCAGGAAAGCATCTCCATCCTGTTTGCAAAGGTCTCTAAGGCTCAGTAAATCCCACCATCATTTCCCTCCAGCTTCTAGAAATTTCTTCCGCTGGGTTTATTTCTATGCTCCTTGCTTCACAGACCACTCTTATTTGACTCGCTTACGATACTTGTTAAAAAAGCTAATTCCTGGCCCTGCCACAGGGGACTGACTCAGTAGGGGAGGCCGATGCAGTTAGAGCTACAGAGATGCTGTTACACACTTAATGCCACAGCATGTGCCCTCTCCTGCTTGCCGGCTCCTCAGAGGGGATGGAAAACATCTGTTCATCATTCTATGCATAATAGACCATAGCACAATTTTGATTACCTCATTCCCACAAGGCTCCAGTGAGATGGTTTATCTTATCATTATTGGAGAGTAGCCAATATTAAGAACCTTAGATTCTTACCTCAGCACATTGTCTGGTTTCTGGAGGCCACCCTTCCATTGCTTATTCCCTTCTACTGTAGGCCAAGTATGGTGCTACCAAAGGAGAAAGGTTATCCGACATGCCTACGTGACCTCTGTGATGAAGACTCCTCTTTCAATTGTTACTATTTAAAGGTCCTGACACCTTGATTTTCAAGTACACTAATACAAGAGATTTATATTTCATATCAGGGTCAAGGATTCGGACTTTATCCATACTTCTCTAGAAATAAAAGTTGTCACCATTTTGACATATCCTCAGTGAGGGGCCTGGCTTGACGGGTTCTAGTCTTGTCTGCCCTTAGTTGGATTCCCAGTCATTTGATTTGATGGCTTTACAAACTTATGTTTTCTTTGGTCAAGGTGCTTCTTGTCTATCTGGGCATAGGGTTGCTCTAAGTTCATTGGTCCTTTGTTGATATCATGCAACATAGTTATGAACCTCTGGCATCTTAATGCTATAGTACTCTTTGGGACCAGTGGTAATCTTCCCTGAGTGGAGGGATTACTCGGCTGTGGGCTTTTCTTTATATAAGTATGTTCACATTTGAAGTGGTCTTAACCAGATAGCTTTTTTGGTGTGTATGTGTGTGTCACACTTGATTGTGGGCACATGCATTTATGTGTACAGGTGCAGGTACATGTGTATATACATTTGTGGAGACCAGAAGCTGGTGTAGTATTGTAGCTAGAGTTTTCCTGCCTTGCCCACAGTCAGGACAAATCTTTGTCACCCACCAGTCCCACAGCTGCTCAGACCCAACCAAGTAAACACAGAGACTTATATTGCTTACAAACTGTATGGCCGTGGCAGGCTTCTTGCTAATTGTTCTTATAGCTTAAATTAATCCATTTCCATAAATCTATACCTTGCCACGTGGCTCATGGCTTACCAGCATCTTATCATGCTGCTTGTCCTGGCGACAGCTGGCAGTGACTCGTTCTGCCTTCCTGTTCTTTCTTTTCTCCTCTCTGTTAGTCCCGCCTATACTTCCTGCCTAGCCACTGGCCAATCAGTATTTTATTTATTGACCAATCAGAGCAACACATTTGCCATACAGAACATCCCACAGCATAGTATCTTCTTCAGTTATTTTCTACTTTATGTTTTGAGACAAGGTCTCACGATAAACATGTAGTCATGGATTCATCTAGATTTAATGGCTGGCAAGCCCTAGAGTTCCTCATGTTTCCAATTTCTCAGTTCTGGGAGTATAGGCATGCATTGCCACACCTTACACCTATTTTTCCCTGTGGTGTGTGTGTGTGTGTGTGTGTGTGTGTGTGTGTGTATGTGTGTGTATGTATGCATGCATACACATTAGGTATCCAAATTTAGGACCTCATGATTATATGGCAAACATTTTACTGACTCAGTCACCCTTTTATATCCCTAATAAGCATTTAACACTTAAAAATGAAGTGGGTGATAATCTGGGAGAAATAGCTTTAATGCAGTGTGGAAGTCAACTGCTTATTACTACATTTAAAGGTAGATATTGTGGACTGACCAAAAACATGCCAAGTTCTCCTAAACCCCTCAGTGTAGTGTTTTAGACTCTGTTCACATGGCTGGCTTTCAGAGATTAGAGGGTTTAAAGCATTAGGTGGATCCTAGTGCTGGCAAATTCTATTAGTGATGCTTTGCAGTTCCAAGAAATAGAAAGTATACTCTAGGCTCTTTGTTGCTCAGTGGTGCAAACTGACTATAGCTTGAACTTCTGCCAGCTCATATCTCCTCTGCCTCAGGCAACAAAGGAGCTTTTACCAGAAGAGTAGAGACAACTGCATGGTGTAGTAAACGTTCTGGTCATTGGCAATGATGGAGAGAAGGCAGCTTGCTTCTGACAATGAATTAAGGCAGTGGTTCTCAACCTTCCTAATGCTGTGACCCTGTAACACAGTTCCTCATGTTGTGGTGACTCTCAACCATAAAATTATTTTTGTTGCTTCTTCATAACTATGCTACTGCTATGAATTGGATCTAAGTATCTGTGTTTTTCAATTGTCTTAGGCAACCCCTATTAAAAGGTTGTTTGATTCCCACCAAAGGGTCTCAACCCATAGGTTGAGTTTTTTTTTTTTGGTAATAGACTCTATGTAGCTCTGGCTGTTCTGGATCTTGCTCTGTAGACCAGGCTGTCCTGGACTCACAGAGATCCACCCGCCTCTGCCTACTGAGTGCTGGGATTAAAGGTGTGCACCAGGACACACGGCCTGATAATGCATTCTTGCTGGGCCAGTCTTCCTCTATCTACTAATTTTGAAGAGAAGTTTGCCATCTGATTTCACAGTATGATTTATTATTTTAGCTGTTTGCAATGAATTTAATCTTTAGGTAACATCATGTCAGTCAAGATATCCCTGCGGACAGGCTTTTTTTTTTTTTTTTTTTTTTATTAAGAAATTTTCTATTCACTTCTCATGCTATCCATAGATCCCCCTCCTCCCTCCTCCCACCCCCAGCCCTCTTTCCCAAGCCACCCTGCATTCCCACATCCCCCAAATCGAGGTCTCCCATGGGGAGTCAGAAGAGCCCAGTACACTGAGCCTAGGCAGGTCCAAGCCCCTTCCCACTGCACCAAGGCTGTGCAAGGTGTCACACCACAGGCACCAGATTCCCAGAAGCCTGCCCATGCACCAGGGACAGATCCCAATCCCCCTGCCTGGGTGCTCCCCAAACAGTTCGAACCAAACAACCATCTTCCGTGTCTAGAGGGCCTAATCCAGTCCCATGGGGGCTCTACAGCTACCAGTCCACAGTTCATGGGCTTCCACTAGTATGGCCAGTCATCTCTGCACATCCTCCCATCATGATCTCAATGTCCCTCCCCTGCAGTATCTCTCCTCTCTCTCATCAATTGGATTCCTGGAACTCCAGGCTTTGGTTTTTGATGCTACCAAACCAAGAAGATTCATGAGAGGTAGAAAATGCAAACTATCTTTTCCTGCTTTCCCATTCAATATAACACAGAACTCTCCTGTGGCAGGTACGTAGGTTCCTCTCTCACACTGGGTGGGTATCTGCAATTTAACCCAACTATGAAACTACCTACAATTAGGTCAGACACTTTAGGACAAGGGCTCCACCATCTCACTAGCCTGTCTTTATTTCAGATGCTAGCTGCCAATCTGAACCTCAAGAATTAATTGCAGACAAGTGGTTATATTGAGGGTTCACATGTCTCCTCATATTTGTTTTTTTAAATCAACTTGACACAAGCTAGAGTTATCTGAGAAGAGGGAATCTCAGTTAAGAAAATGCCTCCATCAGATTAGCCTGTAGACAAGTCTGTAGTGTATTTTTTTTAGTTAGCGATAATGTGGGGGAGCCCAGCCCATTGTGGGTAGTGACACCCCTGCAGGGGTGGTCTCGGGTGTGTAAGAAAGCAGAATGAGCAAGCCATGTAATAAGCCAGTAGGCAGCACTCCTCCATGGCCTGTGCATCAGTTTCTGCCTCCAGGTTCCTGCCTTGAGTTCCTGTCCTGACTTCCCTGGCTGATGGACTACACAAGCTATAGCAACCCTAGTGAAGACAACGTGAATCCCTCTCATCTGTAGCCACTTTCTAGAGCAGCTCATAGAACTCCAGAAAATATTTTCCTTACATTGCCAATTTATTATGAATTAAAAAGAATATGAATGCATAGCTAGGTGAAGAATGTTCAGCACCAGAACCTTGGTCTCCATGGAGTCGACATGCACAATCCTCCTGGCCTGTGGACAAATTCACCAAATCACGAGTTCTCCAGATCTGTCCTTTTGTTCCCAATGGAAGCTCCAGTGTGTGAATGATTGATGAAATCATTGGCCACTGGTGATCAATCTCAGGCAACCCAGGTCCTGGGTGCAGTGGTGCTGAATGATCCAATCCTCTAATTCCCTAGGAACTGGCCTGCGTTCTGGGGTTGGAATGCTGTACCGCTATAGGCGTAAAGAAGCAGGGCCACGGGACTGTGGACTGAAATTTCTGAAATCGGGGAGTCACGGTGAACCTCTCCTCTCTTTGTGTGGCTCTGTCCCAGGCATTTGGTGCAGAGATATAACGCTGACTAGCTAACACAGCCTCATCTACTCCTGCCAGGAGGACTGGCTTGTCGCAGTTCACAGCTTTTTTGTCCTCTGGGACCAAACAAAGCTGCATCACCAAAAGTAACACTTCTGCTGGTGTGTGTGTGTGTGTGTGTGTGTGTGTGTGTGTGTGTGTGTGTGTGTATGTGTGCATGCAGTCTACATTTAGTCCAGTCATCGCAGGGGCTCTTGGGTTTAGATAACTTGCCTCATCTTGGGACAATTTGCCTTAATTTGTCCCAGAATTGGATCCTTTCAGAATTCTTTGAGGATTCCATGAGCTTCTTAGGCATCTATTGATGAGGGGAGGTTTGTAGGTTGGGGTTGATAGTAAGAGATGTTACTGAGCCATGATCCATGATAGGTGAAGGGCAGCTGGCACTGAGCAGCTGTTGGAAATAAAATGGGTGCGATTGTAGTAACAAGAAGCACCATTCGAAAAGTGTCCAGATGGACTATAACTCCAGAGAAGTATGGAAATAATTAATAGCACACATTCTTCCTGGGTTTGGTATAATAGGAAATCAATAAAGCATTACCTCCCTATATGGCTCACTGTGGGAACCCAGAACAAGTAATATGGAATTATGCTCTGAGACCTGGTCTAACACAAAAACTTTGAGACAGATCTGTACAATGTTCCATGGGGTGCAAATCTGGATGAACCTGAAATAGGAGTGATACACAGCAATAAGCCCAATACCCATGAATGGGTGGGTGGGGGGGCGCACACACAGACACTGTCACTGCCCACTTCTCTCCTTCCCTTCTATTCTTCTCTTGCTTAATGTCTGATTTCAGTTTAGTGGACCAGCTCCATCCTTCTCTGTCCCTTCCTCCCTTTTGTCTCATTTCTTTTTGATGGAAATCTTTCCCAAGAACACAAATTGCCCTGGTTATGGGGCTCTCCCCAAGTGCTGGGATTATTTTAGGTTGCTTTAATATGTCTTCACTATTTTCTATTTCTGTGTGATAGTGATCTGGAGATGCCTTATCTCTTCCCTTCATCTTCTGTAGCTCCCCTTCGAGTTATGTTTCTGTCCTCTATTATTCCTTGTGGCTCCTATACCAATTGTTAACACGTTTTCCTTTCTTTTCATTTCATAATTCATTTCACCCTTAGTAATGGCTAGCTCAGTATATACAGTATCATTCCTGTTCTTTTATGCTCTGAATGATTGGAGTTGAAGGGGTGATCCTGAGAATTCTGGGTAGTATTGAGAAGTGAACTTAGGGTCTCATCCATGCTAGGTCAATGCTCTATTGCTGAGTTACAGTGTAAGTCTGGAGTGATTGTTTTACTTGGTGGTCACTATTTCATAGCAGCCATATCCATTGGTTGTAGTTGTGTTCATGGTTTCTATTCTACTCTTGAATAGGGCTGCAGATGTAGACTGTTGTTCTGAGCATGTGGGCTGGTTGCTAATCTGCTTAGCCAAACACCCAATCTAGAGGGAAGAAATAACATCTCAGTCCCACTGTAACCTGCTTAAATATTGCAAAGCTTCCAAGGAAATAATAGAGGTGATCAGAAAAAAACAAACAAAAAAAAAAACAACCTAACCAAGGACCTAATCTAAGGTGCACAAGTCTCAGTGTAGAAACATAATCAACAAATTCAGAAAGGACACACAGAATGCTGAGCATGTTCAAAGAGAACACAAACAACTGAATCAAAGAAGTAGGTCAGTACAGACTATGAAAGAACTTAATAAAGAGATAAAAATACGGAAAAAGATCAAATTGAAAATTTGTAGCTGGAAAGCTAACAAAATAAAAAAAATTTTCGGAAAACCTCAGCAGTAGGATGGATCATGTGGAAGAAGTGACATCAGGGTATGAAGACAAAGCAGAGGAACTGGAACATTCGGACAGTGACAAACATAAGATAATAAAAGCATCTGAACAAAACAAACATCAGGAAACCACGGGACATGATGATTGAAGGACAGAATCTACAAATCGTGGGCATAGAGGAGGGAGAAAAAGTTCAAGCTAACTGTAGAAAATAAATAAATAAAGCGAAATGTCCCATCTCTAGGAAAAGGGCTGGTCAGAAGAGGAGGCATTTCAAGTGCCAAACAGACAAGATCAGAGAAGAACTTCACATCATATTACAGTTTAAACAAAAATCATCCAGAACAACAAGATACCGAAAAGTGCCATTGAGAAGTACCACATCACATATAAAGGGAAACTCATCAGAATGGCAGCAGATTCTTCAACAGAAGCTCCCACATCTGGGAGGGCGTGGGGGAAGTTCATCCCAAACTCTGTCATATAGTAATTACCAACACGTATTCCTATTTACGGCAAAGCTATCTTTTGTAAGTGAAAGATAAATGTCCCATGATACACACAGACTGAAGAAATTCATGACCACGAAGCTGTCGCTGCAGAAGATATCTGGAGAATCCTCCACACCGAAGAGAAAGAGAAACACCTCTGTGGGAACCATAGGAAAGAAGAAACAACAGTAGAACTGTAGATAAGCAAATAAAGATTCGGGAAGCACCAACATGATAGTAATTAAATACATTTCCATAATAACTCTGAATGTTAGTGGCCTCAGTTACACAAACAACAGACATACACTAGAAGGTTGGATTGTAAAAGAACTCATCTGTTTGCTGCATATAAGAAACTTACCCCAACATAAGGACAAGCACAGCTTTTGGGTGAAAGAGTTGGTAGAAAAAGGCATTCCAAGCAAAAAGGACTAGGAATGAAAGCAGGTGTAGTGATACTAGTACTTGGCCGAATGGTCTTTAAACTAAAACGAGTTACGAGATAAATTCACTTTGATTAAAGGGACAATCCTTTAGGTTGCTATTATAATTCTACACATAAGCATCCAATGGTGGTGCATCTAATTTCATAAGCCGAATGGTATTGGGGGTGAGTGCACAGACGGATCTCAGTGCAATAATGGACGATTTCAATATCCTGCTCTCACCAGTTGATAGGTTATCTGGACAAAAAAAAAATGTACAGAAATACCCAGAGTCAAACAACATTATCAATTAGAAGGACTTAATAGATTTATCTAGGATTTTCCGCTCTAACATTGCAGAATATACACTCTTCCCAGCAACCAAAGAAACTTTCTCCAAAATAGGCCACATTTTAGGACACAAAGAAAATCTCACCAAATACAAGAAAGTGGAATTAATTTTATCAGCTCACAGAGGAATAAAACTAGAAATCAAACAAAAGAAACCACAGAACATACATAATCTTTAAAAATTTTTATAATTATTTTTTATTTATTTATGTGTATAAGTGTTTTGCCATGGATGTTGGGTCTCCTGAAACTGGAATTACAGACAGTTGTGAGCTGCCATATGGGTGCTGGGAATTGAACCTGGGTCTTCGGGAAGAGCAGTCAGTGCTCTCAACCACTGAGCCATCTCTCCAGTCCCTATACATAATCTTATGGACGGAGAATGACACTACTGAGTGACGAATGGGTCATTGAGGAAATCAGGAGGGAAATGTTAAAAAGTCCCAGAATCTGGTAAAATAAAAACACAATGTGTCATAACCCATGGGATTCAATGAAAAGTATTCTGAAAGGGAAGATTATAGGTACAAATGCCTATATTAAAAACCAGAGAAATTTCAAGTAAATAACTTCATGATATACCTCAAGATCTTAGAAAAACAAGGATAGGACAAACTAAAATTCATTATACACAGTAAATAATAAAGAGCAGGGTAAAAATCAATGAAAAGAAAATGAATGTAACAATACAAGAATCCTTCCTTCCTATTCCTCCCCATACCTCTCTTCTACCCACCCCCATCCACTCTTCCTCTATCTCCATTCAGAAAGGGTAAGGCCTCCCATGGAAGTCAACAAAGCATGGCATATCAAGTTGAGGCAGGACCAAGCTCCTCTCCGCTGCATCAAGGCTGAGATGAGGCATCCCACCATAGGGAATAGGTTCCAAAAAGCCAGCTTATGTGCCAGGGACAGGTCCTGGTCCCACTGCTAGGAGCCCCACAAATAGACCAAATCACACAACTGTCACACACACACACACAGGGTCTAGGTCTGTCCCATGTAGGCTACCTAGCTATTAGTCTAGAGTTTATGGGCTCCCACAAGCTTGGGTCAGCTGTCTCTGTGGGTTTCCCCCATCATAAGCTTGACTTCCCTTGCGTATATAATCCCTCCTCCCTCTCTTCAACTGGACTCTTGGAACTTGGCCCAATACCTAGCTGTAGATCTCTGCATCTGCTTCCATCAGTTACTGGATGACAATTAGGGTGGTCACCAATCAGAATTTAATATATCTGAGACATGGTGCTAGAGAAGGAGCTGAGAGTCCTACATCTTGATTGGCAGGCAGCAGAATGTCACACTAGACCTGGCTTGAGCATTTTAGACCTCAAAGCCTACCCCCTAATGACACACTTCCTCCATCAAGGCCACACTTCCTCCAACAAGGCCACACCCCCTAATAGTACCACTCCCTATGAACTTATGGGGGCCATTTTTATTCAAATCATCATACATATTCAGTAGTTGCATGATATAATAATTTATAATACCCAAGGTTCATTATTATTTGAAATTAGTCTATGCCCATTTCAAACTGTTTAAACATATTTCCTTCTTTTACTCTAGATTATTAGAAATATATCATTTGATCAAAATCTCTGCTTTGAAGATACTTCATAATACTGTATTGCTTTGACAAAATTTAATCATTTTTATACGTGTGAACAATAAAAATGCTTTTATCATAAAAATTTAGTATTTTAAATAATATATTCCATAAACTTGATAAGTGAACTTTTATCTCCTCATTATTTGTATTTTGTTGGGCATAATGGACACGTTGTACTTCTGGCATACTTTTTCTGGATGTATTTTTTTAAATATCCTTAGCATAGTCTCTAACTTTCTCATTTTTTTTGCAAAATGTGAAAAAAGTATCCTATTTTATTGTGCACTTATTTATTTATTTCATCCTATATTTTGGTTTTTAAATAATTGACTTTATTGAAATACATCCTAAAGGTAAGATGATGTGGCAACATGGTTGGAGCTAAAGGGGGTCCTTAGGTTTGGAAAATAATAGATCAGGCACAGAGTGGTAGATATTACCTGCTTCCACAGAGGTTGAGAGAAGAGTAATGGTTACCAGAAGGCTGGGGAAGTGGAGAGGCAGAGGTGGGGAAATGTCAACCCACAGATTCTAAGTTGTAGTTAGCAGAAATAAGCTCTGGTGTTCCTTTGGACAGTAGTGAGTACAGGTCAGTGATTTTCAACCTGTGGGTCACGACCCCTTTGCGGGGTTGAACGACCCTTTCATAGGGGTCACCCAAGACCATCAGAAAACACAGATATTTACATTATGATACATCACAATAGCAAAGTTACAATTAAGAATTAGCAACAAAAGTAATTTTATGGTTGGGGGTCACCACAACATGAGGAACTGTATTCAAGGGCCACAGTGTTAGGAAAGTTGAGAACCACTGTTATAGATGATGGTGTGGTGTTGTCTGTTTCAAAGAAGGTGGAAGAAAGGATTGTCAGTATTTTCACCTTGAAGAAATGATAACAGCTTGAGAGGAGATAGACATGTAAATCCTGCTTTGAACATTGCATCATGTGTACATGTACAGTGCATTACTGGTACCTCATAAATGTACACTTGTTATGTGTTGATAAGGACACAAATAATCCTCGTGGAAAAAAGCAGTTATTCTGTGGTCAGTTTGATAAATTTTGATACATTTATCTATGTATATGCTTTCCAAAGTAACCAGGATATGGAAGATTTTCATCTGTCTATCGGGATCTCTGGAGGCCGCCTGCAGGCAGTCCATAAACCTTCCCAACTCCAGGCAGCCCTTGCCCTGATTCCTGTTAGTGTAGACTGCTGGCCAATTTCTAAATTTTATGTGTGTGAGCATGTGATATGTGCACGTGAGTAAATATGCAGGTGTGTGTAAGCGTGTGTCATACACATTTTTGGAGGTCTTTTATTGTTCTCTATTTTTTTTTTTTTGGTTTTTCGAGACAGGGTTTCTCTGTGTAGCCTTGCGCCTTTCCTGGAACTCGCTTTGGAGACCAGGCTGGCCTCGAACTCACAGAGATCCTCCTGGCTCTGCCTCCCGAGTGCTGGGATTAAAGGCATGCGCCACCACCGCCCGGCTGTTCTCTATTTTTTTTTAAAGATTTATTTTTATGTATATATGTATCTCTTTGTATGTGTCTGTTTGAATATATGCCAGATGTATGTAAGTGTCTGTGGAGGTTGAAGAGAGTATTAGATTCCCTGGAGGTAGAAATAGAGGCAGTTTTGATCCAGGGCATGTAGGTTCTGGAAACTGAACCCAGATCCTTTGAAAGAGCAGCAAGTGCTCTTAACTGCTGAGCCATCTCTCCAGCCCCTCTGCCTATGTTTTGAGATAGAGCCTCAGGCTGAACTTGGAACTCACTATTTTTGCTGTGTTGGTGAGCCTGGTTCATCAAGGCCCTGAGATATACCTGTTTCCACCTTCCCTTCAATTTTCCAGTGCTGGAACTGGAGACCTTGCATAGTCACATTGCTTTTAGATCTTTGTGTATGTTGAGGACCAAACACATGCTTATGCTTGCAGGGCAAGTACCATTATGCACTCAGTCATCTCTTCACTCCCCAGCTGTTGGCTTTATTTACAGTTGCATGTGTATTGGATCTTGTATCCCGGATTCTTCTGTGGCTTCATTTGTTTAGGATAGTATCTTTTAGTTCATCCAGGTTCTTGCATCTATCAACAGCTTTTGTGTTTTTCAGAGCAGCTTTTCATTACATGGGTACATCATCATTTGTTTACTGACTCACCTGCTCATGGACATTTGGACAGTTTCCAGTTATTGGTTATTATACAGAAAGCTATTATGAACATTTTTGTTCAAGTACTTTTGCATGAGCACGTTTTTATTTTTCTCGGATTTGTTGTCTTGTATGCACAATACAAAAATCACTATTAGAGAGCTTTCAGGGTTTCAAATTTATGAAGCTTCTTTTATGCCTCTGTTTGTGTGGTCTATCATGGCAAATGTTCTATGTGTTGCTCAAGAGAATATGTTTGCATTTGTTGGGTGGAATGCTCTATGGCTGTTTAAGGTGAAGTAGTTGATATCTCCCTATGAGTTGTTGGCAAGAAGCCCCCAGTGATTCCACCCCCCTGCAAATACAGGGTATTGCCATTACCCATGGCTGCCCTAGATGCTAAGATATTATTGCTGATGACACCACATACTTTGGATACAAGACTTGCAGGAATCAAGCTGGTACTGGCAGCCTCTTCCCTGAGGACTAGTCATCATTATTGGAAGATGTTATGCAAACTACTATGGGAGAAAACTAATCAGTTGTCTTACACATCTATAAAGCCTACAAAGCACAACAATGACCACCTTGGCAAAATATCTCCAGTAGTACAATAGTAGCACTAATGCCTTGGGGGTAACCAGTAGTTGTCTAGTTGTATTTGAGGCCCACTCAATAGGAGGCAACTCATGTCTGGTACTGTAAACATAGCCAAGAACCTGTGGCTGGAGGGGTCATAGATCCTAAAGGAGAACCTATTTCTGCCATTTTACTAAATTAATATGCCTTCCAACTATATTCTGATTATGTATCTTTATACTCACAAACAAGTGTGACTCTCACCCCTCATTAAAGAAGCTTCTTATTTTTCTTCCACAGAGTCTGCTCCAGAGATCCATAACTTGTCAGAAGGCAGAGACCAAGTGACCAAGGGATGCCTATCCTTAATTGGTACATTTACAACATTACCCCTATACCTAAGGCTTAGAGAGCCTTGTATAAGAGGGTAGCAGAAAGACAGTAAGAACCAGAGGACCAGGATCCTTGCTTCTGGGTCCTGTCTTTTAGATATGACAGGAAAGCTGTACCCGTGAAATCTCAACAATATGGTTGCCTAAACAAGACCTGAACAATGACAACACCAGTCAACTTGCCAATGTGGGTAGAGGTGGGATCTTCACAAAGCCTCACCTCAAGATGAAGAGCTGTAGGCAATCAATGGCTGCTGAGAGAGATTTAAGTTTTTTTCTATGGATAGGCCTTTCTCTCTCTCTCTCTCTCTCTCTCTCTTTCTCTCTCTCTCTCTCTCTCTCTCTCTCTCTCTCTCTCTCTATATATATATATATATATATATATATATATATATATATATATATATGAAGGGAACTTATTGGAATGACTTACAGGCTGCAGTCCAGCTAACCCAATGATAGCTAGCTGTTGCTGCTTGTTTTTGCTCTTTTGGGGTCCCACCACCCAGCTCCCAAATAAATCACACATGGATGCTTATTCTTAATTATGAATGCCCAGCCTTAGCTTGACTTTTTTCTTGCCAGCTTTCCTTAACTTAAATTATTCTGTCTACCTTTTGCCTCTGGGCTATTCCATTCTCTTATTTCTGTAAATCTTACTCTTACTCTGTGACTCTGGCCCCTGGAGTCCTCCTCCTTCTCTGGCTATTTCTTCTTTTTTCACGCTTCCATCTCTCTTCTTTTTCCTCTTCCCAGACTTCTATTTATCCTCTCTGCCTGCCAGCCCTGCCTATCTCTCTCTCCTGCCTTGCTATTGGCCATTCAGTTCTTTATTAGACCATTAAGTATCTTAGACAGGCACAGTAACATAGCCTCACAGAGTTAAACAAATGCAACATAAACAAAAGTAACGCACCTTAAAATAATATTCTACAACAGCTGGATGTGAAAGGAAAGTTCAAGAATGTAGTGTTTGCTCAGTCTCACAAGGCTGGATGTCTCAGCTGGTCTTCTGTATAAGCTGGGATCCCAAAGAAGTGAAGAGAACAGAAGTGCTAGCAGGGAGAGGGTGAGCAGGCAAAGAGAGAACGTTTCCTTCGTCTGTGTCCTTACATAGACTTCCAGCAGGAGGTGTGGCCCAGATTAAAGGTATATCTTCCCACTTCAAGATCTGGATCAAAGGTGTGTCTCTCCTAACCTTAAGATCCAAATCAAAGGCATTCATTCACCTTCCTGCTTCAAAGGTCTGGGCTAGAAGATTTACCCACTTCACACCAAGCAGAAAATCTCTCACAGGTGTGCCCTCCATCTCTGGATTGGAGTTCATTCCAGATGTGGTCAAGTTGATAACCAAGAATAGCCATCACGAAGGCCAAGCAAGCAAAAGGCAAGGTGATCTTCCTTCTGCCATGATCTTTTGTGTTTCCACAGCTGCCAGAACATGCCGCCCACAATCAGGGTGGGCCTTCCCACATCAATCAAGGCAGTTCAGCTACTTCCTCAGATGAGGATCCCTCCTCAAGTGATTCTAAGTTGTGGCAAGTTGACATTAAAATCAACCATAAAATACCAACATTGTTCACCCAAATATGGCATATACTTTCCATAAAAGACTAATGGGGGCCACAAAAATTCACTGAAGCTGCATTGGTGATGTGATGTGCATTGGCTTATCATATTGAAGGAGTAGTCTAGTATGTCACAGACCAGTGGACCCCAGAAACCTTACCGAACTAGTCTCTGTGTTGATGTTTTTCTGATTTGCATGCATGAATCTGAGTATCTGCTGTGGAATTCCTGCCTGGGAGGTTCTGTTAGCATGATGTCACCATAGCTACCTATCAAGATATCAAGTGGGCTGAAACAATTGTGTTTAGAGATGTGAAATGTCATTGTGTCACAATTTTGGAAAGTTATGCTTCTGGCCCTGCCAAATGCACAGAAATACTTGTAATATCTTTAGTCTTGGGGATAGAGAAAAAGTAGTTCCCAGAACAGTGTCTGTCACTAAGAATAACTTGGTTGCTTTTTAACTATGATTCGATTTAAATAAAGAGCCACATGTGCAGTAGCCTCCCCAATTAAAGTCATCACCTGATTGAGTTATCAGTGATTTAGTGCTATCTCAATGCTCCAGTTGTCCTCTGGTATACATCAAGTGATAATTCAAATGGCTGTATGACAGGAATCCCCAGCCCTGTGTCTCTCAAGCTGTAGCATTAAGTCTATACTTTTATGTAAATGCAGGATACTACTTGTGCTGGCTAGTTTTATGTCAACTTGACACACCAGAGTCATCTTGGAGGAGGGCACTGAGTAATTGAGAAAATGCTTCCATAAGATTGGGCTATAGGGCATTTTCTTAATTGATGGAGGAGGGCCCGGGCCACTGTGGGTGTTTCCACCCCTAGGCTGGTGATCCTGGATTCTATAAGAAAGCAGGCTGAGCAAGCCATTAGGAGTAGTTAAGTAAGCAGCACCCTTCCATGGCCTCTGCATCCGCTTCTGCCTCCAGGTTTCTGCCCTGTTTAGGTTCTTGTCCTGACTTCCATCGATGATGGACTACAATGTGTAAGGGTAAACCAAATAAATCCTTTCCTCCCCAATTTTCTTTTTGGTCATGATGTTTCATCACAGCAATAGAAACCCTAACTAAAACACCAATTTTCAGTTTAATGTTTTGGTAAGAAGAGGGAGACCAGGGAGCTTATAGGTAGCCCTTATTTTTATAATAACATTTATCAAATGGACCAGGAAGCCACTGTGGGTATTCTAGCAGTTGGCTATTATGGGGAGTGAAGGAAGCCTTGAGGGAATGTGTAAAGAGCAGGTGAAGTCCTGAGAACGTGTATTATTGACATGAGCATGGATCATTGGAATTTGGCAAAGCCTCCACCTGCCGGGATGAGGTTCAGAGGGATGGTAAAGCCTTTCTCTGGTAAGGGTGTTAGTTACTGGGAGTGTGTGCACCACCTTGCAGCTTCAGCCTCCTCCTCCTGATATTTACAGCCCGAGACTGCTCAGACATAGATACTCTACAGAGACTTCGCTCGTCTGTGCTGCACATAATGTGATAGGAATCTGAGTCGCTGAATGCTGTTCCATTAGAGTGTGCATGGCCCACCTGACCTAAGGTTTTCTGCATGAATGTCTGTGTGTCTGTCCTTTCTTCATTCCCTCACTACCGTAGTCAAGTTTCCAGGACCATCCCAGGAGGGATGTGGTAGATTCCTGTGTATTCCAGTTATATATATAGAAACCAGTAAGGCATTTCTCCAACAGGTTCAGCATCCCAATAGACTGACTATATGATGGACTTAGATCATAACTTGGCACCTACTTCCCCTAAATTTTCACTTTGACCTGAGGGTTGGATAAGTGTGTTCTAGGTCTATGTATCCGTACATCAGGACCGTGTAGAAGATGACTCAATATCATAAATATGTCCATTATAACCCATATTTATTTGGCTTCTTGATTGGTGGCTATTTTGCTGGTCAAAAAGTCCTTTTTTTGTTAATAAATAGTATTGGTTCAGTTATATAGAAATACAGAAAAATGGATTTTGATTGTCATTTATTGTGATATAGAAAATTAGGCTCCAGACAAATCATAGAGCTTGATATTCAAGGGAAAACAATGTTTTTAGAAAAATGTGGAAGAGTTTCATAATGTGAGAGGGGAAGTTTAAAAAAAGAAGAGTATTAACAATCAATCCACGTGAGTCTATTAAATGGGTAACAGAATTTATTAAGATATAAATTGAGGAAATACGCTCGGGAATACAGATTGGAGTAGACAGCAGAAGTCGTCCTCTGATCTGACCGGGAGTGAATCCACCTCGCAGGCAGGAGCAGGGAGAAGGGGCATGTGACCCTTCTCCAACCCCTTATAAGAGGTCACATACAATGGCAGGAAGCACTGCCTCCTTTGGGCCGCATAGCCCAAGGTCATGGGTAGAGCAAATACCACTACAGAAGAGTGTTTTAATATGGGTGAAAATTATTTGGACACACACTTCTCTGTTTACTCACT
Source organism: Peromyscus maniculatus bairdii (assembly GCF_049852395.1). Classification (NCBI taxonomy): domain Eukaryota; kingdom Metazoa; phylum Chordata; class Mammalia; order Rodentia; family Cricetidae; genus Peromyscus; species Peromyscus maniculatus. The sequence continues at coordinate 39,895,182 of NC_134868.1, forward strand.
AAACATGAAATGATGTTATATGATGCCTGTCACACCAGGACTCAAGCTTACATTTCTTGCATACTTCCCACTAGGGCTTAGGAGAGTCACCACCAAGCTATAAAGAGAGAGAAGAGCACTGGGAAACAGAAAACAAAAGGCTCAACACAAGGAGAGTACAGTTGACAAGCCCAGGATGCTTGTGAGGAGAGATCACTGGATAGCCAGTACACGCCAGATGTAGTGTGCCTACAGTGTGGCCAACACCGCTGGAGACCGTCGAGGTGATGGAAATATGTCTGAGAGGATGAAGCTGCTAATGTACGTGGAATGATAAGTACCAGGTGAGAAAATGCAGAACTTCATGTGATAACTTGACACGACCTGTAATCACCTAGGAGACCAGCTTCCAGGCATACCTGTGCAGGATTCTGTATTAGATGAGCATCTGGGCATAACTTTGATAGACCACCTTGGCTATGTTGAGATGAGCAAATGCACCTTAGTTGTGGGTGGTTCCAGTACCTGGGCTGAGGTCCTATACTGAGAACAAAGGAAAAGGTGGGCAAAGCATTACTATTCCTTGCTTTCTGCTTTCTGACTGGATACAACCTAATTACCTCTCTCAGGCTTTTGTCTCCATGATTTCCTTGAAATGATGGGTTCAAACCCTAAACTCTGAACCCAAAGTACCCTTTCTTTCCTTAAGTTGCTCTGGGCAGTTTTGTCACAGAAATCAGACAAGTGACGAATGCACTAGATAATATCATGCTAGTTGGATGAAAGGCAGGAAATATATCCTTGCCTGTGGTTACCGAAAGAGGGAAGAGAGTCCGCCTCAGCTCTGATGTGGGTAACTCTTAACAGTGAACAATGAAAACATGAATTCCCTCCTCTCCAGTGGACCTTAAGTTCAAGTAGACAGGTTTTGGTTACCCCCAAGATAGAACTGTCTCTGTTACGCCTTTGGGAATATGTTGCCATGCTGGTCATTGTTGTGGCTTACAGGCTTTACCACTGGACTATTGGTTATTTTTCTTCCTAAGCAGTAAGTTCTGGTACTCTGAAAGCTAGTCCCCAGGGAAGAGGCTTCTAGGCCAGTTCCAGCTCATTTTCTCCCAGGGGAACCTTTAGTTACATCATGAACCAGGAAACAGAACAACTGAGAGACCTGAATTCCATGTACTCCCTTAAATATATGCCCCCAGGGATGTAAAGACTTCCCGGGGGCTCCACCTCTTCTACAGCATATCCTAGTACTGCCACACCTTTAAAACATGGGCATTTGGAGGACATTCACCATATTCAAGCCACAACACTAGCCATCAGAGAGATGCAGATTAAAATGTCAAGTGATACTAGCACACATATTAGAATTGCTAAATTGAAGAAGTCCATTTAGGTCAAGCGTTGTCAAGAATAGGGATAACAGAACTCTTGTACAATGCTAATGGGAATGTAATTGGTGCCTCCACTTTGGAAATTGTTTGAAAGGGTTTGCTTAAACAGAAGATGTATGTGTTCCATGACAGTAATTGGTATATACTCCAAAACGCACACACATCTTTCTCTAAAGACAGGAAAATAACAACAATCATGGAAAATTAGTGAGTAGATAACATGTCTGAATTCTGAGTGGACCACTACAGCCCTGCATACGCATCTCCTCTAGTTAAGTCTCCTTTTAATTTCATTTCAAAACGTCATACATTTTTACTGTTTTACCACATTTAAAAACTTTTTGTTATGCTCTGTTCTTTTCAGAGAGTAGTTGTGCTTCTTGTCTTCTGGTAGAAATCAAAAACTTAAACTCTAGAATCCAACAGTTACTGAAGACGCCTCCTGATTGCTGTGGTGGATGACTTTCAAACACTTGCTCTTATCTTGGCCCTTCATAAGGAAAATCTCTTTTATGGTCTTGCTTTACTTTTCCCCTAGCATTCCTTTTTTCTTTCTATCAAATTTTCTCAGATCCCTTCAGATCAATTCTATAGCAACATGGTAGTATGTGGAGATGACCCCTGCCCTCATTCTGTCCTTGCTTTATGGAGAGATTCCCTCTAGGAAGGAGCTAGCATATACATATTTGTTGGTTTATAGTTAAATCACCCCCAATAGGAGCTAACATATACTTATTTGGTTTTCTTCCAAGAAGTATCACAGACCACTGCTAAACCTTTTGATACTTTAGACATATATGCAGAGCACCCTGCAAGTCCCAGGATGAGCATCCTCACAGCTGCATGTCTAGACTTTTTGCTCACTCATCCTGTCCTACTTCTCTCTGTGACACACACACACACACACACACACACACACACACACACACACACACATACACACACACACACACACAGAGCTTAGCTAGTAAGTAGAACATTGATATACTTACAGCCAGGATACACTCTATTGCACATATCTTTATGGCTTATACTGTCACTGCTCAAGAGGCAGTGCGACCTGGGAGAATGGAGTCCATAAATGAAGTTGACTGAAGTCTCATGCAATAGCCATAGACAATTTATAGTGAGGATTGAGAAAGGTCACATGAGTAAAGTTCTTACGAGTTCAAGCTATATACAATCATAAAGACAGGCTGCATATGACAAAAACATGTCTTTCCATAGAGGCCTATAAAGGATAGGTACACAATTGAATAACATCAGCAAGCAATAATGAGTAATATGCAATAAACTCACTCCTATTCACCACACCTAGGAGGACCATGAAAACATATCCCAAGAATAAGTCTGTGTTTTGAAGAAACTGGGTTCACAAGACTCTTGCCTTATTTTCTTGGAGTGTTCTTATGAGCACTCAGAATTCTCCTCATATGACTCTATCCCAGGATCATGTTCCGACATTATACCCCATTTTTTTGTGGTTTTGGAGTACTATCATTTTTCTAGCTCTAGCTCTTATTTTTTTTTTTTTTGCCAGTCCTAGTGGGTGGCTCCTCTTGGGTACCACTTTTCTAACCACTTTTCCAATGTTGCATCATATTGAAGGTGAACAGAGAACCATGAAGCTATTTTGAGATAAAAATGTGGGTTGTTGGCTGTGTTCATGATTCATTTCTGTCCACCAGCTTCACAATGTGTGGAGTTCCATCTCATATTTAGGTAAATATTTAAATTGGGGAATTTTGAGAGTATTATTTTGAAATGAAAATATTAATTCTATTTTTCCCTAAATTACCTGGCAATGTAATAATATTCCCATTGTTGTTCTGGAATGTAAGAGACTAGGGTAATTTGAAATATTAATAATAAACTATCATCAGTAGAAAAAATGAACTATTTTTGCTTCCAGAAGATGATCCATTTATGTTCTGTTTCATTTAAGTCTGTTTTTTATTCATACTTAGACCAAAGGGTCATATTTTCCATTCATCACTTTTAGGGTCTGATCTCAGGCCTCAGAGGAGGTTTGGTGCATATGGTCTCCTTTTTCTCACTCTCTTTAAATAGACTATTGTGACCAGATGTGATTATTAAATTGTCAGCTGGACACAGCCTAGAAACACCCGAGAAGAAAGTCTCAACGAGGCATTATCTAGATCAGATTGGCCTGTGGGGTTTGACTGGATTGCCTTAATTAGTATGAGAAGACCCGGAGTGAAAGTGGGGGTCACCACTCCTTGGTTTGGGGCCGTGGACTGTGTAAGAGGAGAGAAGGCCAGCTGAGTGTTAAACATGCACGCATACATTTCTTTTTGCTCCTGAAGGAGGATGTGCTGTGACCAGGGGTCTCAGTCTCCAGCTGTGACTTCCCCACAGTGATGGACTGTAAAATGGAATTGTGAGGTAAAGCAATCCCTTCCTTCCCTAAGCTGCTGTTCGGTGGAATATTTTATCACCGCAGCAGAACTCAAATCGACAGTGGGCCTAGGCACAGTGGTGAAATAAACGAAGTGTGTCTTCAATGTCATACAGTTTCCACGGTGACTGACACTTGTCCTTTCTCTTCCCTCCTCGTCTCAGTAAGCGTGGGGTATTATGAGACACCTCTACCAGGAGTACTGAGCCATTTCAGCGCTGGTGTTGGGAGCTTTGTGCTCTCTGGGGATAGGCCTGTTACCATCTGCTAACAGAACTGCTGCTATTTAGAAGAATAGTATTTGCTTTCCTCCCTTTGGGCCCATCTAACCGCTGGGTCCTGGATTTCTAGGATTCTGTGTCTTCAATGAGATGAAATGGGTACTGTGATCTGGATGTTTCCAGCCTTCTCATTTAAAGGAGTAGTCTTATTAGGAACTTCCAGGCATTACATAATCATAATTTCCAATTCACTGTGGGGTAAGCTGGTGGTCAGAAACTTTTCATGTGGAGGGGCCATATCATACACATTTTAGGCTTTACATTTATAGAACCTCTGCCCATGGTTCTTGGATCGTTATAGTTTTATGTCTCCCATTTGCTCTGGGTTTGAGAAAACAACACAGAAAACAGCAGAAACAGAACCCTGGTTGTTTCTTAGTGGGGGATTCAGTGAAGTGTCACCATGAAGTTGGAAGTCCATTAGGAAGCTCTTCTCCCGCTCTCATAGTGATAGCTTGATTCCTGGATCACTTAAAAGGATTTTGAGAGCTGCATTTCCAGCCTGTGAATGTGTGCTAGAAATGGAGATAAGCCATCCTCAAGGAACGACGGAAGCCTCCAAACCGTACTCACCCCCTGGTCCATGGGAATCGATTGCCTCTGCGGGCCAGGTGTGAACAACCTGTTCTTTCCGGTAGATGAAGCTTTTGCTGTTTGAGGTGTTGGGAGTGTGTTTGCTGATGGCTGGGGATGTTCGGTCTATTTTTCAAGCTTGAGCAAACACAGCCTTAAGTTGGACTACTCTCGGTTGATTTATGACTCAGGAATGCTAAATTCCCACACTGGAGTCTGACCAACAGTTACATTGTTCTGTACACTGCCTGCTGCTTCCTACATAGATAATTACCAGAGGCTAATTTACAGATGCCAGCAGGAACGGAAAGGAGTGAATGGCTGCCCACAGAGCCAGGAATTGAATTTTATCAGGAGTCACAGAGAAGCATGTTTGTTCTCAAAGGAAAAAAAAAAATCCTGAAGAGTGACTAGTTAAGAACTCTGACAGCAAAATGAGTTATCCAAAGAGCAGAGCGGAGTTTAAAATGTTTTGCTCGAGAATCGCACAATCTGGATTAAAACCCACATTTCCTCACTTCATAGGCAGATACCTTGGTGATTTAAAAAAAAAAAAAATCTCTAAAGTCTCAATTCCCCATCAGCATCATCAACATAATAGTTAAATCCTCAAAGTTGTGATAACTATATTAAAACATACACACCTCTATCACAGTGTCTGGGACCTTAACAGCCTGTAACAGTTCTCACCATGTTCTAGTTTGTATCTCCCGTCTAGTGTTTAGCCTGAATATTGTCCTTCATTCACCAACCTTTGAATATTTTATTATTTGTCCAAAATTATTGGAGATTTTTGTGAGTTTGCTTGCATTACAGAATACAAAATGGAGGTTTGTGAATTCCAGTGAATGGCCCAAGGTTCGAGAATAATGGGAGCAGAATTACAATTTTTTTCTTTTAGAATATTATTGTCTGACAGTTTCATGCATCCGTATGATGACTCTTAGTCCTTTCCACCTCCCACTCCCCTCTCTCATCCTCTCCTCCCACTAGATCCCTTCTCAGCAAGTCTTCTGTTATGTCTTCTTGAGTGTGGCTTGCTGGGTTTAATTAGAGTTTCTAAGTGTGGGTGGAAGGTTATTTGCTGCAGCAAGGGTAACTTATCAATGACTGCACACGGCAGGAAATGACCCCCCCCCCCAGGCCCCCGTAAGTGTTAACTGCTAATGGTCCACTGTGGGAAGTTCGTGGACCCCTCCCACTTCCATGAGGAAATGTGGAGAGCTCAATCTCGTGCCGGTCTTATGCAGATAACCACAGCTGACATTGAGTGCACGAGTGTAACGATTGTGTCCTATCCAGAAGACATCTTTGCTCTGCATCTCCCGCATCCTCTGGCCTCCACATTGACCTTTGACCCTCTCCTATAATATTCCCTGAGCCATGGTGTGTGGGATGACTCATCCCTAATGGGCTTGAGGGTCAGAAGGCCCAAACAAGTAAAAAAGATACTTTCTGAGAGCCAGCCTGGGTCTGCCTGATGGTCTTAGCAACAGCAGCTGAAACAATGATCTGGAGATGACCTGGACCAATGAGAGGCAGCCATGTCACACCAGCTGATGCATATTCATCAGACCTCCCCCCAGGGTGGGGTGGAGGGTATATAAGGCTTGCCTCTTCCTGAATAAACTGAGCTTGTTTCAACATTTTCCCAGAGTCTGTGTGATTTGACTCTGCGCCTACTTGGCCCCTGCCCCCAAAGGGAACCACAGCAAGGACCCTGCTACAATGGTGGGGTGATATAGCTGTCCCATTTAGGACTGATGACTCTACCGTCGTTTATTAGCAATACTTCAGCTGGTTCCAGGTGTCTGCATTAACCGCTACCTCCTGAGGTAAGCTTCTTAGGTGAAGGCTAGACACTGCAATAACCTATGGTTATAAACATGAGTACTTAGAAGGCGGTTTCACAGTATGACCATTTGGCCAAACCTAAGTAATGGCCTCCTCCAGGGACTAGGACCTCTAGCATCATGGGATCTTTGTCCGGTTTATAGAAACAGGCGTGAGTTCCCTTCTGTGGAGCATATATATCTTAAGTCCAATCAGAGAGTTGTTGGTTATCTCTACCACAGTCATACCACTGTTGTAGCAGAGGGCACATGCCATCTGGGAGGTCACTTGTAACTTGCAGGACTTTGGATGGGTAGGGCTGATGAGCCCTTTTATCCTCTAGCAACCTAACCAATAGGGAAGCCTAACCAATAGGGAAGAAGCTACCAGCTCAGTTCCTGTTTGATTTCTTTATGTCCCATGACCAAAGTGTACAGTGTCTTAAGCAACAGAATCTTCTCATCAAGTTCTGGCGGGTGGCCAAGAGCAAGGACAACATCTTGTCCTGTCTGGGTAGTGCGTGGGGTCCTTAGACAACAACTTATAGGGAGGAATCCCATACCTGGCACTAGGATTTTTTTTTTAATAACCTATGGCTTCTGGGATGAGCATTATCTATCCATGGAGGGCACTTCCATTCAAACTCTATTCCTTTGTCCTATATTTTTAAATAAGCTTATAAATAATAGGTTTCCATATGACTTTTTTTTATTACTGTTCTCTCCTCCCTGCTCCTCTCCCCTATTCTCCCCTGATCTCTCTGCTTAAACCTTTCTACCCCTTCCAGTTTTCTTCCCCTCTACTTTCATGTTGTATGTGTTCTTCTTTTTTTTTTTTTTTTTTTTTTTTTTTGGTTTTTCGAGACAGGGTTTCTCTGCGTAGCTTTGCGCCTTTCCTGGAGCTCACTTGGTAGCCCAGGCTGGCCTCGAACTCACAGAGATCCGCCTGGCTCTGCCTCCCGAGTGCTGGGATTAAAGGCGTGTGCCACCACAGCCCGGCTGTATGTGTTCTTCTATCCCCTCTTCCTTAAGGCCGTTTTCCTTTTCCTCTTACTCTAATGCCCTCTCTATGTTTCTGGTCTTTACCAGCATTCAGTGGTACACACTGTAAATTTGTAGCTAACATCTGCTGTAGTGGTTTGAATGAGCTTGGCTTCTCCATGTTCAAAGAATTGGGCAGGTGTTGTCTTCAGCAACAGGGCCTTACCATCTGTTTGTGGGGAGCCACCAGACAGCCTTGGCAACAGCCTGGTTGTTTGGGGGTTCCTATGAGTCCTCTTTGGCCAAGAACTCCATGACATGTAGCCCATTCTTGGTACTGGAAGCTTCATTTGGTGACAAGGGATGGTCATTTGGGGTCCTGTCTTTCCTCTTATTTGGCAATTCCATTTGAATCACCTTCATATGTATATGAAGTGTCTACTATATTAGGTTTTCATACTACCCCTCAAATGACCCTTAATTTTAGCTGCTCCTTCCCATGTTCCCTCACCCTCCCTGTTTGATTCCTCCCATTCCAGTCTCTCCCCTCTCATCCATCTATATATAACTATCGATTCTATTTCTCTTTCCTAGGGAGATCCAACCCTCCCCCTAGTCCCGAATCCTATACATAACCTCTCTAGTTATTTCGATTGAGGTTTGCTCATTGGTGACTTAACAGCTAACATCTACATATAAGCAAATGCATACCATATTTATCTTTCTGTGTTTGTAACCTCACTCAGGATGATTTTTTTCTAGTTCCATCCATTTACTTGTGAATTTCATTTTTTAAAGTGGCTGAGTAATAAATATTTCATGGTAAAGTTTCTGAGGAACTGTTACACTGATTTCTATAGTGGCTATACATATTTGTATTCCCACCAGCAATAGATGAATGTTCTTTTTACTCCACGTCATGAGGTATCATTAATTTTATTGGTCTTGGCCATTCTGATATGTGTAAGATGAAATCTCAAAGTTGTTTTGATTTGCATTTCTCCAATGTTTGTGGACGTTGAACATATCTTTAAAAGTGTTTCTCAGCCATTTGAGTTTCCTTTTTTTGAGAAGTCTCTACTTAGACCTCTAGCCCATTTTTAAACTGGGTTATTTGTTTTCATTATATCTAGCTTTTTTTAGTTCTTTATATATTTGGGGTATTAGCCCTCTATTGGATGCATAGTTGGTACAATATTTTCCCATGATGACGTCCTTTGCTGTACCAGAAGTTTTTCTGTTTCATGAGGTCCTATTTATTAATTGTTGGCCTTAGTGCCTGTGCTCTCAATATTCTATTCAGAAAGTCTTTTCCTGTGCCAATGAGTTCAAGGCTATTCCCCACTTGCTCTTCTATCATATTCAGTGTATCTGGCCTTATGCTGAGATCTTTGATCCAACTGGAGTTGAGTTTTGTGCAGAGTGACAAGTACGGATCTATTTGCATTCTTCTATATGTAGCTATCCAATGACCAGCACCTTTGTTGAAGATGCTGTCAATGACATCATTGTTGACAATATTGTTAATTAGAATTAAAGGCAGCCTTATGATTGTGATTACTGTCAAGAGTAAGCTCTTTGTCCCATAAACATCCTTGTGACATACATTTCATGGCCAGTGCAGAATACCCCAGGAATTTACAATACACTGTCATTGGAGAAGGCGGCCCATGGGGTTTAGAACTTGAACAAAATATAAAAGTATATGATAAATCAGCTCTGCAAGTAGCAAAGTATGTAAATAAATACCCCTCTTTCCCACTGAAGAACTATATAGACAAATTTACTTATATCTGAGAACAATACTTCAAAACCAGAGATTTATATTTTTTCCTTAATAAATGAATAATTATCTCAAAATGGGTAGTTCTCTTTTATGTGAGATACTATTGCATAAAAGAAAATGTATGAGTACCCTGAATTAGGCAGTCAAGACTTAAATGATTACTTTCTGTATTAAAGCTCACTGTATTTCATCAATAGAGTGTTGCAGTTAAGTAAGCAGGTGGTGTAATCAGACAGATTTGCTTTGGTTTTGTCCTTTACCATCTACTATGTGACCTTCAAGAGGTACTTAGCTCTATAGTCCTCTGTTTCAAGTCAGTGGTCCTCAGAAACCAAAGGACATTTGGAAATATCTGAAGCTGTGGGGTGTGTGTGTGTGTGTGTGTGTGTGTGTGTGTGTGTGTGTGTGTGTGTGTTCATGTGTATTTATTCATCTGGACAGGGTAATATATTTGCATGTAAAGAATCCAAGGTCAGCATTAGATTTCTCCCTCTTTTATTCTCTATGTTATTATTATTTTTGAGACAGAGTGTCTCACTGAACCTGGAGATCACCACTATCTAGACTAGCTGGCCAGCAAGTGTTCCCTCTGTCTCTTCACCCCACCTTCACCCTAGGGTAGGGGTTACAGAGATGACATCACCACACTTGACTTTTATGTAAGTCCTGGGGATCTGAATTCAGGTCTGCATGCTTATGTGGCAAGAACTTGAGAGACTAAGTCATCTCCCTAGTCCCTTAAGAAACTTCATTGTCAACAACAATAGGGTTTCTATTGGTGTCTAGTGGGTAGACTTGGAATGTACAGGACAGCCCCACAACAATAATATGGTGTGGTAATATTGTGTCCCCTAATATATTGTGCACCCTAATAAACTTATCTGGGGTCAGAGAACAGAACAGCCACTAGATAGACATAGAGGCCAGAAAATGGTGGTACACACACACCTTTAATCCTATCACTTGGGAGGCAGAGATTCATCTGGATCTCTGTGAGTTCAAGACCACACTGGAAACAGCCAGGCATGGTGACATACGCCTTTAATCCCAGGAAGTGATGGCAGGAAGCAGAAAGATATATAAGGGGTGAGGACTAGGAACTAGAGGCTTTTAAGCTTTTATGCTTTCAGCAGCAGTTCAGCTGAGATCCATTGAATGAGGACTTAGAGGCTTCCAGTTTGAGGAAACAGGATTGGCTGAGAATTTGGTGAGGTGAGCTTAGCTGTGGCTTGTTCTGTCTCTCTATTTTTCAGAATTTACCGTAATACCTGGTTCTGTGTATTTCATTTATAAGACCGTTTAGCAATTAGTCTATAAACATGGCCCAAACTGTCAATGGTTCTGCTGTCAAAAGCTTGATGAAGGGACTTTATTATCTGTCCTTTTCAATTGATAAAATTTGCTCAAAGCGGTATACATAATCTAAAAAAATAAACAGATGCAGTCATGATATTTATTTATTTATTTATTTATTTATTTATTTATTTATTTATTTATTTATTTTTTGGTTTTTTTGGGACAGGGTTTCTCTGCGTAGCTTTGTGCCTTTTCTGGAGCTCACTTGGTAGTCCAGGCTGGCCTTGAACTCACAGAGATCCGCCTGGCTCTGCCTCCCGAGTGCTGGGATTAAAGGCGTGTGCCACTACCTCCTGGCAGTCATGATATTTAAATTAGAGATAATTCTGTGCATCACTGAGAGCCAAATGGATATTCATTATGCTAGACAGAATTCTAGATTCTGATACATTAACTGAATTTTCTAGTAGTTAATAGTTACTAAAACAGTTAACATTAGGATACTACTGGTTATCTTAACATATATTAGTAAACGGTTTTCTCTGATTACTCTGTAATTTGGTTGTGCATTTAATCTTTTTTTAAACTACTATGTACTTTATGTTTAAAAATATGCTCACTATTAGATTCACATGGTTTTCACTGTTTAGCAACTCAAACTTTAAAACTTCTCAACAAAACAATAAATGTCAGCTAGATAAAAACAATGCAAACAATATCATGTTCACCAAACAGATGCATGTCGTGGAAGGAACACAGTGGCAGTATGGGGCAAAGCTGTGATAATAAAGCAGCTCACACATGCTATGTGCCCTGCCTGCAGGGCTACAACGGGTTCTCGACCACCCTAAGGAGGGAATGTAGGGACAGGAGATACAAAGGAAAATACATCAAGTCTGGATTCTGATCAAGGTACAACTTTATTTTTCTCCAGAAGGGTTTATATAGTTCCTGCAGGGTGGGGGGGAGCAAGAAGCTGTCATCTGCATAAGGTGGGGCAACCTAACAGGATGTTTGTATAGGATGTTTACAGGGTGAAAGGGTCAAGGGCTCTGACTCAATGTCCTGTTGCTAGGCAACCTGACTGTAAGATGATCTAGTTACCTGTCTTATGGGGGGGGGGTCTGTATTTTTCCACTAACTAGAGATTCTGTCCTTATCCCTGACAGCTATGAAGGGAGTATTAACAGTAACTGGGCAAGTTGTGTGATTGTGAAGTTAGTTGCAGCACAGTTCCTGCTCCCAATGAGAGCCTGCTGGCAGACCCTGTTTAATCTGATGCTCCCAGACCCCAGTGCATGGGGAGAATGCTGTGTAAGCTGATGTTCCCAGACTCCAGTGATTGGGGAGAATGCTACCTAAGCTGATGCTCCCAGACCCCAGTGCATGGGGCGAATGCTGCCTAAGCTGAGGGATGGTTTCATGTGAGCTCCAAAAAGTCAATTGCTCTTAACGAAGGTAGGTGTATTTAGGCACAACTACATTAAATTCACATTGTTTTTATAGTAAGATAACAATGAAGCTGATTATGTTGTACATCTGCTTGACAACTTTTAGTGGTGTCCTTTACCATTCAGATTAAGTTAAATTCAACTTTGAGTGAATGAGTGTGTGTGTGTATGTGTATATGTGTGTATGCATGCATGTGTGTGCGCGTGCATGCATGTGCCTGTATTTGGGATTAAATCCAGGACCTCATGCATGAGAAACCTGCACTCTACCACTAAGTCCTGCACTCTTAGCTCCCGAATCCTTGACTGAGTTTAAGTAGCTGATAGCTGTAGAAGATGAACACATACCACTGGTTTCTACCTCTTGCTGCCCTTCAGTTCGCACTTTCTAGGGAACTTTCAGATCCTCAAACCTGTAAGGGTCACATTTTATCTCTGTTACCCCCAAGGTTGTTGTCTCCATTTAGAATGTTCTTCACCTTTGTCCCCAAGCTTCCTGGTGACATACCCGTCTCTTCTTCAGCGTCTGCACGCATATCCTGTCTCATCTTTAATTTTTAATTCTCAAGTGTTTCAGTAAGGACATTTAAATCACCAAATAAAACCTACATTCTCAAAACAAAACAAAACTGTTTGAAATACAGTCCTGAGTATTTTCTCAGTGATGTGCTGTCTCTATTTATATTGCATGGGGAGGATTCACTATCTACTGAACCATAGACTTTCATTCATAGATTGGTTTTTTCATGGCTTATGCTGGTTTACAGCTGAACGGAGCCACACAAACAATTATAGGAAAACGAATGGAATCGATAAGGAATGAAAATGAAGAAGGCAGAGCGCATGACTGAGTCCAAACTCTGTGACTAGTCCATATGGCATCTTCGATTATTCTCATAATCATGGCTGAGGGGTGATCTCTTTCTGTGTGTGACCCTGGATTCCATGGCTGGATCAGTATATTTGTGCTGTTAGCATCTCTAAGTGAATTACTCTAACATTTAAAAATAGCCTTTCCTAAATGAAATATAATTTGCCTCCCTAGAATAATACTTTGACCTTCTCTTTAGAATGTAAAAACATAAAAATAATTTTAAGCCATGGTGCTTAGGAGGCTGTTGTTGACAGCTCACCCTCTGATATCAGGAGTCCATTTTGGCTCAGTTTGAATTCTGATTTCTAAGATGGCTCTGCCCTTGTTCCACAAGTCCCCTGGATTTTTAACTGGTACTATTAGATAGTAAACTATACTACTATGCCAACCTGTCAGTGAATGTTTTCCTTAAACATAAGAGGAGGTTTATGATCAAATGCCAACACTGTTTGAATTTTGTTTTATTTGAATAGAAGTTCAACATTATACACAAAACATTAGACTGTATAGATAGGTTATGATATCTAAAGAATCGTGGAAACATTCTAGAGCAGCAGTTCTCAACCTGTGGGTCATGACCCTTTCACAGGGGTCACATATCAGATATCTTGAATATCAGATATTTACATTCTGATTCATAACAGTGATAAATGTACAGTTATAAAGTAGCAATGAAATAATTTTATGCTTGCAGGGGGAGGCAGGGAGTTACTACAACATGAGGAACTGTATTAAAGTGTTGTAGCATTAGGAAGGTTGAGCACTGCTCTAGAGGTTAGAAAATAAGGAAATAAGTCTTTCACATAATAGAAAGGTGCATCTAAAACACATACTGAAGGATGCCAATATTTGAAAGGTAAAATATGCAAAATTGGGGGCAGCATACACTGAAGCCAACTGTGCATTCTAGTCATTAATGTTCACCAATAATTCTGTTCATCTTCTGTGTACAGTCTAGAAACTTAAGTTAGGTGTGACTATGCGATTTGGCTTGGCCAATAGAACAGAAATGACGGAGGGGATCTTCTAGACAGAAAAGCTTTTAGAACCACAGTGAAACCCCTCAAGTTCCAGTTTCAATGCCCCCTGACTGCGGATGTTCCTCATGGTGGGATTCTAGTAGGCTGCGGCTGTTGGGGACAAAGAGCAAGGTGTGTTGAGTGGTCTGTTTCTTTCCTTTTGGCCATGTGACTTTGGAATTACTGGCTACAATAGTGTAAGCAAGACTACCTCATTGACAGAGTGGGCTATACCTCACTCAGAAAACAAAATTCAGAATGTTAAAAAGATCATTTATTAATTATTGGAAGCCAGGGGTAAATTAGATGTGGGAACGGAACAAGTGAGCATCTAGAAAAGAGAGATATGATGTCACATCATTTGAATGAAAATAGAGTTCAATTACTTTTTAAACTTTGTTCTACTAGTTAGGTTAATAATTGCTTAGAATAATTAATTATGCATCTATTAATTTACAATATACAAACATCATACCCCCACATGTCTGACTTTTAATAAATCCTGAAAACTCTCAGACTACTTGATTAGAAATATCCAAACACTTGGAATATGTTAACACTAGATTTTACAGAATGACTGTGGTGGAAACCTTTGAAAGAACTAACTATTGCCAAATTCTAGTTTTGAAGCATGCTGTTTAAGAATTTTGTACTTTGATTTATAGATTAGAAAAAAAACACATTTAGATGCTGGAGAGATGGTTCAGTGTTTTAGAACTTGTAGAAGACCTGGGTTCCAGTCCTGGTACTCACATAGCAGCCCACAGCTGCCTGTAACTCTAGCTTCAGGTGATCCAATGCTGTCTTCCGGCCTCTTTGGCACTAGGCTCACATAGGATGCAATGCATATGGACAGGCAAAACATTCATACACATAAAGTAAAAATAAATATTTAAAAATACATTTGGACACCCAGTACACTGCACATTTTGTTGTGCACAAAGACCTGTTTGTAGGGCTTATCTGTTTGTTTATTTATTTACTTGGTAGTACTGGAGGCTGTGTGTAGGGCCTTGTGTATGCAAGGCAAGCACTCTTGTCCTGAGCCCAATCCCTTAGCTTATCTGTTTCTGTCCTCGACAGTTTGCTCTGAAATGTTTTGAATATTTCAATGCTTAGAATTAAATAAGCTGACAAGCAGCAACTCTTGTTGCACAAAAAAAGGTGACGTAGAAACTGTGTTAAAACCACAGTGTCAAAGAACAAAGGTTTTTTTACCATTTGGAAAGAGAAAGAGCTAGCTATAGTCTGTGCTCAAAAAAGACAGCTAGTTGAATGAGTTCATTTGGAATAAGCTCCTTAAGTCACAG
Organism: Peromyscus maniculatus bairdii; assembly: GCF_049852395.1. Classification (NCBI taxonomy): domain Eukaryota; kingdom Metazoa; phylum Chordata; class Mammalia; order Rodentia; family Cricetidae; genus Peromyscus; species Peromyscus maniculatus. The sequence goes on from NC_134868.1 coordinate 39,910,383, forward strand.
AGAACACAATTTTGTTTAATATTGCCATTTCAAGACCTCAGAGAAACATCCTGGTAGCCAAGAGGGCTGGAGGGGTTTCAGAATGGAAGCTACCAGTATAATTGTCACTCAGCTGTGGCAAATGCTCAACTCAGTGTCAGCAAGAACCTTCATATCAGTACTATTGGACTGGTTGTGAGCTTGAGAGAAATGCCCAGTGGTTAGTAGTCCTGCCGTATGGGAAGAGCCAAAGTGATCTCTCTGTTAATGTAGTCATTTATAAATAGTGTTAGTTTAGTTTAGGCTAGAGTTCTAAATATTACTGGGTGCTTTAATTTTTTGGTTTTCATTTTTTCTGTATTTCTGAGGAATCATTGGCAAAGAGGAACACTATGTACCTAAGGTGAAGAGCTTGTGTTATGTGTGAATGTTGTGATATGATGATCACGCTAAAAAGGCTACCCATGACCTCAGTTGGTACTGTGTGGTCACCTAAGATCTAGACTCTTAGAAAATTTCAAGTACACAATCCAGTATTCTTGACTATAAATCATCCTAGACACCAGAGCTTCAAAGTTCTTTCATATACAGCTTCTAGACTCTCTGACCAACATCACACCTACTGTAACTACCATCCTACTACCAGCCTTTTACAGTTTTTTTTTAATGCATTTTAGATCCCACGTACAAATGGGATCACACAATATGTCTTTCTGACTTATTTATTTCACTTTCTGACTGGCTTATTTCACTTAACACAATATCCATATTGTCAAAAATGACCATATTCTTATGTATTTACTTAGTTGTATATATTCATTATACACAGTGCTGAGTCTCATAAAGACATTTTCCTTCAGTCATATCATGTGCTTGGACTATATTCTCCTACATATTGCTCCTTATACTCTCTATCCCTGTCTTCTGGTCTCCTTCCATCATCCAATCTTCCTTCTGCTTTCATGTCATAAGTATTTGGCTCTATATATTGGATATATTCATATATACGCAATAGAATAATTTGGTGGATCTACATATGATATAAAAGCCACAAGTATGGGAAAACATGTAATATTTGTCTTTTTGAATTTGGCTTATTTCACTTAAAATGATGATCTCAAGTTGTATCTATTTGCCAGCAAAGGACATAATTTCCTTTTCTTTTATGGCTGAATAAAATACCACTGTGTATATAAAACATTTTTTTATCTATTCATCTCTATTACACAGACCTTACCCATCTCCTCAAGTTCCCTTAACTTGGCTTGCTTCATAAGCCCTGTTCCTGTTCCACCTCAACAGCCAGAATGCCTATGGACTTCCCTCCCTCCCTCCTTTCCTCCCTCTCTTCCTTCCTTTCTTCAGTTCTTCTTTGGTTTAAAAGATATTTACCGAAGAGTTACACTAGGACACTAGCAATGGAGATGATAAATCTTTTCAAAGACTGCAGGAAATAATTATAATTATTGGAAAAAAGAATTTATGGGACTAGACAAAAAAAGAAATAATATCTTGGGCAACACTTGAGAAGGCGGTAGTTGGAGTGAAGAATGCTCTAAGATTCTCATCTTATTTAATACTGATTATATTTGGACTTCGCAAATTTAATCGGGAATATTAAAATCTTCAGGGTAATTAGTTAAAAAAAAGAAATATAGTGATTTTTAACAATTTCCAAAGTTATGGGAGGAGAAATATGGGAAAACGATATTAAAACCCTTGGTCTAACCAAAGAGAGGCTAGAAGGAATTGGTGCGAGTCAACTGGGATGATAACCTTAGTTAAGAAAATGCCCCATACAACTGGACTGTAGGTATTTTTCTAGGTTTGTGTCTTTTTCTTGACAAATCATTGAAGGGGGGGGGGCTGGCCCATTGTGGGCAGCCCCATCCCTGGGCTGGTGGTGTGAGTTGTATAAGAAAGCAGGCTGAGCAAGGGGAACAAGCCAGTAAGGAGTGTTCATCTATGGTCTCTGCGTGAGTTCCTGCCTCCAGGTTCCTACCTTGCTTGACTATGATGTGGAGCCCAGTAAACCTTTCCCTCCTTAAGTTACTTTGAGTCATGATGTCAATCACAACAACAGAAAGCAAACAAAAAACATGGATTAAGCACTTTTTTTAAAAAGGGATGTAAAGCATTTCTAGAGATAAAGGCAATCTTCACTGTTAAAGTTTCAGACCATTAAGTAGATGTAACAATCTATTTTAATGTTCTTAACACCACAGCTTTGAAATCCATGAAACCAAATGTATGCATTGTGATGAAAAATGAAAAAATGTGTAGTCATAGTGGGCTTTTTTTTAAACCACATTTCTTTATGTAAATGTTGGATACACATTGGTGAAAGTATAGATGACTTGAACCATGTAGTTGTTATAACCTTTAAAATGTCGATGGCTCCAGACAATCTAGGTTTACTTTTTGTTTAAATAAATAGTCTAACACAGGTGTTCCTAATTGGTAGGCAGGCACATGGAGGCTCTGTGCAATATAGTCATACAGAGACCCAAGACAACAGATGGTCTTAACATACAATTTCTAAGACCATACCGAGTATCAAACTCTGGCCAGTAGACAAGGAGAGAAAGTACAAGAGATCTCTTGGGGAGTTCATATGAGATAGGTTGAAAGTGGCTTATTTCACTTCTGTCTGTATTAATTTCCCAGAGCTCAAACACATGGCTACAACCAATTGCAAGGAAGGCTGAGAAACTCAAGCCTGTCTAGGCATATGATCAACATTTTAAATAGGCAGATTTTATTTTTGTGGAGAACATTCAAAGAGTTATGAAATTCAATGAAATGATGGTGTCCTGTATAATAGCAACAAGTGTGTGGAGTGCCAGAAATAATTCTAACAAAAGATAAGTAGTTTGCTTGGGAGACTTATAGGGAACTTGTACAGATAGAAAGCTATATCATGTTTATGGAAACATCAGTTCTCCCTCAAATGATACATAGGGTCAACAGAGGAAACTGAGGAAAACACAAGCCCTATCGGGATTTCTGTAGAATTTCACAAACTGACTCCAAAATTTGTATGGAAGATAAAAGAGTGCAGAGAAGTCAAGGTACTCCTTTAAGGAAAGCCAGGTGATGGTGGTACACGCCTTTAATCCCTGCACTTGGGAGGCAGAGCTAGGCGGATCTCTGTGAGTTCGAGGCCAGCCTGATCTACAGAGCAAGATCCAGGACAGGCGCCAAAACTACACAGAGAAACCCAGTCTCAAAAAACCAAACCAAACCAAACCAAATCAAACCAAAACAAAACAAAAACACCAAAAAAAAAAAAAAAAAAAAAAAAAAGGAAAGAAAAGATTCTCCCTCAAGAAGATGAGTCAGACAGTGGTGTTGGTGGGAATATTGGGGACAGCAAGGACTGGCCAGACTGGGAGCAAGAATTAGTTAAAGCTACACTGGTGGAAATAGTGTGACATTGGCATGGAGTATGTTACACATTGATAGAACAGAACTGAAGTTCGAAACCAGATCCAAGTGTGTTTGGAAACCTTTTTTATGACTGAGCCACCACTGGGTATTAAGCACCACTCTGCACGGTGCTGGAACAGAGGAAGGACAGAGGGTGATGGTGATTCGAGGACACTTTCATAGAAAGTGACCAGACCCAGACACAAATCATAGGCAGAATTCTGAAAAGTTGATATTTAAAATACTCAGAAGCAAATAAAAGAGACCATCTCTGCGATCTTTGAGTAAGAAAGGACTTAATAAAGCAACAGAGAAAAAGACTGAAGCATTATGTGTAAGTTATATGAAATTAACATTAAAACAAAGTTTGTGTTCATCAAAAGATACCTAATGGTGAAAGTAAAATAAGGATTGTAAGTGATAAATTGGAAGGAAAAAACTTTTTACAATATAATATTAATAACACGGTTTAGATATTATCATGTAAGAAAAATAAGTGATCTGAAAAAAAGGGCAAGATATCTACATGGGCAACTTGTAGAAGAGGAAATATTTATGGAAAATATCTGGTGAGATATTTATATTAACAGATAAGACTCAACGTGTTTAAGCCTTAGCATTCTTCTTGAAAACCTGTTTCTTCTGTTGCACAGAATCCTCTCAGTCTTCTTCATTAACATTTCCAGCTTTCTCATAGACTGCTTGGTATTACAATCCAGTGAGTGCAATGTGGTTTTTCTAAGCTCAGCGGGCTATAGAGCTGCTTCAGACACCGTTCACCATTCAGACCAATTTCCTAATTTTACCTTTATCTCAATTGAATGAGTCATGCTTGCCAGTTTGATGGTTGAAACAAAAAAGAGGAAATTGATCCGTTTCCTTTGTTTAAAGAGCCATCAGGTTTGGGGCTAGAGAGATGTCTCAGCCATTAAAGGCTAGGTTCACAACAATAAAAAAAAAATCCTCAGGTTTAACTGCACCTTTTGAGCTATCTGGTTTTTAACAATAGGGAGAGGGACTGGGGTTAAGAGAATTATGTGGTTTTGTCTATTGATCCATGCCCCAGGTCTTTGATTGCACAGTTACATTATTGTTCCCAGAAACTACCTTCCTGTTCTGTTGCTTGTCGTTTTTTCTATGTGTGAATGACCATCAGCTCACTTACAAATCCTTGAAGTTTTGACACAAACCCAGCATGATGGAGACCCTGCGCTTTTATTGTCAAGGGTGGAGTGTTCTGACTTAACAGTGAAAAGAAATGACATGTTTTACCTTCGCATATTCACAGAGGTCATGTTCACTGTGGAGACTCCTCTTATTTGCTCCAAGCCCCTGGAGTACGGAAACCCCCTGCCTTTCTGGCAGTTTCTCATCCCCATGTACTGCAGGTGTACGTTGTCACCTACACAGTCAAGAGAGGTGTTGCGGCTGCTTTGTTGTTTTAGAGAAGAAAGTGTGATGAGGTCATGGAGAAGCTTGAGAAAGACGACAAGAGGCTGTGATATAAGAGCTAAAGCCCAGTTTGGACAAGGCCTGGTTCTTCCTTCCTTTTTAAATGTCATATGATGTCTGCTTGTACTGACTGCTTTTCCGTGGCTCTCACCAAATCCCCTGACACGAAGGATTTAACATTTGTTTGCTCATGGTTTCCAAAGGTCCAGTCCATGTTCCTTTTATCCCATATGCAGGATGTCATGACAACAAGGGACATGTGATGGAGGAAGCTGAGCAGGAAGCAGAGAGCTAGGAAGTAGCCAGAGATAATGTACTCCTCAGAATCTTTCCCAAGAACTCTAGGTCCCCCGGGTAGGCACCACTTTCTAAACTTTCTACAACCTCCCCAAATAATGACCATGTTATCAAAACACTGGTGTGAGTGTGGACACTTGAGTAAGAAATGCCCCGACAGGCTCAGGCGTTTGAACACTTGGTGGTGCAATTGAGGGCGCTGCAGGAAGTACGTCACTGGAACAGTGTTGAGGGTTTATAGCCTCTTCCCGCTTCCTGCTTTTTCTACTTCCTGTGTTCAGATGAAATGTGATTAGCCATCTTCCTGCATTTATAGTCATGCCATACCTTCCAGGATATTAGTAAATGAAATCATAAACCAACCCCCCCCCTCCTTTCCCCCTTAAGTTTCTTTTGGTCATGGTATACTATCATCATAGCAAAAGGCAAATAATAAAGAAGTTGGTACCTAAAGTGAGGTGTTGCTGTGAAGGACCTGACCACTCTGTGGTGATATATTGTGTACCCTAATAAAATTTACTTGAAGATCAGAGAACAGAACAAGCCACTAGATTAAACATAGAGGCCAGGAAGTGGTGGCACACACCTTTAATCCTAGCACTTGGGAGGCAGAGATCCGTCTGGATCTTTGTGAGTTCAAAGCCACCCTGGACTACATGAGATTGATTCAGTCTGGGAGAGAAAACAGAGCCAGGCAGTGGTGACACACAGTTTTAATCCCAATACTGGGAAGCACACACACCTTTAGTCATAAGGAGTGATGGCTGGGCAGAGAAAGGTATATAAGGTTCAAGGAGACAGGAACTAAAGGCTTTTTCGGCTGAGGAGTTGGTGAGGTAAGTGGTGGTGGCTGTGGCTTGTTCTGTTGTGCCCAGATCGTGACCCCCCAGAGAGACCACCAAAGATGAGCATGCCAGAATGCAAAAGCAAGGTTTTAATTCTGGATATCCAAAAGCAATACAAGCCTAGGCAGGGACTTCGTCCAATACATCCAACGCAGTGGAGGTTGGAGGAAGCACCCACCTATCTGCAAGCTCAGTTTTTAAAGGGAAAAGTCACAAGGTTACATCATTTAGGGGTGCTAGTATGGATACAATTCTGATTGGCTCGCTTCTAGGGACTTCTAGAAATTACTTCTAAGGGAGTGGTTGCCCGCCACCATTTCTCATTGGCTGCCCTCAGGTGGGGGCATTTCTGTGGTCAGTTACCCTGGAAACCAGGGAGAGGACATTCCATAGTCTGGCAGGCATTACCTGGTGACTATCTTGTGACTCTGTACTTTTACACTTCCTGGTTTCTGGAATCTGAACTGACTGGTTTCAGTAACTAATGGCCTATTCCCAAAAAGGAGAAATCTTAGGCCTTAATTTTAGGGTGAAAGCATTTGTCTTATTTCTAAGATGACTCATTTTGGTCTCACAGTTCCTTTGTCTCTCTGATCTTTCAGCATATACTCTAATATGTGGCTCTAGGTTTTTTATTATAAGGCCATTTAGCAATTCGAGCAATACCCCCTTAGCCATGTGGAAGAATTTGGAATTTAGGACTAGAAAAGCAGTTGAATACTATAAGCAGAACTTAATGGGCCATTCTAGTAGGAGCCTAGAAGGCAACAGTACTGAGACTAATGTGAACAATGGAGGCCCAGAACATGAGGTCTCAGAGGGGACCAAGGTGTCTATTAACAACTGTGTGTTAATTTGGCAAATAATCTGACTGCTTTCTGCCAATGTCCTGAGACTATGCCTGAGCCGAAACTTAAAAAAGTAATTGACCAATTTCTTAGGTGGAAAAAATTTAGAAGACAAGGGAAGAAAAAGAGTTTGGTTTTGGAGCCAGGTGGTGGTAGTATATGCCTTTAATCCCAGCACTCAGAAGGCAGAGGCAGGCAGATCTCTGTGAGTTTAAGGCCAGTTTGGTCTACAGAGTGAGTTCCAGGACAGCCAGGGCTACACAGAGAAACCCTGTCTCAGAAAAACAAAACAAAGCAAAAAACTATGAAAAACATTTGATCTAGGGAATTTTAAACTCGAAGTGTCTATAGCCATGGAGCTGAAGAGAGATGTACATTGCTGAATTTACAACCTGAGACCTGACACATCCAGATTGATTGACAGTTGAGTTGTGGGTCTGGTTGAGAAAACCAGCCAGTTCTCTAAAGAAAAGAGGCTTTTGGGGTCTCGGGGGGCACTACAGGTAGGGGGATCTTCTAGGGAAGTTTCAAAGAGGCTGCAAGAATTTACCTTCTTTTGTCCAAGATGTTGTAGCAGTTGGGTAGGGACTGGAGAGAGACATCAAGATCACCACCACCACCACCACCACCACCACCACCACCACCACCACCCAGATGGAAGATGAGATGGGAGGCCCCTCCCCACCTGCCATTCTCTAACTAATGGAGAGTGTTCAAGACAAGATCATGACCTACAAACTTGGGATAGACAGGTGTATGTAAAGGACTTATAAAGGGTCACAACTGTATGGCCCAAGTTTTTTTTTTTTTTCCTAAATTTCTATTTCTAACCAGATGGTGCACAGAAGATGGATGCTTCAGTAGGACCCCAGTCTCAGATCCCTACCTATATCAGTGAATTGGTAACTTGCTGGAGTATGGAGTTGACCTGTTAGAGTTTGTGACTTCTAGGCTCATTAGTCCACAGATACTAAACAGAGGGTTGACTCAAAGTTTGGAGTCAGAAATGCCTTAGAAGTTGGAGTACCTTTCTTGCTTTGTAGCCTCTTGTGCGACCTTCAACAAGTCACCCAGCCTTCATCCTCAGAGTCCAAGCCTAGCCTGTGATTTGCCATCTAATATTAATGATGCCTTTCCAGGAACACCATTGCTCTGTAATCATAAGATGATTTCAGGTCCAAGAATTTTAGTATATCTGATCAAACGTCAAAAACAAAACACCCCCAAACAATAACAAAAGCACTACAATAACAAAACAAGAAAACACAACCCCCAACAACAACAGCAATAACACTCCCAACAACAATACCCAACAACAGCATGCTGTCTCTCTCCTAACAACACAACACTCCTGCCCTCAACAATGAAACCCACTCAGATGTTTAAAGAGCACTTTTGTCTGGGCAGAGTCGTTGCCTCCTTTTCTGCTCCTTTTAAGAAACGTGGAGACAATACCAGCAGATAAGTCACTTGTGCTCAAGTTCCCACTGGGTGACCATGTATACACATAGTAGGTGCCCTGTAAAGAGATGTTCTGAAGCTTCAAAAGACAAGTTCCTATTTCCGTATTGTTTCAAGTTTAAATGCTCAAAAATCTCAGCGTTTCAAAGTCTCGAAACATTAGCTGTTTCCTGATGCCATTTACTGCCTACTAGGAATTTATCTCACATTCCTAAGCTTGAGGTTTAGAGTGTCAACAAAGGAAAAGAGAAAGAATATGAAGAAATAAGAGTAACTCAGGTAATTTAACTATCGCCAGCACGTGATGATATTGCTGTCATCACACCCGTTTGTGAACAAAGGCTTTATGAAGCGGAATCTATTCCTCCGTGGTTATTGAGCACATTCCTCAGGGATGCTGGGAACTCTGGGGACTTTTATAACCTTCACCAGCCTCTAATTCAGATGCTTATACCCCAATACCAGCAAAATGCATCACTGGAGAGCCCGGCAGCAAAACCATAAAACCTTTGATTTATACTGTTGGGGCTATCTGAAGTGAGATTGCTTTCCCCTTGTGGACTGGCACAGAGAGAAAGAGAGAGAGACAGAAACAGAGAGACACAGAGAGAGAGACAGAGACAGGAGACAGAGAGAGAGAGAGGGAGGGAGGGAGACAGAGAGCTCATCATTGGTAGGAGAGAGGTTTGAGTTTTTTCATTTCCAAGGTAGATCAATTTTCATTTATTAATAATATGTCATTAAGCAGTACTTAAGTGGAGGATAAATAATTCTTTTTTGTATTGTGGGTATTCCATGGTGCTTTTAAGTGCTTTTGTTAAGTGTTTTGCTTTCTCATTTGGTTCGAGAAGAATAACTAGCTGCTGAAGAAGCCCGAGTTTAAGACTTGACTATAAATTGTGTCTCCTGAACCTTTTTTTTCTTTTTTCTTTTTTTTTTTTTGATATGCTCAGAGGAAAGAAGGTGGTAAAAAAGAAAATACAACGATACACTTTTTTCCCCATTGGCTAGGAACCGCCGATGTCCATAAGCCTTAAATATATGAAGTCTTTGCAGCAAGGCAATTAATTAGGAGAGAGGATGCTGGGGATGATGACCTTTCTGCATTGCCAGAGCAAGACGAAGATGAAGTTGGTTTGAGGTTGAAAAGAAGGACGGGAAAAATAAATAATGAGATTCATTAGACAGTCTAAGGTTGCTATAGAAGATGACTTTTTCCTTCGCTAATGATTAAAAAGTTTTTTAGCAATTCCTAGAAATAGTTCAGTTCAGTGATTAAAGGAACGGTTTTCAGGTTCTAGGAAATCTTGGAAGGTAAAAGGTACCGCAGAGTAAATGCTGATGGCTCTCCAAAATTGAGGTGTCAAAGCCCAATCATTAAAGTACAGGTATGAAGAGGTGATGTCATCAGGTCACGGGGTGGATCCCCCATGAATAGGATTAGTGCCCTTATGAAAGAAGCCAGAGAGAGAGCCATCCCTTCTTTCCTTCCACAAGAGGACACAGCAGAAAGGTGCTATGAGCCGAGATAGGCCCTCACCAGACATCAAATCTACTACAGCTTTGATTTGGGGTTTTCTAACTTCCATAAATGTGAGCAATAAATCTCTGTTGTCTAAAAGGCACTTGGCAGCCTGAACAGTAGAAGAAAGGAGAATGAAATAACTCCTGTGATCTAGTTTAGAAAATGAAATATATGAAGACAGTACATCTCACTCTACAGAGACATAAGAAAATGAATAGTCAGTGGACCTGGGTTTAGACTTTATGTTATTTAGCTTATAAAGAATTTATTTCCTTTCTGTGGTCCTGCATGACTCAGTTTCTTAGTGCAGACTGAGGGTAGCAACTTGGGATGAATATTGAGAAGGATCCTGAGGTCCTATCAATTTCAGTGGGAAGAAAGATTTGGCTGATTAAGAGGAAGGCAGTGGCACCTCAGGGTGGGTCCATTACCCAGGGATGAACTAACTTCTCCTATAAAAAGCCAGAGAGTAATTATTTCAGAATTTATAGGGTCTATAGTCATTTCTGCAACTACCCTCACACTACCATTGGGTATGACAGGAGTCATAGGCAAGAAAAACTACTCTCATTAGGAAACATGAAAGTGGCTATGTTCCAATAAAGCTTTATTTACAAGAACAGGGACCAGGATGGGTTGGATTAAGAAGGCTTAGTGCTATAACCTCTGTTATATATATTATTAACTGAACTCACTCTATGCTAATTCAGAGACAAAAACAGTATTTTCCTTACATCCTGTGTAGACACTTCCTACAGTATAGAACACACGAAGTTTTCTCCAGTAATGTTTGACAGACAGCACACTTCCCCCGGGGGAAATGCTGCAGAAGGAAGAAGGTCATGGTAAAAGCTAATATGCCATCAAAGGAAATACGTCATAGGACCTGAAATGCATGTGTACAGCTCTATGTTGGAAACAAACTTCTGGGGAGTTGTCAGAGCATAAAATAAGAGAAGAAATGTGAGCCTCAAGGTACAGCTTAGCTGAGGCAGAATGAGGAAAATTAATTCTGGGGTAATTTATGGGATTCAAACTTCAATATTTTGCTAAGGAATCAGCGTGTCTCGACAAAGATACTTATACATTGTATTAGATCCAGTCTTTATTGCTTGAGTATGTTAGAAACTCTACAATCAGAATAAAATGATTTTGATTATAACAATGTCTGCTATTATTCTGCCTTTCAGATCCTGCCAAGTCACACCTGCATAGGCCTGACTCAGAACAGAGTGGCATTGTGAGCATATTTTCTACATAGGAAATTTTAATCCATTCCTGGTTAAAAGGAAATGCTAGTTTCTTGCCAACACAATCATACATTCTGGCCCAAGTATGAGCCAAACCAATACCTTCCCATGTTATAAGATTTGTGCAAGGTAGCCTGATCCATTGAAAAACATTCTTTAAAAGGAACTAAAAGGCATGCAATTTCCCAAATTAGAATGTTTTAAAGTACTGTATTGAAAATTATGCAAAAACTATAGGAAAAATCTTTTAGCTTTTGCTGAGAATACAAATAAAGATATAGTTATGTGTTGAACATGTCAGTTGCAAGAGAGATGCCAAGATTGCTTTTTGAAAGGCTAAGATTCTCAATTACATGATGAGTGATATTCAAGGTCTTTGGTGTTACTATTTTTATGGAACGATCTTTCCAGTTTCCGTAATTCACAGGTGGAAAATAGAAATTCTGATCTGAAGGATATATTTGGAAATAATATGGAGAACATGCACAGTAAAGGAGGTGGAACTGAATACCATGGAAATATGACAGGGTTCAACTTCTCAGACTGCTCAGACATATGTGATAATTTTCTTTATTTACTCACAACTGAGGGTAGTAGGAAAAGGAATTTAGAATCCTTGGCTTTGCTTCTAGTGGGGAAAAAAGTAACAGCCACCAATATCTATTTCTAAAGGTAACATGGCTTCCAGCCAATTACAAGAGAAGGGTGCTAATGTCCTTCCTACGGCTGTTTCTCTTCTCCAAAAGGTCTCCTCTCTTCTCCCTTTCAGTGATGGAGAAGCATGGGTTAGAAGTGCTGTCCTCTGCTGCTCCTGTGAGTTGTGGCTCATCTCTAGATTTTGGCATCATGTCTTAGTATTCTACTGAAGAAACGGTGGCTCTTCCCATCCCTGAGCTCTCTTCTCTCTGTGTGGTTAGAGTCACTTTCTTATCCAAATATTCTTCCCAGCCCCGAACTTTGATCCCTGACAGCAAGCCTCAACATGGGATCGTTTGTTCAGGCCTTGGGTAGACAACAGTCAACAACTATGTTGACTTTTATATCCCAATGCAGCTAATATACATCTTCCCATAGTGTTCCTAAAGGCTTATCATTTCTGAAGGAACCAACTGGCAAGTAGAGTCAAGTTACTCTACCCCCTCTCTTAGTTACTGTCCTATTGATGTGAAGAGACACTATGACCAAGGCGGCTTACAAAATAAAGTATTTGATTGAGGGATTGCTTACAGTTTCAGAAGGTTAGTCTGTGATCATTGTGGCAGGAACCATGGCCATAGGCAGTCAGGCCTGGTGGTGGGGCAGTAGCTGAGAGCTTTACATCTCATCTACAAACATGATAGAGAAAGACAGCTAACTGGGCCTGGCATGGGTGTTTGAAACCTCAAAACCTCTAATCTTCCTAAACAGTCTACCAACCGGGAACCAAATATTCAAATATACTAGCCCATGGGCGCCATTCTCATTCAAACTGCCACACCCTCTCAAGCTGTGTTTTTTTTTTTTTTAAACTTTTATATCCTTAAAATTCCCTTCACTCCAGGCGTGAGATCTAGACCTCTAGGGTTGATGATGCTGGATTCTGAATGAGCTTGACATAGCCCTCGTCTTCATTCCCATCCTTAGAGTTCACTTTTTGTTCCTCAGGTTAGGATTCTACTTCCCCTTTCTACTTGGTTTTATGGCAACTTTTGATGTTCTTTTGTTTACTTCTCATAAATTATAGACCTAAGTTGGTCAGCTCTCCTGGTTGCCTGGGACTGTCCCGGCTTTAAAATGGAGTGCTCTATGTTAGGAAATTTCCTCCATCCCAGGCCAATTGGGATGGTCATCATCTTACCTGTGCTAAGTTAGTTTCACAGCTAAGCAGTATGGGCCAAAGTGCTCCAGGGGAAGGAAAGATAGATTACCTAGAGAGAAATCACATGAAAAAGTACACAGCTGAAAAATATTTCTTCATTATAGAAACAATAGCAGAACGCTTGTTTCTATGACACCTAGCAACTAACTTGTTGAAACAGAGCTGGTGTCACGCAGAAGGATTAGGAACTTGAAGCCTGGGCTGATGAAAAGAAAATGGCTGCCACGTTTCTGAAAACTTTCCTCTTGTTATAGAAGTTTTCAGTCCAGAATGCCAATCAGATTCAAAAGTTTGAGAAACATGAGTCATTTAAGATGCTAATGGAAAAATAGCTTTGAAATGGGATTTGGAAGTGAAGTCTCAAACACCAACACACAAATGGATATTTACATAGTGATACACACAACAGTGTCTGTTAAGTTTCTATTATCACAGTGTTTGGATAGAATTTTTAAGACGAGGAAAGAAGTGAAAGTGTCACACACTCAAAACCACCCCTGGTTTTGTGATGCCTAATGAAGTTCAGGCTACTTATCCTGGGCCTACACATGACTGTTCTTTGAGTTAATAAGGGCAGACAGCCTTGTTCCTGGCCCATGAGCATGCTCTAGAAAGTCAGAGGCAGATAGGATGGACCAGCATCTCAGGCTTGCCTGAATCTTGAAGGCTTGGCCCAAGTCCAGTGATGCACCAGGCAATAGTCAGCTTTGAATATCCTAACAGAGGGCAGTTGCATTCCAACAGGTCAGTGAGGACGGAGCCCAGGTGAGCGGGCATGGATACCAAGGGGAGGATGGCTGAGCAGGTGGACAGTAATTCTGTAGTAAAGAAGCTGGGTTTTGGTAGCAGGGCAGGGTTTTCAAAATAGGAAGAGATCAGTAGGAATAAAATGAATCAGGTACCTCAGTAAGAAGTTTGAACCTGGAAAGAACTCAGGGGTTAAAAAGTGACAACTAAGAGACCATTTGAGGACCCAGTGACCTCCTGGAGGATCACTGACATCGGGTCAGATAAGAAGCTATGAAGACCTACTGTGTCATCAGTCAGCTTTCTATCAGAATAGCACAATACCGGTGGGCATTCATTTACAAAAAGGTATATTTTGGCTCCTAGTTTTGGAGGTTTCAGCCCAGCATCAGTTTTCCTCATTATGGCAGGGAACACATCTCCAAGAGAGAGACAAAAAATGCATCAGGGTTGTGGGGCATACATGGGCTGCAAAGAGGGTGCCTAGAGAAAGTTAGACAAATAGAGCTTAAGCTTTAAGCTGTTTATGCAGAGAGTAGATAGAAGGATGGTGCTGAGAGGAAGTTGGCTTGGGTTGTTTGTATGGAGAGTAGATACAAATGGTGCCAGAGGAAGTTAGCTCAAGTTGTTTGTGCTGAGATAAGATACTAAGATCAGGAGATGATGTCAGTGCATAAACAACTCAGAAATAAGAAGATGAGTATAGGTGACCTTTAAAATGATTGGTCCATTCCTAGGGTTCCGAGGTTTTTGCTATAAAAGAGGCTTACTGCCTAACAATAAAGGAGTTCTTGAATGACTTGACTCCCCGCTGCGTCTGATTGTGTCCCGTAAGTGGGAGGCTGGCTGGGGAACGCACACACTTACCTTTCCTCCATTCCAGGCCACCTCTTCACAGGTGACCTAAGTTCTCAGTGGGGCAGGACCCTACACAGGGTGGGGACCCACAATCCCTTGCGAGGATAAAGCCTTGTTAACCTCAAGTCCAATAAGCTCCAGCTCTTAGAGTTTCCAACTCTCGTGTAGTGCCACGGTATCTGTAGGGGCAGGTGAAGACCCGATCTATAGCATGCAAAGTGAAAAGATTAACATTACAGACTGGTTGACCATCAGGCTTCCATGCATAAATAGGGTTTGTCTAGGCCCTGGTATTGGATAAGGCTTCAGGCTGGACGACTTTTGAGGAGCAGGGGAAGGAATAGGAACACGGGCAGGATTGCAGACAGCTGCCGAGAACTGTTTTAAATGTCCTGGGAGGCTGCCTAAGCCGCCATAAGCCTCGTCGCATCAGGGTATGATTGAAGCATGAACTGAAGAGTTGCAGGAGATCCCTTCATCCACATATTTATTTTTAATAAATATTCGTTGATTTTTCTCTATGATTTGTACTGGATGTGGGGAATCCACTGATGAAAATAATCGGAGCAAACTGAAGGGAGGCTTTCCCTGAATGCCGGGCCAGAGGAGTGTACAAACACTTGAGCTGTGATGGACATTTAGAGCGCCCAGGAGAGCATGTTGGAAGGGAACCCACTTAATCTAGACTGGAGTGCCACACAGAACTTTCGGCTGCTAGAACCTTTTCATTTTTATGGGAGAAGGACAGAAAGGCGGAGTAAATTATTTATTTCATGTCACATAAACGTCAAGCTTTAAGTCTTCCGCTGTGAGGAACACTGTCCCCTGGATGACCTGGGTCCTTATTAAACAAAACCTGGCCGATCTCTAGATGTACTAAGTGGCTCCAGCATCTTCCTCCGCGGTAACAGTCTCCTCTCTTCCCAAAGTCTCCTGGTGATATTAACATGTGCAGGTGATCCCCCAGAGCCAGATGCACGCAGGCTCACATTACACCTGCTCTCTGGATTAGGATATTTGTCCTGTCTGAACAACAGGCATTCTAGTCCTGTGGCACGCACCACATGTCATGGCTTCCTCATACCTCGCTGGGAGTTGCTGACAACGTGGAGGACTGCATGGCTTCATCCAGTTCACTGCTTGTAAGTGTCCCCAATGCAACTGTCTCCCAGCTGTCTCACGGACTGTGGTACGATTTCATTTATCATACCATACTTCCTTTTGCATCTGCCGTACACCCAATGCACCGCTAAGTTTTCAAGATAAACCTCTGAGTGGTTATTTATATTAGAGAAGCAATGAAAAAATCTAGAACTTGAAGTCTTGCTCAGTTTTATGCATAGGTTAGGAAGTAGAGAGGTCACGACACTACTTCCATATGATAACCTCCATTAAGAAATTAAATAACCTACAGAACCTTGTGCTAAGTGCTCTGGTCATTTTAGGTGAGCGTAATAAGTGAAGGATGTAACATTTATTCTCTCAGAGTACAAAAGCTATTTAGTGAAACAACCATGGAGGCCTGGAAATGTGAGACCTATGATTAAATTTCAGTTCTGCCATTCTGCGTTTGAGCAAGCCACTTAACCTTTGACGACCTCTGGAAATTGGTTGCGACTCCCAAGTACGTTAAAGTTGCCGTGATGATGAAATAAAGAGCAAACAGACAGTGGCCTGACATAGGACCCGGAACAGAACGGGTGCTTCCTTGTGTTTCATGGACTCAGGGAGACTAGCAGATCCACCAACAGGAAAGAAGCCCAAGCAGCACTCCAGATAGCGTGTAATCAAGTGCTAAATTGTGTGGAACACAATGGAGGAAGGTCGCGAAGATTATTCATGAGTTGGCTTGATAACAAATTAGCTGTCATCCTGGGGTAATGAATTTCACATGGACTCAGTCACAGAGTTCAGCCATCGGGGCTGAATCCATAATTAGAGTTTTTCATAAGATCAAAAGTATTTACATATTTTTTAAAAATGATTTTAAAAGTGATGTAGAAGGCTGAGCGGTGGTGGTACACGCCTTTAATCCCAGCACTCAGGAGGCAGAGCCAGGCAGATCTCTGTGACTTCCAGGCCAGCCTGGTCTCCCAAGCGAGTTCCAGGAAAGGCGCAAAGCTACACAGAGAAACTCTGTCTTGAAAAAAAAAAAAAAAAACCAAAAAAAAAGACCTGTAGAAAAAAGTGAGCCAAACAAATATTTATAATCAAATTGAGTATATGACTAGTTTTTAGAGATAACCATTATTAATATTTAAAAATGTATTCACATTCTATATTTATCATGCATTTTTTTTTAAAGTTCTTTATTTGTATGTGTGTGTGTCTGCCTGAGTTTATGTATCATGTGTGTACAGGCCAGTGGAGGCCAGAAGAGGGCGTCAGATCTGGAACTGGAGTCAAAGGATGTCGTGAGTTGCTATGGGAACCAGGTCCTCTGTGAGAGAGGCCAACACTCTTAACAACTGAGCCATCTCTCCAACTCATATCATGCTTTCTTTAAACATCTAGCTTCATGTTATCTTGCATTGTGTGGCAAGATATTTCTCATTGCTTTTTAACTTCTTAGAAAATCAATTGTTTTAAAGGTGTGAAATATAGTATTTCATTTATGGATGGATGACATGGTGTTCTTATTTTCTTATTTTGCTAAAAATATTTTTTTTTTTCCTCTAAGAAGAAAAAAAACTTTTCCTTTCTCTCTTTTGACATCTCAGAGATTCAACTTTTACATTATCTGGCATGATTGTTTTATCTTAGAATCCTGGGGAAGGAATTGGGTCATAAGGTCCAAGCACATGACAATTTAAGGTTCTTAATATGAAATGCCTAATTACTTTCTAGACAAATTTTACCAGTGAATGTCTGTTGGTACAGTTTCTAAACAGGTCCACCTTACATCTCTACCCGGAACTGTAGGAACTATAACTTACATTTCCATTGGTGACATAGTAAACAAAAAGTACTTAAAGGTGCATATTACTTTGGGTTCAGAATATGCTCCAAAGGAGCTAGTGGATAGAAGTTAGACATGTTTTTGTGCTTCTGCTTGTAACTGTCATTCATGAGATCCTGAGACCTTGGCCTCTCCTGTCTCTCTTTTCCTAGCTGTTGGAAAGTGAATGGCTTTGCTTTTCCGTGGACCGACTGTAAGAGCCAAAGTTACATTTTAAGTTTTAATTACTATGCCTTCGAGATCCAAGAAACAAAAATGCTTCTGATCTGCGAGCCTCTTGCCCAAGGACAGATAGTTCCTGAAATGCTGGAGGGTATTGTTTATGGGAGATAATGAGCCACATGTTTTTTACTCCCCTTAACAAGTTTGTTTGTCCGAGGTACACCAGATGTACTTGATCACATGTGGGCAGGAGGTATGTAGGCAGGAAATAGTCAGGATATACGCTTGCCCCTGATTGGACCTGATGGGAGATGCAATGAATTATAGGTTTTCCTTCTTGAGCCCTTGCCATATTTGATTTTAGGCCATTTCCCAGGAACCTGGGTATGGACCTCGCCAGAGCCCATCCACCTGCCCAGTATTTAATTAAAGCTTGCTTCAAAATTGGCTTTAAATTGTGGTAGTGGTCTTATTCTTCATCGGTGGGATTAACACTACCATGATGGTCTTGCTTGTTGCAGCCCCCAAAACAACGGGGTCAAATTGTGGGAGATTCAACAGAACCGTTGTAACTGTGTGAATGCCGGAGTGATGGTACCTAGGCTCTGAAGTAACCTTTTGTAAATAGTCAGTGATCATTATCTGAAGTTTATGGAGTTTCATTTCTGGAAGGATTCATGGAGCCTTTGCATAACTTAGTCTGGAGACCAGGAAGTCTGGTCTGGCTGAGAATTGCTTAGGTAATTGTCCCTCAGATAAGAGGTTTTGGTATGGGAAATTGACTCCCTAAAAGTGTCTTTTGTGTAACAATAAAGAGGCTTCAGCAAAGCTCCATTCCATGTTCCATCCTGCTGCCAAGAAAGTCTTAAAACATCATGTAGTGTCTCTTTCTTCAACTGACCCACATAACTCAGGACACCAAGTGGCCATGGGTCACTGAACTAGACTTTTCTGCTAGGAAAGTTGTTTATCTTGGGTATTAGTCACAATGAAAATATCCTGCATATATGTGTGAAGATTTTGTGTGCTGCATGGCTAGGCATAGGTGTTCTGCAAATGTCTCTTAGATCTTGTGGGTACAATACATTCTATTGTTATTGTATTTCTATTGTATCTTATATTAGTATAGACGCCTCTAAACTGATTTTGTATACTGTGTCTCTAAACTGATTTTGTATACTATGTACACAAAATATTCTTTGCCAACTTTTTACTTTTAAATTGTGTTTTGGACCTAAAGCGAGTCTCTGATAAAATGCAGCTGGATATAGCTTTATGGATTGTATTAATCTCTGTTCTTTTTGTAGTGCTGTAGATAAACTCAAGGCCTAACGAGTCCTAGACTATGTAGACATTCTATTATCAAACTACTCTAACAGCCATGGGTTCTGTCTTTGGACAAGAAAATCCATTGACATTTAAAGTAATTATATACTGGAAGAAATTAATTTTGTTACTCATTTTCTATATGGTTTATAGCTTTTAAAAATATCTTATTTGTTACAGTATCATCTTCAGACACACATACACACACATGTGCACATGCATACACACACGGTGAAATGGTTAAACTGTATTCTCATTTCTTTCTTTCTTTTTTTTTTCAAGACAGGGTTTCTCTGTGTAGCTTTGTGCCTTTCCTGGAACTCACTGTGTAGCCCTGGCTGGCCTCGAACTCACAAAGATCCACCTGCCTCTGCCTCCCGAGTGCTGGGATTAAAGGCGTGCGCCACCACCGCCCGGCTTTTTTTTTTTAATTTATTTATTAATTATGTATACAGTGTTCAGCCTACACGTATGCCTGTACGCCAGAAGAGGGCACCAGATCCCATTATAGGTGGTTGTGAGACACCATGTGGTTGCTGGGAATTGAACTCAGGACCTCTGGATGAACAGCCACTGCTCTTAACCTCTGAGCCATCTCTCCAGCCCCTGTATTCTCATTTCTTTTCGAGTGTTTTCTGCAGTATTTTCTTTGTAGTTACTATGGAAATTATATTTTATTTCCTAAATTTATAACATTCTGTTTTGAATATATAACCATTTTAACTTCAGTAACATACAAAATCTCTTCCCCTTTACAGGTCTGTATATCCCTTTCAATTGTTGAAGTTAAAAATTAATATCTTTATATATTGGGTATCATAAAACATGAAATAACAATGTGTCAAAATACATTTTCTTCATCACATATCTAGGTACACTGATACTTACTTTTAGACTAGCATTTGTTTTCTTTAAATAGATTACCAAAGTATGTAGAAAACAAAAGCAGCTAAAGATCATTGTTGTGGTAACTAACCAGTTATTACTGAGATTTCTATCTTCTACATATGTCTTTGAATTACTGTCTAATATCCTTTTCTTTCAGCTTGTAATATGACCCTCTCATGTATTTTTAAGAAGGCATGTATAGTAGTAAGAAATTCCATAGCTTTTGCTTATTTAGAAGGGGAGAACCAATTCTTGCAACTTGTCCTCTGACCTCCACATGACATAAAATAAATAAATAAAATGAAATTTTAAAAAATTAAAAAAAGAAACTTAGGGAATGAAAAGGCAATTAGCCAATATGTTTAAAGTGCTAATAAACCTGCTATGGACATAGTTGAGCAAATGTCATTGCGGTGTGGTGGAGTGTCCTAGGAGTGGTATAGCTGGGTCTTGAGGTAGATTGAATTTCAATTTTCTGAGAAACTACCATATTGATTTCCAAGTGGCTGCACAATTTTGCATTCCCACCAGCAATAGAGGAGTGTTCCCCTTGCTCCATATCCTCACCAGCATGAACTGTCACTTGTGTTTTTGATCTTAGCCATTCTGACAGGTGTAAGATGGAATCTCAGAGTATTTTGATTTGCACTTCCCTGATGGCTAAGGATGTTGAACATTTCTTTAAGTGCTTCTCAGCTATTTGAGATTCTTCTGTTGAAAATTCTCTGTTTAGATCTGTACCCCATTTTTAATTGGATTATTATTATTTTTTGATGTCTAATTTCTTGAGTTCTTTATATATTTTGGAGATTAGCCCTCTGTTGGATGTGGGGTTGGTAAAGATCTTTTCCCATTCTGTAGGCTGTCATTTTGTCTTATTGACTGTGTCCTTTGCCTTACAGAAGCTTTTCAGTTTCATGAGGTCCCATTTATTAATTGTTTATTTTAGTGCCTGCACTATTGGTGTTCTGTTCAGGAAGCTGTCTTCTGTGCCAATGAATTCAAGGCTATTCCCCACTTTCTCTTCTATCAGGTTCAGTATAACTGGATTTATGTTGAGGTCTTTGATCCACTTGGATTTGAGTTTTGTGTAAGGTGATAGATGTGGATCTATTTGCATTCTTCTTCATGCCAACATCCAGTTAGAACTGTACCAGTTGTTGAAAATGCTTTATGTTTTTCCATTGTATAATTTTGGCTTCTTTGTCAAAAATCAAGTGTCTATAGGTGTGTGGATTTACTTCTTGGTCTTCTATTTGATTCCATTGAGCAACCTGTCTGTTTTGTGCCAATACCATGCAATTTTTATTATTACAACTCTGTAGTACAGCTTGAAATAGGGATGGTGATCCTCCAGAAATTCCTTTACTGTACAGGATTGTTTTAGCTATTATGGGTTTTTTGTTTTTCCATATGAAGTTGAGTGTTGTTCTTTCATTAGACATTTTTACTCTTATTGTGGTTACTTCTCAAGATAGGATGTCATGAAACAAAAAAGATTTTGAACTCACTACTTGAGTGGTGAGACAGCCTACAGAATGGAAGGAAGTATTTTCTAGCTATGCTTCTGACAGAAGATGAATATTTAGACTATACAGAAACTAAACAGTGAAAGCGCAAACAATGTCAATGCCAATAATAAATGAGCTCACAGAACCACCATGCAGCTCTCAAAACATAAATGGGCTGTAAGTATACAAGTAAGTGTTCAACCTTACTATCCAATGTACAGGTGAATGAATGTTTACTTCAGCAGATGGGAACAGAACCGCACAGAGATGAAATACTTTAGAAATGCTTACTTCATTAGTTCTCTTCTTAGTCACCATGCAGTATTATCTTCCTTATGATTCTTCAAAATGAAAGTTTGAATTTTAGTATTTTTTCATAAAAGAATCACTGTTATAAAAGTTGCCTCATAAATTCATCCACTAAATGTTTAGTTTATTCAGTAGCAATAACCATGGGGAAGGCTAGTGTGGTGGCTCACACCTATAATCACATAATAGGGAGGCTGAGCCAGGAATATAGCCAGGAGCTTGAGGCTAGCCTAGGCTACATAGTTAGTTCCAGGCTAGCCTAGACTAAGTCATATGATCAGAACCAACCAAACAAACAAAGAAAAAAAAAAAAAACCAAGGTGAACATTTGTTCTATGTAGTGCCAATAATTCTACAAGAGAAAATGCCATAAAAAGGTAGCTTACAGAATATCCATTTTTGAATTAAAATAAAATTCCAGGAAAGATGAATATTAAATTGCAGTGCTTTGTATGTTACTCTGACTTTATGGGCAAGAACACATTTCACATAATTTGGGCAGTTCTAGGCTGCTTGGGACACATGGCTGCTATGTGCAATGGAATAACATGAGAAGGTCACAAAATAAAACATATGCAGCAATGTGAGCTATTCACTCAAGGGTAAACTGAGTTTTAGTGGATTAAAGTAACTTAGTTTTCAATCAAAATATGGTTAGCTTTTGGGACCCACTTTATCCAGATAAACAAAGCAAAACAACAACAAAATTCAAGTCCTGCTGTTGTTTCTCTTCTTTGTAATTGTATCCAATTTGGTTTCATGACAGTAAGATCAAGAGTAATCTTGAGTGAATGATACACTGAACTCTTATAATACCAGACTGATATATCTACTATCTGCCAGCCACTGGGCTAGAATCTGCTCAGAGGAAGAAATGCCCTTCAGTAGGATCATACTGCAAAAACAGAGGGTTTCATGCTTAATCCTAGTGGTTTCTGCTGCTGAGAAGGAAGTGTTAAGTGGGGATCTGGAAAGGGGCTGGTTCTCCCAACAAAGGCTGCTGCTTTGTTCAGAAGCACAATTGGAAAGGTCTGGTGTCATGTTCTTAAAAGACTTTTCCTCTCAGTCCAGGCAGGTCCAGTCCCCTCCTCCCAGATTGAGCCAAGTGTCCCTGCATAAGTCCCAGGTTTCAAACAGCTAACTCATGCAATGAGCACAGGACCTGGTACCACTGCCTAGATGCCTCCCAAACAGATCAAGCCAATCAGCTGTCTCACCTATTCAGAGAGGCTTTGCCCTGGAGGAGGTGGGAATGGGGGGTTGGCTGGGGGGAAGGGGAGGGAGGCAGGAAGGGGGAGAACAAGGGAATCTGTGGCTGTTATGTAGAACTGAATGGTATTGTAAAATAAAATAAAAGGAAAAAAAAAGACTTTTCCTCTCACTTTCTGGATCTGCCTTAGAATTAAATTGGAACAACTTTGTGATTTGCAAAGGAGTGAATGAAAAGGAAGGAAATGTCTCCAAAGTTAAACACCTTCCACCTCCACCCCTGAAAGCCCCCTCCAACCACAGAAACGCCAGCTGTAATTACTGACCATTCCAGAGCTTCACTTCAGTATGGCTTTCTCTGTACTACCCACCAATGGTACTGTTAATGCTCTTGGGGAATAATTTAAATAAATGTTTGTTTTTCCCCTGAAAAAGAGGAACTTAAAATTTTGCTAACAGATACCATTTCCTTTGCTGATACTGACTTGTCAATAGATCCACATGCCTGCTTTGCAGCATCCCCAAGGGAGATCAAAAGTTATTGTCACGAAGGTAGGAACCAAGAGGGAGAAGAACGCAGACCAAAAGGCCAGAGAAAGGAAGGAGATGGACTTTGTTCACAAACTCAGCACCCACAGCATCAGTGAACAGAAACATCTTAGTCAGGATGGAGAGAAGGATGCAGCATACTGCCTGGTTTCTACAGAAAGAGGGTAGGATCCAAAGTTCATTAAGTGGATAGCTTAGGACATTCAGTGGCAAGACTGGTGGATGTTAGTTGTGGACAGTGTCAGGAGAATGACCCTTCGTGCATTAGATGCTGGAAAAAGATATTAAAACATGAAGTAATTTCAGGGTTTCTGGAGGATGGGTTGAGACTTGAATTCTGTTCTAGGTCCTAGCATTACTTTTATGAGCCTGGTCTAAGTCGCTTCACTAGTGAATTCAGGGATGACACAGAGCTTTGGGACAGATCACCTACTTTCTTGTTACAAGAGATTTTTGTTCTGGCTTTAATTGGCTCCACTCAAAGTTCTCTGCTCTGTACAACACTGTCAGGCTGGCTGGTATCTTCTCCAGTGTGGCTACAGATTGAACCACACTGTAACTAATCTAACCATCCTTAGATTAGCCAGAAAATAGTGGCAGGATTGCCAATGGAAGCATCTCCCCGACATGGTGATTATTGGCCGAGAAAAGGGGTTTTGAACTCTCAGCAGTTTAGTAAACCCACGGGGAAGTTGATGCTGGATGCTGGAGCAGAAACAGCAGTCAGGGCTGGTGTGGTTGTTTGCACCTAAAGACACTGACTCTAGAGTAAGTCATATCAAGATGTCACAAGACATGATAGAGCGTTAAGGTAATGGATTTGATTTGATTGCCATGCAAAGTATTCACAAACCAGCACATCACATGTTCCTGATCAATATGCACAACCTTTAGATATCAGCTGATAATAATAAAAATAAGTAAAAAAGCACAAGAAAGTTTGATTATTTTAAAAAAATGCAACTGATTATTCACCTTTTGTTATTTATGGACATTTTACTAAGGCAGTATTTTTCAAGATTTAAAATCTTAAAGCTTCTTTATAGTCTTAAAGATGGTTGAGGGTCTATGAGAGCTTTCAGTTGCAGAGTTTGTACTATCAAGATATACTATGCTGAAATTGACACTTATAAACAACATATTTTTTCTCTGAGTAGCGTTAGTGCACACACGCCTTTAATCCCAGCACTCGGGATGCAGAGGCAGGAAGATTTCTGAGTTCAATGTCAGCCTGGTCTATAGAGTGAGTTTCAGGACAGCCAGGGCTACACACAAGAGAAACCATGTCTTGAAAAACTAAACTAAACCAAACCAAACCAAACCAAACCAAAACCCTCATTAGTTTATTTAAAAACTTTAATAAATAATAAAGTCAGCAACTATAAATATTATTTTGTAAAATTCATTATAAAAAAACTTGCAAAAAAAAAATCACATGCTGAAATTAACTAGACCCAAAGTCTATACATCTAAATGAACTTCTGTAAGGTTAGAATAGTAAATAATCTTTTTTTAAAAGCAGAAATCTATACTGTAAGAGTCTGAGGAAACACTGAAGGAGACCTCAGACTCAAATACTATGTAAGAACAGAGAGCGTTTATTAATATTCCAGCATATGTGAGGTCATTCACCTATACAAAATGGCACCGACCCTGAGAGGAGTGTGTAGAGCTCCTTTTTAGTATAGCTAAGGGGAGTTTCTGAAATAGTTAGGTCATCTCCTACATAATTGGTTAAGCAAGCAGCAGTTACATTAGTATATTTCTAATTGGCTGAGGTTTAGTCTTTATCATTTTTGGACATTCTTGCAAAAGGTTGGGCAAGTTTGGACGTGACTCAGAAGGGGGCTGCAGGTTTTGTCCTTGAGACGTTGTGAGGCTGACTTAGACTTTGTGTTTCTTCTCTCCCTCAACCCTGAATGTAAGGGCATTGTGGACAAATGGCCCTTTGTTGGGAGAGATACCTGTTTTGTCCTCCTCAGAGAACTGAAACCTAAATTCAGTTGTGAGAGTGGGAAAGTTTAACCCTTTCAATACTTTCAGAACATAAAGAGTAAATAAGATAGCATTGTGTATTTTTTTCAAGTCTTCCAAATTTCTCAATAAGTACAAGATAGCTGACTTCTCTTGCTGTAAGTTCTGACTGAATTATAAGGAAAAAAATCGGGGTTCATGGAGCTTAAAGGCAAAAATAAAAAGTCTTCCTATTTTATTTTTTTCTCTTGCTACCCAATTACAAATTTTATTATTATGACCTAATTTTAAGCTTGACATTTTTAATATTAAGAAACCTTTTATAAAACTAGGCCCAGTGAAAAATATGATAAAGTTCTATGCTCATTTATGTGAAAAAGACAAAGTATTATATAATATGATACACTTTTCTTCCCAGAATAGATTAGTTGTATAAAAGATATTGTTAAATCATTAACATGTATTTCCATATATATATGCGATTGTCTGAGATTATAAATTAAGGATTTACAATACATATGTAATCTGATAATCCAAATAAACAATAACTTGATAGATATAAATACATCTTATCACACATAATTTTCTAAATATAATATCATATTTGGCAAACATACTAGACTGATTGATTGATATTCACTGAGGGCCTAATATATGCAAGAAATGCCAGGTAAACACATTGTGAATATTGGTGTGTGTATTACCCAGGGTTCTCTGGAGGAACAGAACTGAGACAATGAATAAATTTATCTATAGAGTGGCTTACAGACTGTGATCCAGTTAGTCTGACAATAGCTGTCTGCCAATGGAAGGCCCAAGGATCTAGTAATTGATCAGTCCATGAGGCCGGATGTCTCAGCTGGTCTTCAGTATATGCTGGAGTCCTGAAGAAGTAGGTTCTAATGCCAGTGAAGGATTGGACTTGCCCATGAGAATGAGAGCAAGCAGGGAAAGAGAGCAAGCTTTCCCTTTCCATGTCCTTTATCTAGGCTTCCAGCAGAAGATGTGGCCCAGATTAAAGGTGGATCTTCCCACCACAAAAGATTGGATTAGAAGAGGGTCTTTCCACTTCAAATGATTTAATTGAGGAAAAAAATCCCTCACAGGTGTGCCCAGATGCTTGGGTTTTAATTAATTCCAGATATAGTTATTGTGGAATATTATTTTAACTAGGTAAAGATGTGTTACATTTGTTTATACTTCAGAATATTACTTTAACTGTAAAGGTGTGCTACTTTTGTTTATGCTGTATTTAAGTATATAAGGATGTGTTGCATCTGTTTTACCTTGCCTGCCTAAGGTACCTGATTGGTCTAATAAAGAGCTGAATGGCCAACAGCTAGGCAGAAAGAAAGGATAGGCAGGGCTGGCAGGGAGAAAGAATAAAAAGGAGGAGAAATCTAGGCTCGAGAGAAGAATGAGAGAGGGAGAAGAGAGGAGAGAATGAGAGACACCTGGGGCCAGCCAGGCAGCCACCATCCAGCAGACATGAGAAGCAGTGAAGTAAGTTATACAAAGTAAAGGAAAAGAAAGGTAAAAAGCTCTGAGACAAAAGGTAGATAAAGAGAAACAGGTTAATTTAAGTTAAAAGAGGTCACCAGAAATGAACCTAAACTCGGTTGAGCATTCATAACTAATAAGAAGTCTCCATGTCATGATTTGAGAGCTGTCTGGTGGCCCAAAAGGAAAAGCCTGGTACATGCAGTTGAATGGACAACCAAGAACAGCCATCACAGGGCATTAGTTCTTTTCTTCCATCAGGCAGCAGAGACTTTGATAGAAAAAAAGGGGTTGTTTCTCGACCGTGTGTGCTTAGTATATATTTGGTATTGTGTCATTAAGTGAATGAGCAAACCATGAAATAAAAACTGTAGTCCTTCTATCAGAGACATTTAATGTGTGTCTGTATACACACAAGCATGTCCACACATGTAGAGAGGGTCATAGTAGGATGAGCAAACATCAAGGAGAATAGAACTGATACCAAGTGCAGTAAATTCTATTAAGGGAGGACTCCCATGAAGCCAGAAAATTAAGAGTAAGTAAAGCCTTCAAAGATGACATAACAAATGAGACCTTCCATTTTCCTTTCCATTTCCCTGGTCCTTATTACTGCTTAACATACGTTACCCCCATCACAAATATTCTACCTTTTACTTTAGGATCACGAGTATCCTATTATCTGGTCCTTAAAGCATTTTCTTTCCTTCTCATGGGTCCCGTTCCAGTTTCTTGGCATCTACCCCCACTCATTCCCACATAGACACACACAAGAAAATTAGAAGCTTGTATGAGAGGATATATAGTATTTGTCTTTCCAAACCTGGGCTACCTCCCTGAGTATATTTGCTAGTTCCATCTATTGTCCTACAAAGTTTATATTTTCATTTTTTCTATGGCTAAATAAAATTTTCATTATTCATTCATCAGCTGATACCTATCTAGGATTATTCCATTTTTATGCCAGGTGAAGGGAGCAGTAATGAACATGGATGAAGAAATATGTATCTAGTGGGAAGAGGGTATATATCTATATCTCTATATCGCCAAGAATGGGGTAGCTAGGTCATGTGGTAGGCCCATTTTTAGTTTTTGTTTTATGGGAAATCTCAACACTGGTTTATATAATGCTGTATCAGTTTTTACCCCCACCTACAGTGAATAAAGGGTTCATTTTTCTCTACCCTCTGGCTAGCATTTGTTATCATTTGTTTTACTTATGAAAGCCATTGTGACATTGGTTAGATGAAATCTCAAAGTAGTTTTAATTTGCGTTTCCCTGATGATTAAGGATGGTAAATGCTTTAAAAAATATTAATTGTCAAGTATTTCTTTTTGAGAACTCTCTGCTCAGCTCACTAGCTTAATTTTTTTAAGAATTGAGTTGTTTCCTTGTTTAGGTTTTTGAGTTCTTTGTATAGTCTAGATATCAGTTCTCTGTCAGACGTATAGCTGACAAAGAGTTTCTACCATTCTGTAGGATGTCTCCTCACCCTTCCTCAAGGAGAAGACAGAGTATCTGAGTTTGAAGATGAGGTAGAGGAATTGGAGCATCCCAACAAGGGCAAGATTAATTAATAAGAAGGTGACTTAATATAATTAATGAGTGGCTTCTAAGAGATTCTGGGCAGTACAAATGACCAAATCTATGTACCACTTTACATATTTATGTTTAATTTCCCTGTCTCTGTCTGCCCTCTACTGCCCCCTGGAGACAGTGGTTCACTATGCCACCCACCTTAGACCTGAGCGCTTAGGGTTAAATGATATTTATGTCTGAGCCTCCTACAGAGACTACAGACTATATAGCAAGGCCACTGTGCCTAGCTCAGAAAGGAGGGTTTCATATACTTTTCAGATAGCTGTAGATATTTCTCTTCAACATTCTCTAATAATTTGATAAGCTATTATTTATAAAAGATTAACTGCAAAATAGACTTTAAATACTATGTTTTACTCTGAGTAATTCTTTTAATAGTACATGACTTTACAATACTGTCTTGATCATTCAGAAAGCACTGATTTACTGATGGTACAGATCAAAATAGTAATACTTTTATCCTAAGGTAGGAGAGAGTCACATTTATTGTCATCAACACTGTTCTTTTAAAAACCACATATTGGCAAGTGTTTAAACTCATTATGGTAGGTGCATGTTTTGCATAATCATTTTTTGTTATGAATATTACATTTTCCCATTGGTAACAAACCTTCCCCTCAAAGAAAAGACTTTTATTATTCATTTTTGAGAAAATACCTTAAAAAGTTGATCTAAACAATTATTTGTCCATTAGTCATTTTTATTCAGTTTTAAAAATAGTGGTTCATGAAGAATTAGTGAATGGTGGGGGGTTGGTCACAACTTAATTACACAATGCTTTGTCTCCAGCCATACACAGTGCAGTCCAAGAGTGCTATGTGTACTTCCAGTCTTGGCACAGAGCGTACTAAGTTGTGCTCAAGGGCTAAGAATTAATAAGATTAAAAGTATTACGTCATCAAGGACATTCCTATGTGAAATTGGAACTTTGTTTTCCTACAAATGCAGGCTGGTAAAGAATACAATGACAGGCAGCATTTGGTGCCTCACTCTGACTTATATGTGTTGGTAAAGAATATAATGACATGGAGGGGTTTGGTGCCACTTGCTGACTTGATTTTATTAGACACTGGAGGTTTTAGCCATCATTGCTTTCATACCCTCAATGCAGGTGCCAACACAGTTTTAAAGAAAAATAATGATAGTGTTATGAAAAGTAGTTTTGACCCTTGCACGCCTTGAAAGTGCTTTTGCAAAGTCTCTTGGAGTTCATTTGGATTCTGGGGTCTCTGGGAGCCATATTCTGGGAACTGCTACTCTTGAGGGTAAGTATGGGTT
Organism: Peromyscus maniculatus bairdii; assembly: GCF_049852395.1. Classification (NCBI taxonomy): domain Eukaryota; kingdom Metazoa; phylum Chordata; class Mammalia; order Rodentia; family Cricetidae; genus Peromyscus; species Peromyscus maniculatus. The sequence continues at coordinate 39,940,197 of NC_134868.1, forward strand.
TTCATAGCAATTGATCCTTAGACTTTTGTGTCTGTCACATTTTTCAATTCCTGGCCATTGGATGACACCAGTGAAAGGATTTAGAAGCAAATCCAGAGTTTTCACAAAACCAATGTTTATTGATCAGTTAAAAGAGATTCTGAGCCCACATTGATTCCTTCAGGATTGTATGTCTTGATCTTCCCTAAATGCTGCTGTCTAATTGTAAGTCAATAGCATGTCAGGTGCTTAATGGCTGGGAGCATGGTGCCGTCAACACAAGAGTGAGGTCATGTTCCAGTGGGAGGTAGAGCCTAAGCCCCAAACACACATTTCAAATCCATTCAGTTTATGCTTTCAGGGTTGGGAAGAAAGGGCAAAAATACCAAAAGTGTGATTTTGTTCTATGGCATCTTTTTAGAAAATATGAGCTATTAGAAAAAAGTAGACAGTCATAGTACAGTCAAGGGAAAGTTCTCTAAATTCTAAGAAGGCTTAAGTGTAAGAGTAAACAACAACAATAAAAACTGAATGGATAGTTAAAATACAGAGGGAAATTGATCTCATTAAGAAGTTCATGCTTATTCATAAGGCAAGTAACACAACAAACAAACACTAAAAACCCAGACTATTTGGGAGAACAGTCTAGAAATTGAACTCAGAACTTCACATACTCTGTCTTTTGGCTGTGGTAATTTGTTACAATGATAGAAACCCTAAGCAACTATATATCCTGATTTCATCAGAGTAGCCCTACTTACTGTCTTTTCTTGGCTATTATCTTAATAGCCTTTCTCCCTCTCTCAAAATTATTCCAAAGGTAGACAATTTGGTATAATTCTCATGGCTGATCTATAGAGAAAGACATCACAGATGTGTCAGAATGTTAATTAGCAAAACAATCATTCCCTGCCATATTATTTTTTATTCTTTTCTGTAACAGAGGCCAGGAAGAAAATACTCATGTTTGAAGCTTCTCTTGCAGCTAGGACTGAACATGCTAGGTAATTTTGGATATAGAGAATTTTCTGGCAAAGTTTACAAATACATTAGAACTGATTTCTCTTTTTGTGTGACTGTCTAGATCTTAGCTGTCACCGTGGACTTCTAAAGAGTTCAAAGAGACCTTAGAGACACCAACTTTCAGAATATTGAGCTGGTGGTCATACATTATCAGTTGGTTGTCTGATAACAAATTATTTCTGTTAAGTTTCTTTTTGGTCCAAAAGCTGAAATAATTCCGTTTGTCACAATGGATGATTTTCTTTCCTTGTTTTACTTTTATTCAATTTTATCACTTGTCTTAGGTCTGGGTAATTAATGGCTTGAATGCTAGTGTCTTTTGCCACACAAAATAACTCCTTTTCCTACCTCCCATTTATGGGTATCAAACTATAAAACGATTGAAAGACCAAAAAGAAGTTGAATGAGAATAAGGGAACCAGAGTGAAACTACAAGTTTTTCTTCTTTAGTTAGTTCTTGCTTTAGAGACATAACATTTATTTTCTGACAACTCTAAGGGCTGTGCGTTTGGCAACGGCTGTTCATTTTTCATCTTCTACGCTAATTTCTTAAGGGAGGGAAAGATAAATCTGAGTGTCACTGGGATGCAGATGGAGTTGAAGACCACAATTACTAATACAGTGTTTTCCACAGACTCATTGGTTGTTCTATTAAAGGAGGAAAAGTGAGTTTTCGATGATGTCTTCCTTTTCTAGGAGTTGAAAGATCCCAAATCATCATTCCCTAACAAAAGTGGTATGAGAAGCCTAAGGTACGTTTCCAGTCTCCCCATGGTGCTGACAATAACTACAGTATTCAGGTGATATGTATCTTAATGTAGTGTCACCAAGGAAACAGATTCCAATCATCTTGGGCCCTGAAACAGTGTAAGTATTGCAAACTAACCCCAAACAGAACCCCCTCAGACCTTACCAAAAATCAAGAATGTCATTTTCTTGAAGCTAAAATGGAGAGAAAAGTAATTTGGGAACCAGAGAAGTACTTTGCAATGTGGTTTGCTGTACTGAGATTCATAGTCTCAGAGTCTAGAAATGGGTAATTCAAGAGAATCTGTTTTATTCTGTTTCTCCCAAAGGATTTGTATTGTCCTTTCCTAGGGACCTTCCTTAACACACAGTGGAAACCTGAGAGGGACTCACCAATGCTTCTCCTGAGTTTGGTCTGGTTACTCTGATGTGACTTGTCACAATCACGATGAAATCACTCCAGTCTTGATCTCCAAGTTCTAGCTTGAATTGTTGGTAAGCCAGCAAAAGAGACAGAACTTACATTTTTTTTTTTTTTTTTAGTCCACTCATTTTTGTGGCATTGGGGATGAAACCCAGAGCCTTGTGCATGCATGCTAGGCAGGTGCTCTACCAGCAAGCCACACCCACAGAGACTCCCTCCCATTTTAACATGAAAGCAGATGGACATGAAGACAGAAAGTCCTGAATTTCCTGGAGACCACTTTCACGTCAATACATGGATGAATTCCCTGGATAAAGGTTTAGTTTTCTATGAAGTTTATTTCATGAAATGGATGCGAGGACTTGCAAGTTTTTTTCGGATCTGGTCATAGAAGAGGAAGCTCATTTGGGTCAAGGTGCCTCTCAGCTCATCTTCCTCAGAGTTGCCTCCTCTCTTTAGATAGAATTTTCCAAGCTGTTCACAGGAGCACATTCCTATGAGAATCTGTTTTTCTACTTGGTGAAAGTAGAATAAAGCATTTACAATTCTGGATCCTCTCCGACAGTGGTGCAATTACTCTGCATATTGCAGATTGCTAGTCCGTGAAGGTTCAAAATGAAATGGACTTGACAATATCTAAGCAAACATCAGAGGGGAGCAGGCTGATCACGAAAACAAAGCTGGGTCTTGTTTTAGCAGCCGGCTCAGCAGAGGCAAGGAGATAAATTACTTGAGTTTTGTTTCAGGATAAAAACAAACACTTGTTTTATTGAATTTTGCAGACTGAAAGTAGTGTTCTACAAACTCCTTAGTTTCTAGCCAATTTTTAACATTAGCTGCATGCCTATAAATTCTCTGATCATTAGGGGATAATTATCTTCTGTGTGGCAGATGGAGTTCTGTCATCCTTGTGGCCTTCAATAAGGAATGACACAACTTCTTAATAAAAACAAATTTATTTGGTAGAATTTCTGACAGAGCTATGTTCTTGCTTTCTGAGTATCTAAAAATTATTCACCAGTTTTTCATTTGGGAACCAATTTGCCTAATTGTGAGGTGGGATGACATTTTCCTGGAACTCTGCTTCCAGAGACAAAACAAGATGAGATCTTATTTAAACTGTAGGAAGTTATCTTCCAGGCATGTCTCTTTTTATTCTTCTATCCTGCCATGTGGATTCCTGGAGGAAGTCAGGAATAGGGAGATTTCATTGAGTTTGTTGCTTAATAGTAATAAAAGTTAAGGCCCACTAGCAGATGGTGCAGGATGTGGGTAAAGATTCAGAAAAGCAGAATGTGTGCCGGGCGGTGGTGGCGCACGCCTTTAATCCCAGCACTTGGGAGGCAGAGGCAGGCGGATCTCTGTGAGTTCGAGGCCAGCCTGGGCTACAGAGTGAGTTCCAGGAAAGGAGCAAAGCTACACAGAGAAACCCTGTCTCGAAAAACAAAAAAACAAAAAACAAAAAACAAACAAACAAAAAAAAGCAGAATGTGGTCATGGGTACCCAGAAGCTAGTGCTGTTCTGTGGCAGAGTCCAGAAGACATACAGTTGAATCATGTGGCAATAAGAAAGATGCTGGGAAGGGTTGGGGATTTAGCTCAGTGGTAGAGCCCTTGCCTAGCAAGTGCAAGGCCCTGGGTTCGATCCTCAGCTCCAAAAAAAAAAAAAAAAAAAAAAAAAAGAAAGATGCTGGGGGAAGGTGTGCTACAATCATAGAGAAGCTGGAAGCTTTCAATGAACCTGATGGTTGGGAATAGAACAGTGGAGCTGATCAAAGGTCTGAAACAGTCGAGCCCAGCGGGCAGTTTCACCATCAGAAGACAGAGGCTAACAATTATTTCAGTAAATGGCAAGTGAGAGAGGCAACCAGGGCCCCAACCTGCAGAGCTATGAAGATCCTAAAATGAGTACCATTTTTCTAGGGGCTAGATGGACAAGCAGCTAAGAAGGATACTGCTTAAATCATACAACTGAAATAAACTGAGGATAGATGGTCAGAATGCTAAGGGCAATCACCTCAATAAAAGTCCTGATTCATTGTTCAGTTCTTGGATCTGGGCCAGGTCTCAGATTCCTCATCTGTAGATTGAAGGAGAAACATGGGACCTATGATGAAGTAATTCTTTATATCCTTAATAATCAATAGTAATCCACTGTATCCTTTCCCAAACAGACTATAGTCATTTGCTAGGATAATGAACACCAGGAAGAGGGAATTCTAGATGTTGAAGATGGTTGGACACAGGGTAGACTTGCATTGGTCCCTGGGTATTTGATGTTGTCTCTAGAACCTCAGTAAAAGGAACCTTGGCTAAGAATTTCTCTATTGTGAGTCTATGTTGTGAACCTACGAAGGTGATGTTTCCTTGGTCCTGCCATATGTAATGGAACTTAGTACTTGGCAAATCATTCATGTTAGCTTCTTTACCTGTGAGATAAGATATATTATGGAAGAATAAGGCAAAAAGGAAACCACTGACTCTGGCCTACCCTAAAACCTCTATCCTTGGCCCAGAAGAAAAACAATAAAACTAAGCATCATGTCCATGGGAGAAGTTTGCTGCCATTCTTCTGAGTCCATAATGAATGTAAGGATGCCCCTGCTCATTTCTAGACTTCTGTGGGAATGCTGATAGAGCTGGACTAAAGTTGGTATGTGGCCCAGTTCCCCATCTCCTTGCTCATTTCCAGACCCCTGATGGAGCCTGCAGAGACTAACTCCTTTAGACTGACGTTGGGTATGTGACCTGGTTTCCTGTCCTTCACTCATTTCCAGACTCCTGCCAGAACTCTTAGGGATTCTGATTGACTCTGTGTATAGTCAGAGATATGTGACTTGTCTCACTATCTCTTGGCTTGTCTCCAAATTCTTGCTGGCACCGACAGGGACTCTGACTCAATGTTAAGCCAGAGGTTCCCTGTGCCTATTCCTGTTTCCCAGTTCCCTATGCTCTCGCTTATCTGCTGGGACCCACAGGAACTCTGACTGATCCTGCGCGAGGTTAGAGATCTACAACTTGGTTCCCTACCTATGTACCCAGCTCTAGGTTCCTACCAGAGACCCTGGAGCCTCTGCCTGACTCTGTGAGATCGGCAACCCATGGTCCATAACCTAGACCCTGTTTTCACCTAAACTTTTAGGCTTTTGTTAAGACTCACAGGAAGAGTGGCTGTCTCAGTGTGAGGTTAGAGATCTGTACATCCTGCAGTCTACCCCTTGCCTGATTCAAGCTCTTTCTGGGACTTGCAGGGACTCCCACTGTGAGATCTGAGACCCCACAATCCTATTCCCACATGCATCTCCATACTGTGACATTAGCTTGCCTGACATTCTCATTATGAAAACTAGACTAAGCAATGTCCATTCTGTGCTGTGCTGAACTTGGCTCCACTCACTGTGGGCCCAGATTTTTCTGCTTCTGTTTTGTTTCCCTCTGAATCTTATCACACTGTGGCTATGCATTGCCACCACATCACTCCCCCACTTTAAGGTAGACATGCATGTTTTAAGGCTATTTCAGACATTATTGCCAGTAGAGTACCCTGTGTAGCTACTCTACTGTTATTCTTATAGCTATGAGAAGGAACCAAGAGGCAGGAGAAATCTAAATCTTCATTAGTCGTTAGAGCAACCCCCTGAATCCAGGGACACCTTGTGAACATGGAGGAAACAATGCCATTGTGTTATCTGTCTCCTGTTGCTTGCCTCCTTGACCCTTACACAACCTCTTCTTCTGCCACATGGACCAAAGCCAGCATCCAGGATGAGTAAACGGCCTCAGGAAATCAAGAACTAAGTGTGGACCCAGACCGCAGGTGGGGAAGAGAAATAGGAGTGTTGCAGAATGAAGCCCCTGAAACCTCAGATGGGTAAAACATCCAGGCAGCAGCAACACTTGGGGTAGACATAATTCTGTATCTCAAAGGAGTTTCTTGCAAAATCAATAACTTTCAATAGGAGGAAGCTTTCCTATTACTCTTTCCTTATAACTATATACACAGCATACACACACACACACACACACACACACACACACACACACACACAAACACACACATACACAAACATATTCAAACATACACACACACAAATATATACAAGCACATGCACACAAACATACTCACATATACAAACATATACATACAAGAAAACACACACACACACACACACACACACACACACACACACACACAAAACATCCATATCATATTCTACAAATAGTTTAGGACATTCCAGCCTTTATCCCCCTGGTTTTGTTAGGTTTGAGTTTTTCAGAGCTGTCTCTCACCAAATGAAGAATTTGGATTGAACATGACAAGATGCAGATGAAAGATATTGCGGCTTATTGCATTGGTGCAAGGAGTTTGAACACATTAGGATATGGTCATGGGCCAGTTTGTGCCATGAGCTTTGTGATTTATAAAGGCCCCCTGAGTCTTTGGGTCATACTGAAAGTGTCATGTTTGGGGGTCTGTCCTGGCTCACAGGCAGTGGTTTCTGTATTTGCAAATGGAGATAGAGTGTTTTAGTTTTGAGGCCTAAAAACTGAAAACCCTGCCTAAGTTGTAATTGCTATAAAGTTACAAGACCCCACTCTATGCGATGTGTGTTAAGGGTTTATCATTTTATTCTTAGAACATCTGTGAAACAATGCTTCTATTTATATATGACTCCCCTCCCCTCCCCACCCCAATTCTCTTCCATTGATTTTTAGAGGCTAATCATTTCTTCGTGGTAAGACAGAATTGTTTGACAATGGAATTTTCAAATGTGAGTTAGATTTTTTTTTTTTGTTTAAATAAGTGAGACAGGTAGTAAGTTGTCCTGATCCCTTATCCCGTTCTTCTTGTGTGGTTTGAGTGAAATGTCCCCCAGAAGTTCATACGTTTTAACACTTGGTCTCTGGTTGGTGACACTCTTCTAGAAGGTTGTAGAATGTTTAGAAAGTTGGGTGTTGCTGGAAGAAGAGTTGTAGATGTAGCCAATCGTCTTTTTAAAATAAGAAACACAGAGCCAATGTAAAAGAGAAAGCCGAGAGGTCAGAGCTCAGAGATAAAATCTTACCTCCTGCAGTGCTCCTAGCTTCCCCGAGAGAGAGCTACTTCCTGTTTGTCTGTGTTTAAATAGTCTTTCTGTTCTGCCTTCTCATTGGTTCTAAACCCAACCACATGACTGCCTCATCACTGCCTGTAAGTATCGCCCTCCAGGTCTTAAAGGCATATGTCTCCAATACTGGCTGTATCCCTGAACACACAGAAATCTACCTAGCTCTTCTAACCATCACGCTCTTGCTATGGCTCTAATAGCTCTGACCCCAGGGCAACTTTATTTATTAACATAAAATTAAAATAACATTTCAGTACAAATAAAATATCACCATAAAGAGTCACTGTGGCAAGTCCTGAGGTAGCATAGCCTAGCTCTACTTCTTGTTCACCTTCTACTTCATGACCAAGGATATCATGCGACCATGTTCCTTATATTTCTGCCCCATGCCATCATGGACTCTGTCTCTTCAAACTGAGAGCCAAAGTTACCCTTTCTCCCTTTACTTTCTTCTTGTGAGGTGTTGAGTTATATAGGAAAAAGTCCTGACATTAACAGCTGCATTTTGGAGCATTTCCATTATGGCAGGCACTTTGTTAAATTTCTAACTGTATCATTTCAGTTTTCATCACACCCTTGTGAACTGGGAGTGGCCACTCCATTTTACAGATGAGAGAGGCTAAAAATATGAATCAAGGTCAAATTATAATAAGTGTCTGAGCAAATCTCAAGCCTAGAGATGTCTGATGTCAGTGGCTGTACCATTCCCAATATAAGATGTTGCATCTCGAGTCTCTAAGTTATAAATTTTATTACAAGTCTATGAGTCACCGTATCGATGACAAAGGTGAAAGATTCTGTAATTTGGCTCTTTTTCCTTCTGAAGCATGGCCAGTCTACATTTCCCAGCCTTGGCAGCTGTTATTTACAGCTTGGTAATAAAGTTCTGGCTGAGAGACCATACAAAGAGAAAATAGGCATACACTTTTCAGGTATGATCCACAAATTCTTTTCCATAAGTTTTTTTGTGTTCCTTATCCATATTCCAGGGGATGACAGTACTCAGAGCAATCTTGGAAGTTGTGTAAGCCATACGTAGATGATGGTACAGCATCTGCCTACCTGGGGCCTGGATGATCCACATGGAATAGAATTCTGTGTTTGGCAGAATATTGGTGTGACCAGTAAGCTTTGTCGAGTGAGTTTTGGAATTTGTAAGTTAGAAAATTGTCTTAGTTCATTTCCCGTTGCTATTTATAAGGTATAGATGTTTATTTTTCTCAAGGTTATACAGGTTAAGAACTCCAAGAGAATGAGCCACTTGATGCATGGGAACATGATGGAGGGCATTACATGGTAAGACAGAATGTATGGTGCAGTGGGTAGCCATTCCAGCTTTGACCTGGAAGTACCATCCCCATTGAGGCTTCGGTAATGGTCACGCCTACAAGGCAGAGCTGAGAGAGGACCCTGAAGACCCGGGATCCGGATGTGCCGGCTCTCTTGGTTCCTGGACCCTGGATGCTGAAGGTAGACCAAGCAGAATTCTCCAGAGAACACTGCCGGACTGTGCTTCACCTTTCCCAGACCCTGTAACCTATCCCTTCACTTGTAAGTTACCCCACAAAGTAAACCTCCCTTTTAACTGTGTAGAGTTGCCTTAATATTTAAACCAATAGTGTGATAGCTTGGTTCATTCTTTTTTAAAATAATAAATTATTTAATATTTTGAAATGATAATACAATGACATAATTTCCCCTTTTCTTCCCTCCCTCCCCTCCTATGTACCCCTCTGCTCTCTCAAATTCATAGCTTCTTTTTTGTTTTTACATACAAACACACACACATATTCCCAAACATCCGTGTAGTGTTATTTGTATGCATAATTTCAGGACTGACCACTTGGTGTTGGATAACTGGCTGGTGCTCTTCCCTGGGGATGGATGGCTGTTTCTCCAGCTCTCAGCATTCCTTAGTTGCTTGTAGTTCTTTGTCTAGAGTTGAGGCTTTGTGAGCTCCCTCTTTCCATGTCAGTGTGTCTGTTGGTGTCATCCTTGTTCAGATCTTGTTTGGGCAGCTGTGTAATTGAGACTTCATGGGTGTAACATGTCTGACATTTCTAGGAGACAGCAAACTTCCTGTCCCTCTGTCCCTTACATCCTTTCTGCCTTGTAAATCTGTTGACTTTAAACAGGTTAAAAATAACAAGATTCTGATTCTGATTATTCTGGTTATATATTTAATTATGCTAATGCTCACCGATAAAACCATGGGCCCAATCTGACATATAGCATAAAACCAGGCATGGTGGCACACACATGAAATCCTACCACTTGGGAGCTGGAGGTAGAAGGATTAGGAGTTCGTGGTCATCCTTGTCTACATAGTAAATTAGAGGCTAGCTTAGGCTACATGGGACCCTGTCTCTAGGGGGAGAAATGTATTGAGAATCTTCTACATAGCTAGAACTACTTTGCTTTTTGAAAAACAAATGAAAAGTTCATTCGTGCCTAAGTTCCCTTCTGTCTAATTTCTGCTATTTTTATTTGGACTGTTTCACTGCTTCTTAGCAGATGATAAAAAAAAGGAAAGAAAACAGAGATTAATTTCAAAGCAGTAGATTTTTCAGACTTAAGTTCTGAAAGTGATTGAAATTTTTGGCTAAAATTGGTCTTTAAGTTACTGTAGATTTATTAACCCTCTTTCCTTTCCAGTGAAAGTAGACTGGTGTACTTGGATGAGAAATTACTTGTACAAATACTGAGTGGACGTTTTCTTCTCTTTAGGGTGGAAATGTTTTCAGGTCCAGGTCTGCAGAGACGTGTAATTGCATAGGGATCTTTAGACAGAGTGTGGATGTAAAGGCAGGCAGTCATTACTTGCTCATTCACATGACAATCCTCACAGAGTTGTTATCCAGCCACCTTGGTGAATGAATTGAATAATTATTCTCAAATTCCCAGCTATAGAAAATATAACCCGAAACAGCAAAGAGTTGTTTTATTTGATTTTTCTACTGAATCACAAGTGCCAAGGACATCTTGACCATTTTAAGCCCAGTTGTCTAAATGCCTTTCAATCAAAGAGCCACTTAACAGCAGTGATTCGCTTCTGAGCGTGCTGTGAAGTGTGTGTGTGAGAGTGTATGTGTGAGTGTGTGAGTGTGAGTATGTATGAGTGTGTGTATGAATGTGTGTGTGTGAGTGTGTGTGTGTGTGTGTGTGTGTGTGTGTGTGTGAGAGAGAGAGAGAGAGAGAGAGAGAGAGAGAGAGAGAGAGAGAGAGAGAGAGAGAGAGATTGAAAGTACAGAATGGAAGGAAGGAATAAAGGAAGGAAGCGGGCAATGGATTACTACAGCAATGAAAACTAAGAATATCAGTGATTTCTTATACACCAGAAAAGAATTATGCTCAGATATCTATATGAACAAGGCCAACAATACCAAATTATAGAGATACTCCATAGTGTCAATAATGAAAAAATACATGTCACCATGATTTTATTATAGGCAAGGCAAAACAACAAAGAAATCATTGGGCCAAAGGAGTCTCAACAGAGATTTTTAAACTACTGCATGGTAAAATACCTCTTTATCCAGGTCACTGACCAATAGAAATAAATTGGCATACACGATCCATGGCTTACCTATTCCTCATCACTAGAAATTAAGGATTCCAGGAACAAATACTGTGAACATCCTTTTTTATGCAGTTGGCTGGGACTACTCTAGGGCGAATGGATACATTTAGGTTTTTTTTCAGAGATTTAGATGCTGTCTTCCTCAGTCTGTTTCTCATGTGGGATGAGGGAATGGTGTAACACTTGGATTTAACAGACATGTCTATAGAGATGAAGGGTCTGCACCTGAGCACAATCTGTAGCCGGGGTCTGAGGACGTTAATGGGAAGAACAGCAAAACTTTAGAGGAGACAGTACAACAGCAACAACAACAACAACAACAACAACAACCGTCTCACTGTGCACTGAGGCATGTGCTCTCTAAACAACACAGAGCAAAAGTCAGTGTGATAGCAGCATCCGGCAAGTTGATGGCTTGCAGACATACAGAAGTCAGAAGAAACTCAGAACTCAGAAATGTAAATGTAGTCACAGCAATACACTGGTTCTCAACATGTGGGTCTCGACCCCCTTTGGGGGGGGGAGTCGAACGACCCTTTTATGGGGGGTCACGTATCAGATACCCTGCATATCAGATATTTACATTATGATTCAAAACAGTAGCAAAATTACAGTTATGAAGCAGTAACGAAAATAATTTTATGATTGGCGATCATCACAACATGATGGGTCGCAGCATAAAGGGTTGCAGCATTAGGAAGGTTGAGAACCACCGGTGAGGTATTCTTCCATTTTTGCAAGAGAAGTCAGTTTGTGTCTCTAGAAAACAAATCAAAATTAAGAATGTGAGAACACAGAGGTTAAGGTTTTTTTTTTTTTTTTTTAAAGTAAACTGGAAAACTAAAACTGTATGAGTTATCTAAACGACAGAAATGCCTCTATGTTTGTATAGAGTCCCCCAGTATAAACTCCAAGAAGAGTTTATATATAGAGATGAATGTTTTTCCAAGAAATGGAAATTTTTATCCGATGTAATTCACTGATGGGAGCTCTCTGCTGTAGTTAGAAGCTAGCAGAACCGGAACCGTGTCCTGGGTTGACTTGAATGAAGGCAAAGCTGAACCCATAAAGCATCATTTTTAGGGTTGGCTCTTTTCTCTAGCCATTGTTTTCTCCAGGCAATAGTGTGTCTTGGCTGTGTCTCTGACTAACAACAGAAAAGTTCCAGCTCAGTAGTTCTCTGCTTCATTTGTTTTACGGCACATTTTTTTGAATGTTATAATTTTTTGGCACCCAAAAAGCACTAATAGTAAACAAAGAAGGAATAATTACCACACAAATATTACTAGTGAAGAACAGTGTGTCTCTCTTTGAAAATAGATGCTATACCATCCACACAGAGCACAGCTTTAAAGAAAATAACCTTCAGAGGCAGGACCACACTGTTAGTCCCATTGTCTCCATCCTCCTTCCCAGCTCCTCGTTGACACCAGCGTGGCATGGTGCCCTTACACTTAGCTCGGCATCTCTGCTGCTTGTCTTGTCAACTGCTTAGCCTGCTGTTCCATAAGAAAAGACAGCATCCTGTCAAAATATATCAACACTGCAGCAAAATAAAGCCAACATTTCCAAGTGAGAGCATGTAATGCAGCAGGGGTTCAAGCATCGCTGTTGCAGATGCACGCTTCTCATCCAAATAGAAACGAAGGTGGAGTTCTGTAGGAGGAAGAAAAAGGCATCTTTGTATGCGTTGGCCTGCTGGTGTCAGAACCAAGGACTGTTCCATACACATCCATGGCACAGCAGACAGACTAGGTCCTGCACCCCAGGCAATCTAGCCTAGAGCTGTGGTTCAGAATAGGTGCTCGAATCTGAAGCTTTGTCCAATAAGAGGGAGAGTTTCTCTAAGGCTGCAAGAATACTGCCTGCTGATTGAGGATCCTATCAATTCTGAATGTCTCTACCTTATAAAAATAATTACTGTAGAAAAACAGCCAACTCAAATCCTTTGTGTTGAAATGCACAGTTTACACGGATGATAACTCCACATATAGATGTATATTTCAGAAATAATGACCACAAATCTAAAAGCCCTTAAACTGAATGTTTTGACACATCAATGTTGCATAGAGGAAATATGGGTCAGCTCCTCATCTAGCATATATATGACTGAAAAGGCAGTATTTCTTCATTTGATCATTCAAAATAGTACAGTTGTTGAAATCATTATAAAATTAAAAGTTAAAAACTAGAACAGTTGGGCCTGGAGAGATGGCTCAGTGGTTAAGAGCATTGGCAGCTCTGCCTGAGAGCAAGGGTTAAATTTCCAGCACGCACATGGTACAACCATCTGTAACTCCAGTTCCTGAGCACCTGACGCCCTCTTCTGGCCACTTCAGGTACTGCAAGCACATGGTGCACAGCCATGCCAGCAAAACCCTCATACATACAAAAATAAATAAATCTTTTTCTAAATATAAAACCAGGAGAGTTAAAAGAAGACAGGAAACCCTCAGAATAAAACAAGAAACAAATAAAGGTATGATCTGTGGTGCAGATAGCAAAAGCATTAAAGAGCGAGGAAGTAAAAAATAAATCTAAGCCAAGGAGAAAGGCCTCTACGCCACACAAAGAACTACAGGTAGCTAAGGAATGCTAAGAGTGAGAGAAATAGTCTTCCCCAGGGAAGACCACACCAACTGGTTATACAATCTCAAACAATCAGCCTTGAGAACATACATACAAGTAACATTATACCGGCTGAGCAGCTTGTACTTACTTATTTAGGAATATGTATGTATATACATATATGTGTGTAATAACAGTTAGTAAAAAAAAAGGCCATGAATTTGAAAGAGAGCAAGAAGGGGTATGCGGATGAGTTTGGAGGGAGGAAAGAGAAGGGCGAAATGATGTAATTGTATTACAATCTCAAAAAATAAAAGATAATTTTTAAAAAAGAAAATGAAAAGTAAGATTAAAAAAAACTATGGATCTAATTTTGTTTTTGAATTTCTGTTTATAGAAACATAGTGAAGAAAAGAAATCAGTTGCTAGTGTGTGGTGGCATTATGGGTTTATTTTCTTTGCTCTTTCCCTATGAACAATCATATATCTGTATTACATTTATAATTCAAAAATTACTGTAGAGCTTCTAAATTATGAATTCTGTAATTGGATGTGAGTATTCAGGGGGTATTGAGCAAGCAGATGGCCATCTCCGTGGTGAGCTGAATGAATACTGATCTAGTGGTGTAGACCTGGCTTCACACACGAGAGCAGCAGTCTGCACTTGTGGTCGTGTGTGGAGATAGGCCTCTGTAAACCAGAGTTAGATGAGGAATTTATCTAGAACTGTAAGAGGTCATAGTCTTCAGGATTCTGTTGTTATGGCAGGCTAGCTGACAAGGAGGCATGGCATCAGGTGATGTGATGCAATGTTGAAACTGCCCCTTGCCTGTTGGAACTTAGATTTCACTTCCTTCATCTGGAAAATACAACAGGACACACACACCATGGTCTCTGATATCACCCCTGCCCAAGAAGATGACTTTAAATGATCCTGTAATAGATTTAGTGAATGACGCGCAGGGCCCATGTCTTTAAAGCTGTGGGTCAACTGTACACTGTAGTTGGTCTTCTCTTTGGGCTGCCAGCTCACAAAAAAACGACACTGAGACTCTTTTTTTTTGGGGGGGGGGTTGAGACAGGGTTTCTCTGTGTAACTTTTGAGCCTGTCCTGGAATTAGCTCTGTAGACCAGGCTGGCCTTGAACTCACAGAGATCTGTCTGGCTCTGCCTTCCGAGTGCTGGGATTAAAGGCGTGAGCCACCACTGCCCGGCAAGACTTATTATTAGTTATAAAAGCTTGGCCTTAGTTTAGGCTAGTTCCTAACTAGCTCTGATAACTTAAATTAACCCATTTCTATTAATTTACTTTCTGCCCTATGGCTTTATTACCTCATCACTGTACTGCCCATCCTGCTTGCTCTGTGTCTCAACCTTTCTTCTTCCCAGTGTTCTCTCTGCCCAGAAGTCCTGGCTGCAACTCCTGCCCTGCTATTGGCCATTTAGCTTTCTATGAAACCAATTACAGTCACATGGTGTAAAGGAACATTTCACAGCAGAACATCTCTCCATCCAGGGGTTCCCTCTACCCCTTGTTCCTCATGGCTGCACCTTCAGGATGTTTGAGCTATTCCCGGGTAGCAATCAGGTTATGAATGGAGCTTGTCACAAGTAGGAATGTTTTCCCTCAGGTAACAAGACAATGAGGCCTCACTTTAACAAGACATCAAGCTGTGTATATACGTCCTTCCTTTGAAAAGAATTTATTCCTGAACCACAGTTCACAGATGGAATAAAATGTCCCAGGGTGTGAATATAAAATAACAAAAGTTTGCAATTCAGCTGTGAGACCTGAAGAGACCTTGCGAAGTTCCTCCAAGGGCCTCTATGACAGAGGGGCCCGGTGAAATGAAACAGAGGTTATCGCTGTTTGCTTAGTTTTCTTTTGATTCTTGTTCTTGGTCTTATGAGAAAGAGTTCATGGCAGAGAGACTTGGCACAACCTTAATTATCTCTGTGGACCAGAGGATGCTGGACAGAGACCTGTGGAGGACAGAAGGAAGCCCAACACATCAACAAAACACCCTCAGCCCTGGGAAAAACCTGAAGAATGGATGCTCCTCAGCATGCAGAGGTTCCGGTCAGGTCCAATCCCAACACAACTATTTCCTCCTCCTTACAGTTCAGGAGATGCCTTGGTAGAATGTCTGGAAAACGTCAATCATAGAAGTGAAGGGATGTGGGAAAGAACCTGTTCTTCCTGGCTCCCTGAGACATTGGAGTCAAAACCCTTCCCAGATGAGAATGTGTGCAGTTACCACTGAGAACCAGGACTCAGAACCAGTACTCACCTGCTGTGACTCAGCAGAAGTGGGTATGTCTTTAGACTCTCTGATCAGAGCCATGACTGGAGGGGCTCTGGTGAGGAGTTGGGAATGAGGACATGGTTTGCTGGTCTTCATTTGTAATTGAAATAACGTATGCATACGGCTCACAGGAATCCAGTTCTGCTCGTGCCCAGGTCCCCACAGTGTTTAGGCTAGCCTGATATATATTTATTATGGTTGATGTTTATGACAAACCTAACTTAGTATAATTTCATTATAAAAACTGTGGTTTAGGGACAGCAAGAGGGCTCAGAGGGTAAGGACCCTCGCTACCAAACTTGACAACCTAAGTTCAGCCCACACAAGGGAAGGAGAGAACCAGGTCCCACAAGTTTCTTCTGACCTCTACACTTGCACTGGGGTGTAGCCTGAAGTTTCTCTGGTCCCGCCATGCCCCTGCAGTCCCGTGGCCCACTTATAGAGTAATTACTCAGAGGCTTAATATTATTTATAACTGCTCAGCCACTAGCTCAGGCTTATTACTGACTAGCTCTTACACTTAAATTAACCCATAATTCTTATAAATCTTTAGCCACATGGCTTGGTACCTTTTCTTAGTTCTGCCTTATCATCTTGCTTCCTCTGTGTCTGGCTGGTGACTCCTGACTCAGCCTTCCTCTTCTGAGAATTCTCCACATCTGCTTGCCACACCTATACTTCCTGCCTGGCTACTGTCCAATCAGTGTTTTATTTATCAACCAATCAGAGCAACACATTTTCACAGCATACAGAATGACATCCCACAGCACTGAGGCACTCCTCCTAACACACACATACGCAAACACACATGAATAAAATAATTATAAATAAACAATTGTAAAAAAGGCTGGAGTTAAGTAGTAGGACTTACAAGCTCCACCTTAGATTGCTTTCTTGAGAAACTTCGTGCTTCTTCCCATCTCCAGATCCACCCTCACTGAGCCAGGCCCCAGCACATTAGCGAAATTTCTTCCATGATCTGTGATGCTTTGGCAGGGCAGCCTATAGAAATTTCTTTCCTTGTTTTCTGCTCCAGCCATTGACAGACCATTTCCTATCTGTCAATCCATCTTGGTATTTATGTCATGGGTTATAGTGCCCTTGGGCAAAGCAGCCTTGAAAAGCCCCATAAAAGATAATTTGCTAAAGTTGCATGGTTATTTCATTGATAGGGGAATTTATAAGGACTAAAACCTTGACAACAAAATGGTAGATTTTACAGTAATGCAGCATTGCCTGAAGCATCGAAACTTGGATTTGCAGGAGGGGGTCTGTATTAGGAGGCAAGTGGCCTCAGCTGGAATTCAGGTTGAGTGATGCTGGGCTACCTGGGTGTTGTGGGGTATTTGTACACTATGTGAGGAGGAATTGCTGTGATTGGTGTAATAAAAAGCTGAATGACCAATAGTTAGCAGGAGGTATAAGTGAGACTTCTGGGCAGAGAGAGAGAATGCGGGGAAGAAGAATGGCAGACTCACCAGGGTGTCTCCAGGGAGACACTGAAGATGTCGTAGGACATACAGTACAGAGTAGAGGTAACAGAACCATGTGACAGAATGTAGATTAATAGAAACTGGTTAAGTTAAAAGAGCCAGTTGGGGAAAAACCTAAGCTAAGGCCAAGCTTTCATAATCAAAAAGTCTCTGTGTCATTATTGTGGGCTGGCGGTCTAAGATAGTCCGACAAGAAAGCTTGCTACACCTGGGCGATTATTAGTGCTGCTTGTTTAACTGAGCCTCAGCTGCCCCAATTACAAAATGCAAATAATAGTATATACTCTATGCACATTGATCACAACTTTGATTCAATGAGACGGAGGTATATTTTTAAAATAACAGACATAAGTGTATAAACTAAAAGGGAAAGTGCAGATTCACAACTAATTCTTCACAAAACAGCACAATACAAAAGAACCTTTTTTTTTTTTTTTTTTTTGGTGACAAAAATGTTCTGTATATGAGCTGTCCAGTATAGCATAGCTACTGAGCAATCGAAATGCGGTGAGTGTAATGAAGAAAGTCAAGTTTCTATTTTCTTTAACATCACTTTAGAATTTTAGTGACACATAGTGAGTGCCACTGGATACAGATGGAGATAGTGGCATCTGTTGTTTGAGCTTGCTTAACACTCATTTTGCATTTCTCCAGTGACAGTACCGCAGTTTCCCTCAAATGGAGTTAGTGGTTTGAATGTGCAATGTCTCCCTCAGACTCATGTTTCTTTTTCTTTTTCTTTTTTTTTTTTTTTTTTTTTTTTCTGGTTTTTCGAGACAGGGTTTCTCTGTGTAGCTTTGCGCCTTTCCTGGAACTCACTTGGTAGCCCAGGCTGGCCTCGAACTCACAGAGATCCGCCTGGCTCTGCCTCCCGAGTGCTGGGATTAAAGGCGAGCGCCACCACCGCCCGGCTCAGACTCATGTTTCAACAATGCTTGTTCCCTGCAAAGGGTGGTATCTGGGGAAACTTGGAACCTTCCTGAGGTGGACCCTACCTGACAGAAGCAGGTCGCTAAAGGAGGGCCTTGTGGCTACATCAACTCTTGGCTTCTCTCTTTCCTGGCCCAGCATATGAGCAACCTCATTCTCACACCTGCTGGGAACAGAGCCGCTCAGCATGTCTTCCCAGCTGTGTTGGACTGAAAAACCTCTGAAGCCGCGAGTCGGATTAAACCCTTCCACCTTTGAGTTTTTTGGTCACAGCCTTGTAAAACTAACTAACATGAAGGGATTATCTCTCATTGGCTGTGTGCAGTCTTTGGAGACATGGTATCTTCCTCTGGAGACCATAGGTGCTTGGCCCCAGTGAGGCCATTGACCCACACTCCCTGCCCGGACTTTGAATTCGGAGTTAAGTTTGCAGGAACTGGCAGCCAACAAAGCTGAGTGGAGCTGATTCAGATCTAGGATGGTGGTGTCACCTCCGAGTCTCCTCCTGACACCGGGTTCTCTGTTTTCAAAGCCCAGTTATCTAACCACCATGTTCCTGAAGACTGCTTTACATTGTGTCAATTAAGCCAGACCCTATAGCTTAGGAATAGCCTAACCAACATGCACAATGGCACAGTTCTAAAACATGGCTGGTACCAAGCAGAGTCAGACACATTCCAAGAGCTAATTTTAGAGACATTCTACAGCGTGTGTGTGTGTGTGTGTGTGTGTGTGTGTGTGTGTGTGTGTGTATAATCTCTAGATTTATTCAATTCAATTCAAATAAAATGTTAGATGTTTCTTTTGTCTTTCAGTTTGGAAATACCTCTTTAAATAAAACTGTATAGCGACGTCGGCGGGAATGATGATGCTTGAAATTTCCCCAGACCCCACATTCTCTTCAGCACTTCCCCAATTTTCTGTAAGGTCCAGTGGTTTCTGCTGTTTTCAAATCTTATTACATCTTTGCTAGAAATCCCTCCAGTGGCTTCCTGTCTCATGCAGAGTGAAAACATCTTCTTCAGGAAATTCTCACAGAATTAATGAAAAGTTTTAAAGTGGGGAGGGATAACTAAACCCCTCAGGGCTTACAGACAGCACCTTTAGATTGAAAGTGTCACGCTGGACGTTCCACTGGGATCCCACCAGAGCGAGCTGTGGGTTATAAGGGTGGAATGCGACTTTATCCACTAAGCTATGGTTTGGTAAATCCCCCAGCTTCAGAATACATAGTTGCAGCTAATATACATGCTCTTCCTTGACACAATAAACCATAAAATAAAGGAAGTTATCACAGCCATCATGCTGTCAATATCTCAAAGTAGAAATTTATTTTATAAGGATAAATAAAATCAAATCTAGAAAAACAGTAGCTAGTCATCTAGTGAGCAATTAAGGAGCAGTCCAATGCATGTAAATGAGAAATATTTATACAAAAATATTTAATGGTCTAAGAATATGAATGAAATTACTTTCTCTCTTGCCTTAAAAAAGGCGGGGGGATCTGCTAGGACCTGTAGGGATGACCCCTCTCCAGCATGCCTGATGTGGTCTGTAGGTTCCTTCTGACACACAGAATTCTCACTGGATTCTCACTCTTGATCACCCTAACATGGCAACCATGGTCCTCCTATCTGCTCTTCCTCCACCTGGGATTCTCCTCCATAGCTATCTTCAAGGCCACTTCCTGACTTGTTCCACTGCCTTCTGAGTGTGCCTGTGTCTCCTTCCTCAGCTCCTCCCCCAGTCTCCTACTTCTGTTACATTTTCTTCCTGGATCTGAAAGATCACGAAGCATAGCACAAACTTCTTTTTCTTATCATTTTCTCCCTCCCACTTGACTACAAACCTCAGCTGAGCACCATGGAACTCTGTGTTGATTCTTCACTGTATTATTTACAACTTAGTCCAGTACCCAGTGCCCAAGAGGCACTCAACAAATACATTCTGAATGAACCAATCTTCCCTAACCTGCACAGATTTGTTTTCCATTCTTAGGTCTTTTCTTCCTCCGAATTTTTTCTTTCTATTCCCTCTCCTTGTCGAACCTGCCAATCTAAGAAGGATGCCCTGCTTGTAAACTGCCTTAGTCTAGATGATAATGAAGTGCTTTTATATTCAACAAATTCAATTAATTTTGTCTAGTCTCTTTCAAGTTTCTGGCTCTATTTTAAATGCCAGGATGTGGCAGCCTCTGGTGGTGTCTTTGGCTGTATCCCTTGACCCAGATAACTGTACTTGCAGGTATGAGTACCAAATTCCTGGACTTGGGGCAGTCTTCCACTCTATGGGGCTTCTGGGTCTTTCTTATCAGTCAGTATCTTTTGTCTGGCACTAGGAGACCTTGCCTATGACCAGTTATAACCATAAACATGAGATAACACCACTTGCCCAAGGGAGACAGAGTGGGTTGGAAAATGTCCCATCTTTAATGTCACCTCAGAGGGCACACATTTCCATCAAGGGTTCTGAGCCCCAAGTGCTCATGGGAGTAACCTTTCACTATATGCCCCTAACAGCCCTGTTCTCTTGTCTACCTCACATGGCCATTTCGTCACTCCAAGTTCTTAGGATCCTCTCCCAGTTGGGCTCTCTGCACCAACTCTGGTTCTCAGATTGTCAAGGATAGAGATGGGAGAGGACAGGACTGCCCCCCCCACCCCCAATTTCTAGTCCCGCAATCCAGTGGGACTGAAAGGTACAAGGTGCTCAAAAGCTCTCGGGGCCCCCTGGCTAAGCAGAAATCTTATATCCTCGCTCTGGAAAACAGCTTGTGGCCCGAGAGGCAGCTGAATGTTGACACGGGGGAGGGTTTCTGGCCAACCCAGCAGCAACTTTGCAGCTATGTTTAGTTTAATGCTCAACTTTATAGCTAGGTTTAATCAGCTATGTACTCGACTGCACAAGGATGCTGGGTCGGGAAGAGAATCTTAACTGTACCTTTGAATTCTAGTGGCCATTTGTCTTAGTTTATTTTCTGTTGCCTTAACAAAATACCCAAGATTGGGCCACATACAAGGAAAAGAGTTTTGTTGATCCCATGGTTCTGGAGGCTAGCAAGTCCAAGACTAGGTAGCCATGTCTGTCAAATGCCTCATTGGCTGCAACCCATAATGTCAAGGCAGAGCCAGTGGGCGCACTTAGACAATGAGCTCATGGCAAGAGGGGATGATGAGGTGCCGGGCTGTCCTCATAAGAACTGGTCCTGGTAACAACTGATTCTTGTGGGACCCACCTAGATACCTCAGAACGGTGAAGCTCCACCGAATCTCAATAACTTTCCATTTGGGAATCAAATTTCATGATGAATTTCAACAGAAGCTAATCGCATCCCATTCAAACCATAACACGGTCCTCAAGTACAGTGGTACCTGGGAGAGTAAGTCACCTTCCTCGGTCACCTTCCACTCTCATGTCTACTTGAAGGATGTCCCCTACGCCTTTCCCTTGCTCTCTTTCCTTCTCCCCTCAATTCTCAGTGTGCCCGGAAGGATGACGTGACTGCGAATCTTACTTCTCCATGGCGGCAGAGGATGCTGGCAGAGGGATGGGTGGCTTGACCATGATTCACACCTCAGGTTGAGTACACACTGGCTTCGAAAGAACAGCTAGATCATTCAGAGCACATCTGAGTAGAGTTTGCCAGCAATGACATAATCACTGGACGACATCAAGTCCGGCCCCGCATGCACAGCTGCTACTAACTACAGAATGAAGTCGAGACTGATTGATTATCATATCACAGGCCATAAATCCCCATTCAATTAGCATGCAAAAGAGAAGCAGTTATCTTGTTTGGAACCTCAACAGAAAGTTGATTTTTTACTTAGGATTTATTCTTTTATTTTTGTTTCTCTAGCATTCTAGATAGATGAGAACACAGTTTCAATTCATTTGGCACCCTCTCCTCCTCTCCTCCTCTCCCCTCGCCTCTCCTTTTCTGCCCTCCCCTCCCTTCTCCTGCCCTCCTCTCCCTTCCCCTCTCCTCTCCTTTCCTCTCCTCTCCTCTCCCCTCCCCTCCCCTCCTCCCCTCCTCCCCTCTGCTTCTTCTCTCAGACACACACAGACACACACAGACTCTCTCTCTCTCTTCATCCAGTGCTGAGGGTTTAAGTGATCAATACATCAGAAATTCAGAATCTAATGCAAAGCAACCATTGCAAACAATGGTCCAGGAGCCCCCCAAACCCGGTGAGACGTCTCATAGCCACTGAGACACTTTGCCCCTGGGTGCACAGGCCAGAGGTTAACATTGATTATCTTCTCCTGTCAGTCTCCTCTCTATTTTTTTGTGTGGCAGGGTCTCTCACTGAACTCAAAGCCCACTAAGTAGGCAGGCTGGCCATCAATCCCCTGGGATGTGCCTGTCTCTACCCTACCACAACTCTAACATTGGCATTACAGGTGCATGCCACCATGCCCAACTCTTTATGAGTGCTGGCAATCCAAACTCATGCTTGGACAGAAGCATGTACCCACTGAGCCATCTCATTTCAGGAAATTCTCCCATTGTATGCAAAGGTGGAGTGGAATCTGCTCTCCTAATGGGTGGTGGCCCTACGATGGTATGAGGATACCCAACTGGATACAGGGATGTTTCTGTTGCTCACAATCAGGAGCCTAGACTTCATCTCCACACTGAAAATGTAGAACTTTACTGCATGCCCATGATGACTTTTCCCTGTTTATAAAATGTCATTTAAATAATAAATAAATCAGTACTTCTATGTTTATGCCTATCAAATAAGTAGTTTATAGATACAAAACACACAGATTGTTCTTTGTGGTCACTAAGCCTTTGCTTCTGCCGTGTGAACCAGAAGCTTTTCCCCCATGGGATCCGTGCCCCAGAGATCGATTGTGGATGAGAGTTGGGAAACTGCTTAACTCTTGCAGCATGATGGCCATCACTTTGGAATTTAGAATTAAAATGAACTCGATTTCCCTGGAGCGTATAGATGAAGTTTCTAGAAATCACTATATTAATGCCAAATATCTCAAAACACAACCTGGAATCTGGAGATCAGCACAGTGAATGACAAATTCATTCAGCTAAGTTAACTTAGCTATGGAGAGGTCCCCAATGTATGAAAAAACGTAACAAGGAAGAGTCGAATTTGAGTGTGTGTGTGTGTGTGTGTGTGTGTGTGTGTGTTCACATGACACACGCTTTATGCTACCATCATTGTAATAAAATCACAATCTCTATGGCTATGCTACAAAGATTCATTTCTCCCCTCTCACTTCTGATAGGTGACCTCCTGGGGCAGCTGCCTCTGTCTGTCTGTCTGCCCTCCAAGAAATACCTTACTCATTACCTCTTGTTAAGTCTTTGTGATGTGTAGTATCATATGCCCCCAAATTCTTGTGAGTCTCCTCTGAATTTTTTTTTTTTAATTCTCCAAGTAGAAGTCAGATCAGCGTGAATGCCTTCTGTGGCCACACTGTTGTTTTATATTATTTATGATTGCTATTATTGTCAGTATTTATAGCAATCATTAGGCAACAGGCACTTTGGCAGTCTCAGCCAGCAATCTGTCGCTATTCTCCTTGGTTGAAGGAACTGGAAAGGACACTAAAGGCCTCATACCCAAAGCTCCAGATAGGCTATGGTAAGAATGATGCAATCCTCCCGCAAGAGCCTGTGAGGTCTGAGGCGGGAGGGGGACAAGAAGTGATAAAGATCTGACATTGTTTCCAAACCCTAGAAGCCAGAAAGAGCATCAGAGATGAAAAAGGAATGGGGGTCACAGCAGACCCCGAATCCAAGGACTTCAAAGGCTGCCTGCACCCTGAACAGAAACAAAGCGTTCCTTTCCTCACAGCAAACAGCAAAATTAGATATGCCAAAGAGAGTTTGTTTTTATTTCAAGGCCAGAAGCAGCTCCAACTCCTTGATCCCAATTTAGCATTCACAGTACCAAACCCACGCCTGCCCTGTGACTCAGAAACTAATAAAAGGAAGACCTCATCTGGTCAAGAACATAACTGCCCAAGCCGAAAGGCATCGCGTCAGACACGGCAATTAACTTCACAGGTTAATTTGAATGATTGTCAATTTATGGGCAGCATCTTTCAGGAATACAAATCCTCAGATCTTACCTGAACGGCCGTCCATCTTCCTCTCAGCCCCAGCACTAACGGATGGGAAAATGGAATAAGCCGATTGCCGCCCCGGGGTTGCGATGAGTGTGGTAGTAGCGTTACTACAACCTCTTACGTTTGAAGATGGATGCTGTTGCCTTTTCCAAAGTGCTTATAATCCATTATCTCATTTGAGTTTTATGAGAACTCCCTGCATTGTATTTTATTTCCAGGAGCATGAGCTAATGCCTCCAGAAGAAGATAACACTTTAGTAGGCTACAAATCTCTAGTCCACCCTGACTCCTGCTTGGTGCCGCTAACCACGTCACTCGCTCAACCAAGCCTTCCCTACCATGATGCACTGCGTTTCTCTGCATTGTGAGCCAGAATAAAAGGCCCTCCTTTCATTTGCTTTTTCTCAGTTATTCTGTCACAGCGATGAGAAAAGTAGCTAAGACACCTGAGCACATTCTCTGCAACTCTCCACCAGGAGATCTGATACTCGTGGCTGTTAACTGGGGAGGGCAGCATTGGAAGATGGAAACAGTGAATGAAGGAATAACCCCCACCCCAGACCAGATGTAGCAAGAGATCTGATTGCATCAAGCCACTCAAACCAGCACACAACTTAAAACTTATACTTTGTTTCTAGAGATGGCCATTTAATATTTCAAACCATGGATCACCAGAGGCAACCAAAATTATGCAAGGGTAGACCTTGGGAGGAAAGAATTGTTGTACATCTCTGTAGGGACCTTTCTATTGCTATGAGGTTTCTCTGCCCCAGTGAGGCTGTGACTGATACAATCTCAGGACACAGATTTCTAAAGTTGGGACTTGAGGACTGATTTGGTCCTTCTCTTAAACTTGAGCACAGCACTAAGCTACTTGTCAATGGGAAACAAGATATTAGTAATCTGTGGCATGTTGGGACAGCACAATTAATCAAGTGATCAGCTGTGGTTGGTCATACTGAAATGTTAATTGAAGCAAACTTGGAAGTCCCAGTGTGGCTGAGCTTGACAATTCCTGACAGCTGCCGTCACAACAACCACCATCTTTGATGTGGTGTTGTTACACTAGAATAGACTGTACCACTTAAAGAAAGGCTATGATTCACTTTGTTGCTTTGACTTACTCAATTCATGGCAGTCCTATATGAACTTGGCACTTCTTGTAGCATTGGGACTGATATTTTACAAATTAAAACACAAAGAATTAATTGTAAGAGGCTGAATTTATATCAATTGAATTTAATTTGATGAGATTATTTCCATTTTGGGATTTAATTAAGAATTGAGATCCTGATGTTAGAATAGAAAAAAAAAACAAAACAAAAAAAACAACTGGTTGAACGTAGAAACTGGGGTCTTGATTCCTCCAAGCTACTCTGAGTCTTTGAGAGCAAGTATGGCTTTAATTTGTCTCCAAAATTCTCCAAAAGCCACCATGAGCATCTTTGCCTGGCATCATAGTTTCACTCCACCTCTTCCTCCTCTCAACCAGTTTGCCCAGGGATGCTCCCGACGTCATTAACTTATGGATCCTTCATCCTGGTGTGATTCTGGGGAACTCAACCTTTCAGAAATCCTTACATTGTCATTTTCATTGATGTGTTAAAGTGAATCATGGTCCAAACACCAGAATAATCCCTGATTCTGTCAATGTTCCAAAGCAAGAGACTGCTGGATAAAAATAAGACCCAGAGTAATAAATAATAGCAGTACTCTCAGAGGTCCCTTTCTAGAGACACAAATATCTGGAAAAGAGAAAATAAAACCTTGAGATCAATTGTTTTCCGGATACTTTAGGACTCAACTGGGAAAATTAACTGTGTGGCTTCAAAATTTACTTTCTTGGCTATCTTTAAAAAGACCCGGCTCTCATGCTCAGTTTCAGGTTTTAAAAAGCTCTGTCAATGTTGTCAAGAGATGAGATGCATCAGGATAATCAACTTTATTCAACCAGTTTGTGGGGGGCTGGTTTTCTTCCTGACACAAATAGCTTGCTCACTTGACACTGAATGATGAGTCTGTTCCTGGGAGCTCAGCACTGTGAAATTCAATGTCTTTTTAAAGTAAATATATTAAATTTATATTTCTATCTGAATGTAGATGATAAAGACCTCAATTCTTATTGGGTGATCTCTGTATAGTTTAAAATACTTAATTTTAATGTAAAATAGAGTACATAGTATTCACTTGCTTACTTTTGTGAAAGAAACAATGAATTATTTAGAAATCCATGGTGGAGGCAACAAATATTTTTAAATTAAAAAATGACTTCCAAAGAAAGTCTTTCAATTTATCCAAAATTGGGTTGGCTGTGGCAGTATGTGGCATTAATCCCAGCATTCAGGAGGCAGAGGCTGATAGTTCTGTCAGTTAGAGGCCAGCCTTTCTACATAGCAAGTTTTGGGCCAATCAAGGCCACAGTGAGACCTTGTCTCCAAAAAAATCATCACCACCACCATCATTATCATCATCAAATCACAAGATCATTTTATGGCTGCTCCTGACCCCCCCAACCCAGTAATCTATGCCCTACCTTTACACTACGAGCAACGTGTTTTTATTTTTATAACACATATTAATCATACAAATTAGGGAGTCTCAGCATAATTTATACACATGAGCCATGTTTTATATCTTTGGTCAACCATTTGGACTGGTCATTTTAATGGAATTTTCATGGATATAAATATCGAGGCAGGGCTAGTAGCACTAAACAATTTACCAATGATCTGTGGCCCCAATAGAGCTATATCATCTATTCACTTTTCACAGTCTGAGACACAGTTTTACTAAGTTGCCCAGGCTAGCCATCAACTCATTCTGTCTTCCAATTCTGGCCTTAAACTTGGAATGCTTCTGCCTCAGCTCTCCAAGTTGCTGGGATTACAGGTCTTTGCCACAGGGCCTGACTTACTTTGCTTAGCATGATATCCTTAGGTTCTATCCACTTTGCTTCAAATAACATTCTTTTGATAGCTACATAATATGCCATGTTATATATATGTATATATAAATAACTATAAGTATATCTATCTATCTATCTATCTATCTATCTATCTATCTATCTATCTATCTAACTTTTTCTCTAACCATTTATCTACCAATGAAAACCAAGATTGAGTCAACACCTTAACTAGTATGAATGATGTAGCAACTAGCTTGAATACGGAATTGATACCCTAACACAATTTCTTTTGGATTTACACCTAGAAGTGGGATAACATATTAATAGCTACTCAAACACATTTAGGTAGAAATCATAAGATCTAGTGTTCTTTAGAAAAGTGGGGTGACTATAATTCCTAATAGCTCAGTATATATTTTCTACATCACCAGAGGAGTGGAGCTCAAAGGCTGCAAACATAAAAGAATGATATACAGTAAAGGTGGGGTAAATCCAGCAATAGCTGCTTGATAGAGAGGCAGAGCCCTTGAGGGCCACTCTGTCTAAGAATCGGGGTGCCTCAGCACTCCCAGCGTCTCACTGAAAGCGTACATGTGCATACCCACATACTACTGCTGTTATCTCTCTAGGCAACTCTGCCCAGCACACTGACTCAGACTGGATTTGACGCAATTTGTGGCCAGAATTCAGAAATTGCATTTTCACAGAGAGACGATCTATAAAAAATGATAAAAATTAAATGCCATATAAATTACTTAACCATAAAAATTCCAAGAGGTCCCTATCATATGAAGTCATCATAGTCTTCACTGGTAAAAACACTGTCATCTGCATACTCTCCATGAGTTATTCTGTTTTCTTAGTCATCCCCTCCCCATTCACAGAATATCACCATGACTACAGGTGCACTGGCTGACTTAGAAGTAATAATGAGACCCGTGAGAGTAGCAACTGTCAGAACATCTTGAAGTGCATATTAAGTGGCTCAATCCAGCTGTTTACATGCTTTTAGACAATTCATAAAAACATCATGTTTTGACATAAAGCTTCTAAAAGGAATTATTTACACCTAGATATCTGATATAGACATAGAGGTGAAGTAAACATCTTCATGACCCAGAACCTGTGAGTCCAGGAGCAAAGCCTTTACATAAATATCTGATTGGAATATTGAACAGGTACTATGAAATCCAAAATATCACTAAAGCTATGCTTTTTTATGATGATAGGTGGACCAATCCTTGTAGATGATTTTAAGTGCTTGAAGAATAATATTTAAAATTATATTTTCCTCCTTAACTTGGCTTTTTGCTTTATACTACCTTAATGCTTTATAATTAAATAGGAAGAATAAATGTCGAAGAAAGTGATTTGCAAAAGGTCACATAACTAGTCAGTGGTTCTTCTCGATATTTCTATTGCCTTCCAAATCCACTCAGCTCTCTTCTTTACCTAACTGTGCACTGATCGCCACACACCATATAAACTGATTTTTTTTTTCCTCTCGCTTCTACTGGATTGAGTCAATGTGAGACAAGAGGAAATTACAGGGCAGGAGAAGATGAAAATAATGAAGGCAATTCACGACCTGCTTCCTTTACCCCTTCGCCACAGGAAGACAGCAGCTCTTTTCTTCTCTTGGAGTTTAGAAAGGAAGGGAGGGAAAGAAGATCTCAACTTCCTGCCAACGAAGCACCGGGCCACACTGGAGCCACAGCCCAGCACTCTTCTGTCCCTGGCAGCCTCTCCCTTTCCTCGCCAGTTTTGTTAGTAGGAGTGTAGCTATCTAGCCCCAAGAAGCCTTTTCATGTTTTATCTTTACTCTTTTTATCTGCCAGGAGCCTCACACATGTTGAGGAAGAACCAAGACTAGAACCCAGGCTTGACGGTGGTGAGGTCAGCGCTCTTCCCACGGGCCCACACTGTGTCTACCTGCACCGCCCTGTGTCTGCTTTTCTTAACATTCACACTGAACGCAGAGTTTCTATTCTCTTGGGTCGTCTCTATTCACTCGCATACAGCTCTCATTCCCCAGGTATATTATATGCTACATGAATATGTCTTGTAAATGAGTTCTTTATTGTCCTCAATTTGCCCACCAGCACTGTCAAGGATGTGTGGGGTCAATTTGAAAAGGATGCTTATTGAGAATTTCACTTCTGGAATGACGATGTGAGGAGTGTACGGGCTGGTTACCAGTGAGCTGGAAGTGGGAAAAAATCTACCCGTAAATACATGTGTAAAGTCTTTGAAAATTATTGTAAGGGCAGACACCAACATGCTTTAGGAAAAATCTTACTAAAACTCTGTTGTGCCTCAGTAAGAACTGTGAGACTATGAAATACCTGAACCTGCTCTCACTTCATCTTCCTGGTGTTCCAGGTCAGCTTGATAAAGCTTACTGGAGCAACTGAACCCCCAAAGGACTCCCAGAGATGGCATTCACACCTGCTTGGGTCTATGCTACTACATAATCAATATTCCAATCCCAACTAACATTGTACAGAATATGAGTTAATGAAGTAAGATTTTTCTGAACTTTGACCAAGATATAGGAAATGCATACTATTACTGAAAAGAGGCACTATAGTTCATACAGTGTGAGATTCATTACCTACCCCAAAATCATTTGGAAGATTGAAAAGTATGACATCATTTAAACAACTTGGGATTTTGAGGAGCACTTTTGACATGCATAGGCTTCTGTACTTTAACTCCGTTATCTCTGGGACAACTGCATTCACTCTGAGTGCTCCACCCATCACAGTGATGTAAGTGATGACCATTTCCACAGACCTAGTCCTGTCCCTCGCTGTCCCAACTACCTCTCACACATACCCGACTGACCTATGAAATTCAAATCTATACTTACATAGAAATTCAACTTACTTAAATATCTGTGCATGTGCTGCCATTCTCCTAATTGACTGGGATAAAAAAACTTTGAGTCCTTTCATGGCTGCTCGATTGCGGAGAATGAGTGACAGAACGCTTGGTCCTAAACACAACTTTTGTACCCCCCCTTTCAGAGGTTCAGGGAATGTTGCAGAAGAGGGGTTAAAAAGAATGTAATGCTAGAAGATAGGGCTGAGAATGCCATCTCCTGGGCCATACACAACCATTGTAGTAGTGGGCTTACAGAAGTGTACTAGCTCTCTACAAGAAAGGACCTGTCAACAGCCAAATAAAGATGAAGGAGGGGCTCAGGGGTCCGAGTCCTCCTTCCTGAGCTATTTCCTCTTGGGAGATTCAGGTAGAGCGGGAGTCATCATCTGCAGTTGTATACCCACTGGTGACCCCACAAGTCTCCTGTGGATACTTTCAATCCAATGGTGACAGATGGCCCTGGTTAGAGGAAATGGGTCATAAAAGAAAACCAAGAGCCACAAATCTGGAAATCGATAGAGATCGGGGGCGGGGGGGGGGGGGAGATAAAGTAGAGAGAGTGATCAGAATACAATTTTATGTGTTATCTTAGTGTTACTATTGCTATGATGAAACACCAAGACCAAAAGGAACTTGGGGGAGGAAAGGGCTTATTTCAATGACATTTCCACATTATAGTTCTTCATTGAAGTAAGTCAGGGCAGGAATTCAAACAGAGGAGGAACCTGGAGGCAGGAGCTGATGCAGAGGCCATGGAAGGTGCCACCTATTGGCTTGTTCTCATGACTTGCTCAGCCTGCTTCCTTACAGAACCTAAGACCACCAGCCTAGGGACAGCGCCACCCACAATGGGGTGGGTCTTCCTTGTCTTAATCACTGTTTTACTGCTGTGAAGGCAACTCTTACATAGGAAAGCGTGTAACTGGGGACTTGCTTACAGTTTCAGGGCCTTAGTCCATTGTCTTCATCGGAAAGAGCTTGGCAGCAGGGAGCATGTCAGCAAGGAACATGGGGGTAGGCAGGTGTGATGCTAGAAAAGTAGATACATGCTACATTCTGATCTGTAGACTGAGATGGAGAGAGGGGAGGGAGGGAGAGAGGCTGGTGTGAGATTTTGAAACCTCAAAGCCCACCCACAGTGACACATTTCCTCCTACAAGACCACACTTACTCCAACAAGGCCACACCTGCTATTCCTTCTCAAATAGTGCTATTTCTTGGTAACTAAGCCTTTAAATATATGAGACTGTGGAGGCCATTCTTATTCAAACCGCCACAACCCTCATTTTGTTGATGTATTCCTTTAATAAAATGATAGTATTTGGTTTTCTCCTAGGTCTTTTCAGTCTTAGGTTCTTAGCCACTCAAACAGTATCAGGCATGGGTTCCATCTCATGGAGTGAGCTTTAAATTTGCTTGCTTCATCTTTGAAATCTTACTTACATAAATACGCGAGTCCAAGAGGAAGCTTCCCTCCATGGAGGCTTTCTATGCCCTACAACATCGTCCACCTAAATAAAACAATCAGAGAAAACAATCCCAAACAAAACAGTGCTGTTTCTTTGGGAATAGCAGAGTATTACAATGGGAATACCCAAGCCATAGTACATGATGGGTGCATTTAAAGAGGCCGAGGCAAGAGAAAGTTGTTTACTACAAAAGCAAGGTGGATTACATCAGACATTTTAAAACAGACATCTATGGTCACAATGGTTAATAACAAGAGTGTCATCAGTCCAATGTGGAATGAGTTGTAAGACAGCTATCCTTTAGAAGTACTTTTTGTATAAGATTGTAGTATTCTTTGTGTAAGTGATGGTTCTGGCAGTCTTTCTTGAGAATGCAAGGCAATTTTATTGTGAGGTAACCACCATAGAAGACTAATCAGACACAGACTCAAGTCAATAGAAAGTCTTTACTAACTGGTTTGCAGCTACACTAGGTGTTTGGGACCCATGTACAGTTCCAAGCCATGCTCAGGGTGGGCTTTAAAGCTCAAAAATCACACCCTGGGTTGGCACACCTCGGTTATCAAGAACAGTTAGTCAGAAGCAGAACTACAGAATCTGAAAGGCAACGTTAGTACGTTTAGGGACTTTCCCGGAACTATGGATGTAGATGGATTGGATCTTTGTTCTTGTTTTGGCAGGTGTTGCTGCCTATGTGTTGGGTTCCAAGGCCTCAGTAGGTTTTCCATCATGACATCAGTTGTGATAAGGTCTGGGGGCCTGTTACAAACTTTTTTATGTATAACTTCTTAGTTTCACTCCCTTTTTTGTTGTTGTTAGTGTTAGGTCCCAATCAGGTCCCCAAAATGGCAGTGCAGCTGACAGTGTCCCAAATGACAGTCTGGGCTCAGCTCAGACTGGACTCTGACAGGGTAAGCAGAAGGATTGCTAATGGATAAACAAAAGCCTAAAATCAGCATTTCTCAGAAACCTTGTGAAGCAGGTTTTTGTCAGAAAGAGCACTACTTCCTGTCTTAGTTAGGGTTTCTATTGCTGTGAAGAGATACCAAGAGCACGGCAACTCTTATACAGAAAAATATTTAATTGGGCCTGGCTTACAGTTCAGAGGTCTAGTTCATTGTCATCATCTCGGGAGGCATGTCAGTGTGTAGGTAGACATGGTGCTGGAGAAGGAGCTGAGAATTAGACATCTTGATTGGAAGTCAGTAGGAAGAGAACTGGTTTGAGCTTCTGAGACCTAAAAGCTCACTCCCACAGTGATACACTTCCTCCAGCCAGGTCACACCTACTCCAACAAGGCCACACCTCCTAATAGTGCCACTCTCTATGGGCCAAGCATTCAAACACATGAGTCTATGGAGGCCATTCCCTGTTCAAACCACCATACTTCCCCTCGGCCTCTACAGCCAACTACCTCCCTATTAACTCAAACAAGCAATAGCTCAGAATCTCCACATAGCTCCCAGGTTGTCCTGGCCTACACGCCCCCCCACCCCCAATCACTCTAACATTCAGGATGTTCTGGCTTGCAGGCTCTCTCCCATTGCAACCTGCCTCTTTCAAAACTGGTGATACAAGGGATGCTATTTTTATCTTGATCACTTTAGTGTTTATTTCATAACATTTTTGCCCACCTCTACCTATATATGTCAGAGTTTTAGGTCAAATGCTGTCCTGGCTACAGAATCCACCATACACATTTGGTTACTTCAGTCTTCCGAAGTCCTGTAATGATTTCTGTTTCTCTTTGGAAAGGTTTTTTTTTTTTTTTAATGTTTTGCTTCATATTTTAGGTCTTAGTTAATGGTATCAGCTTTAGTGAAGCAGAATTGAGTCTGCTACGGTTGACAGAGCCTCATATCTCTCTTGCAATTATCACTCCCTATGTATGACTAACTCATGCATTATTTTCATCAAGCAGGGGAGAAAATCACCTCCATTTTCAGCCCCAACTACCATTATTGTTTTCTCTAGTTAGGCTGAAGGGTCTGCTCAAGAAATTGACACATTCCCATATAATTGGTATTTCATAGATCTGGCAGGTTTTTTTTTTTTTTAAATAACGTCAAAGGAATAGAATTAATATTAATTTAGATATATTTGGCAAACACATTAGTGAGGTGTTAGATATGCAAATGATCATTGCCACTGAAAGAATACTCGCCTGAGGCTGGGGTTTAATAGATCTTTGTCGTTCCTGACATTTCTGTTTTTGCCTTTCATTGACGGACTAAAAACCTTTCAGCTCTCCTGCCTTCGATCACTGGGCTTTGCCCCTTCCTTTCCTTTCTATTTCCAAGCCAGCCACTTCTCTTTCGGAACTCATCTCTGTCTTGCAATATCTTACCAAGCACAGCCAATAACATCCAACATGCACCCTCCCCCCCACATGCTACTTTTCAACCTTACATCCTGCAGCTACAGGCTCAATAAGCATAAGAAAACTTCAGGTGTCCTCAGGTGAATGGTTTTACCAAGGTGATTGTCCCTAACTTGGATGCCCTGTTCCTGAGACCAGTACCAGAAGCACCAGGTGAGCTTCCAAAGGAGGGAAGCAACCACCAGTCCTGTCCAGTTGTGACTCTTAGGAAACACGATGATTACGGTGGCATGACAACTCTAAGGGCACACAAGTGGCACACATACCTCCCTGTAACCAACAGCTCTCCTAATTGGATTTAAGCCTTGCTCAACAAGAGGGAGATTGTAACTGCATTGCAAACCTAGTTAGCTACCAGGAACTAGTGAGGTCATGGATCTTGGGGAAGATCTATAACTAACTTTACTACCCAGCATAATCCCAAATGACATTTTAAATATGTATTTTTATACCCACAGAGAAGTGTAATTTTCACTCCTTATCAAAGAGGTTTCCTTAAAGTCCATCTCAGGTCCTTCACACTTCATTTTATAAAGCTATTAATAATATCACAGAGGCTTCAACTTTGTGACTTCATCTAATCCTAATTGTTCACTGTCTTAGGGTTTCTATTGCTGTGAGGAGACACCAAGACCACAGCAACTCTTATAAAGGAAAACATTTAATTGAGGTGGCTTACAGTTCAGAGGTTTAGTCCATTATCATCATGGCAGGACATGATGGTGTGTAGGTAGACATGGTGCTGGAGAAGGAGCCGAGAGTTCTACATCTTGATCTGCAGGCAATAGGAAGTGAACTGAGACACTGGGCATGGCTTGAGCATATATGAGACCTCAAAACCCACCCCCATAGCAACACACTTCCTCCACAGAGGCCACGCCTCCTAATTTTGCCATTCTCTATGAGCTTATGGGGGCCAAACTGCATTCAAACTACCACAACTGCCAAAGGACTTTTTCCTCCAAATACAGTTAACATAAGAATTTGAGTACACAAACTTTGGTGAGCATATTTACACCATAACAAACAACTAGTATTGATTCTGAGGCATAAATTTCCGTGCTTTATCACTTAAAACATGTGCCATTGCTTTAGCAGTGGAATTGGGAGACAATTGGAGTTGGAGTTGGGATACTGCAAGTAGGTCTCTTTGCAATGGACAGGGGTCATTACAGAAATCCACAACCAGTAAAGATGCAAACCCAAAAGATTGTGTGGTCCCTAGTCCAACCTGATAGATCTATAACACAACTCCATGCACGTAAGGCTCAGGGATCACTGTTTAAAGTTAGGAGATCATATATACACATATATACACTAATATATATATACACTAATACACACACACATACACACATACACACACACACACACACACACACACACACACATATATATATATATATATATATCACATTGCCTGCCCATGGGGAAACAACTTTTAAGTCCTTTGAGGATAAAAAGGAACTGATATGTTAATTATAAAGGAAGTTTGCATGAAACAACCCCATTGCAGATTGACAGGACCAATATGATTTGTAAACCCCAGCCTGTATTCCTGGTGAGCTGGGAAAATATAATAGCGACTGAACAGGCCAGATGAGCCAGTGACCACTTGGGCTATGTTGGACTCAATCTTGTCTACTTTCTCCGATTGCCATACTCTGCCTTTATCAGTGGATCATAGACACGCTGAATGGACTGTCTCCTGGATATGGGTGAAAGGCCACATTCTGGAGTGTAGAATATGGTCTTTATATGGAGGCCCTCAGGGAATTGGATGCCACAAACTAAGAGTGTGTGGGAAGAGGATTTTGAATGAAAAAAATAAAGAAATAAAAAGGAAGGACATGGCTCTTCCTAGGTGTGGTGGAGGAGGTTTATTGTAGATTAAAGGGAGAGTATAGCCAGAGGCAGGAACATCTGGGAGAGTCCAGAGTGAACATGACCCTGAGCCAAGCCACATTGGGAGACAGGGAAGGGGAGAGCCTGGAGAGTAAAGGGTAGACAAAAGGGTCAGGTAACCAAAATGCCTGGGTTATACAGGGAGGCTGGAGGAATTTGGGGTAGGGGTTGGGGTTGAAAGACCCCAGCATACTAGCTTAGCCTAACGCCATTTCAAGTAAGGTCTGAAAAGCGCAGGGTGTCTACGGCCGGCCTCCTGGCCCCAGAAAAGGGTACTAAAGGTCAGAAAAACAACTTGGAGCCAGACAGCAGGCGTGTCAAGCTCGGGGAAAAACCACGAGCTGCCCTGAGTTTGAATCCGGCCTCATTTGAATCGTCCAATCAGAACCCTGTAAACCATGAACTGCCCTGAGTTTGAACCCGCCCTCCTCGTGCTCCTGCTGCCCGACCCTATAAAAACCCTCCGCTCCAGCCCGTGGGCGCGCCAGTCTCTTGAGCTTCTTGAGGGACTGCGTTGCCCCGGGTACCTGTGTTCCTGAATAAAGCCTCTTGCTGTTTGCATCTGACTCGTGGTCTCGGTGTGATCTCTGGGCGAGGGTCTCTCCAGAGGGAAGACTGCCTTCGGGGGTCTTTCATTTGGGGGCTCGTCCGGGATTAGAGACCCCCCCGCCTCGGGACCACCGACCCACTGTCAGGAGGTAAGCCGGCCGGCCTTGGTGTATGTCGTTTCTGTCCTGTCAGAGTGTTGTCGGTTTATCTGAATGTTGAATGTTGTCTGTTTGCGCGCCTGAATCGGTCTGGAGTTAGTGGGGCTGAAGGAGCTGACGAGCTCGGACTTCGCCACTGCGACCCTGGAAGACGTTCCACGGGTCTCTGAAGTCCCCTTCAGGGGCACGGGATGTTGTCTGTTTGCGCGCCTGAATCAGTCTGGAGTCAGTGGGGCTGAAGGAGCTGACGAGCTCGGACTTCGCCACTGCGACCCTGGAAGACGTTCCACGGGTCTCTGAAGTCCCCTTCGGGGGCACGGGAAGTCCCCTTCTGGGGCACGGGAAGTCCCCTCTGGGGCACGGTTTTTCGGGGCCACCCCCGTATCAGAAGGATACGTGGTGCTGGCAGGGGACGGAGAATTCAAACACTCCGTGTCCCCATCTGAGTTTTTGCTTTCGGTTTTACACCGGAGCCGCGCAGCGAAACTGTTTCTTGTTTGTGGTGTCAGTTTGTTTTGCGTTCTTTGTCTAATCCTTCTCCATCCAGGAATTAATATGGGACAGACTGTCGTTACCCCCTTGAGCCTAACTACTGACCATTGGTCGGACGTCAAAGGCCGGGGGAGCAATGAAGGTGTTGTCATCAAGAAAAACAGATGGATGACCCTCTGTGAGGCCGAATGGGTCATGATGAATGTAGGATGGCCACGGGAAGGGTCATTTAATCTCTCTCTCATTTTACAGGTTGAGAGGAAGGTGTTTGCCCCTAGCCCCCATGGGCATCCAGACCAGGTTCCCTACATCACCATTTGGAGATCCCTGGTTGAAAACCCATTCCCCTGGGTCAAGCCCTTCCTCCCACAACCCCCTCTCACTCCCCAACCTTCGGCGCCTCCTAACCCCCTTTCTTCTCTCTACCCAGTCCTTCCCCACAGGGAGCCTTCCAAGCCCCCTGTCCTTCCCCCTGACCCTAACTCTCCTCTTGTAGATCTGCTGGTAAATGAACCGCCGCCCTACCAGCCGACCCAGGCGGCTGCGCTCGCGGCGGCTCCTGTCACGGCGCCGGCCGCGACCCCGGCTGCTGCGCTCGCGGCGGCTCCTGTCACGCTCGCGGCGCCTCCTGTCACGGCGCCGGCCGCGACCCCGGCGGCCGCCCCCCCCCCCCCCCCCCCCCCCGTGATGACCCCGCTCGCTGGGGACTCGGAGGAAGAAGAGGAAGCAGTCCAGTCCCCCATCGCGGGCCGCCTCAGGGGCCGCCGAGCCGGCCCCCCCACTGAGTCCAAAGCCTTCCCGCTTCGGGAAGGACCCAACCATCAGTTACAATATTGGCCCTTCTCTGCCTCAGACCTTTATAATTGGAAACAACATAATCCCCCTTTCTCCAGGGATCCTGTTGCCTTGACCGGCCTAATTGAGTCCATCCTAGTGACTCACAGGCCGACTTGGGACGACTGTCAGCAGCTCCTGCAGACCCTCTTAACAGTAGAGGAAAAGCAGAGAGTTTTCCTGGAGGCCCGGAAGCAGGTTCCGGGCGATGACGGGAGGCCAACCCAACTCCCAAATATCATCGATGCCGCTTTTCCCTTGACCCGCCCAGACTGGAACTTCAATACACCTGAAGGTAGGGAGCATCTACGTCTCTATCGCCAGTTGCTCTTAGCGGGTCTCCGAGCGGCCGCCAGAAGGCCTACCAATTTGACTCAGGTAAGGAAGGGGAAGGGAAGGAAAAAGGAAAGGAAAGGGAAGAAGAAGGAAAGGAAAGAAGGAAAGGAAAGGAAAGGAAAGGAAAGGAAAGGAAAGGAAAGGAAAGGAAAAAGGAAAGGAAAAGGAAAGGAGAAGGAAAGGAAAGGAAGAATCACCCGCTGCATTTTTAGAGAGGCTGAAGGAGGCTTATAGGATGTACACTCCGTATGATCCAGAAGACCCAGGGTAAGCACCAGGTGTCATCCTGTCATTTATATACCAGTCTAGCTCAGATATCCGAACCAAATTGCAGCGGTTGGAAAGTTTGCAGGCGCTAGGTTTGCCAGATTTATTGAAGGAAGCAGAGAAAGTGTTCAATAAGAGAGAAACTCCTGAGGAGCATGAGGAAAGGAGATGGCAGAAACAAGAGGAAAGGGACAAGAAACAGCATAGGGAAATGAAAAAGGTTTTGGCCGCCGTTGTGTCTCAGGGACAGCGGAGAGAGGGAGATAGGTCGGGAGAGCGAAGGAGGCCACCCCTTGATAAAGATCAATGCGCTAACTGTAAAGAGAAGGGACCAAGAGTCACGGGTCCTAAAGGAGACCCCCTACAAATCCTTGCCCTCAGTTTAGAGGAAGAATACCGTTTGTTTGAGGCAGAACCCCCGGAGAAATCACCTGAGGAGCTACAGAACTGGCTGAG
Source organism: Peromyscus maniculatus bairdii (assembly GCF_049852395.1). Lineage (NCBI taxonomy): Eukaryota > Metazoa > Chordata > Mammalia > Rodentia > Cricetidae > Peromyscus > Peromyscus maniculatus. The sequence goes on from NC_134868.1 coordinate 39,979,091, forward strand.
AGAGTTCCCTCAGGCCTGGGCAGAGACTGGGGGCTTGGGGCTGGCACGCGATCAGCCGCCGCTGATGATCTCACTAAAGGCCTCCGCGACTCCCGTTTCAATCAGACAATACTCAATGTCACGGGAAGCTCATGAGGGGATCAAGCCCCATATTCGGAGGCTCCTGGACCAAGGGGTGTTAAAGCCCTGCCAGTCACCTTGGAACACCCCTCTGTTGCCTGTTAAGAAACCGGGGACAGGAGACGATAATCTCCATCCCCCCTCCTCGGAACCCCCACCAAGTTCGAGAATTCCTGGATACGGCTGGGTACTGCCGCCTTTGGATTCCTGGCTTTGCCGACCTGGCAGCCCCATTATACCCCCTCACTAAACCAGGGACCATGTTCCAATGGGAAGAGAAACATCGGAAAGCGTTTCAACAGATCAAAAAGGCCTTACTCGAGGCCCCGGCTCTGGGTCTGCCAGATCTAACCAAGCCCTTTGAGCTGTTTGTGGATGAGAACTCAGGTGTTGCCAAGGGGGTACTGGTGCAAAGACTGGGACCTTGGAGGAGACCTGTAGCGTACTTGTCCAAGAGATTGGACCCGGTGGCTACAGGATGGCCTCCATGCCTCCGCATGGTGGCAGCCATTGCCGTATTACTCAAAGATGCCGGAAAACTGACTCTGGGACAACCATTGACTGTGCTGGCCTCCCATGCAGTGGAGGCCTTGGTCCGACAACCACCGGACAGATGGCTTTCTAACGCCAGAATGACTTACTATCAGGCCTTACTACTGGACTCAGACCGGGTAAATTTCGGGCCGACAGTTTCCCTTAACCCTGCCACTTTGCTGCCACTGCCTAGCCCCTCCGAGGAGCATGACTGCCTCCAGATTCTAGCCGAAGCACATGGCACCCGCCCTGATCTGACAGATCAGCCGCTCAAGGATCCAGACGCTGTCTGGTACACCGACGGGAGCAGTTTCCTGGAAGAGGGGGAGCGCAGAGCCGGAGCAGCTATAACCACCGAATCGGAAGTGGTATGGGCATCGCCGCTCCCGCCCGGGACATCGGCCCAGCGCGCAGAACTGATTGCGCTCACCCAAGCCCTCCGGATGGCAGAAGGTAAGAAGCTCACAGTTTATACTGACAGCAGATATGCCTTCGCCACTACACATGTCCACGGGGAAATTTACAGACGGAGAGGCCTGCTGACGTCCACGGGTAAGGAAATCAAAAACAAAAAAAAAAAAGAGATCCTAGACCTCCTAAAGGCCCTGTTCCTCCCGATCCAACTCAGTATTGTCCACTGCCCAGGGCATCAAAAGGATGACTCTGCGGTAGCCAGAGGGAATCGGCTGGCAGATCTGACTGCCCGAACAGTGGCTTCCCAGCCAGCAGGAAACAGCCAGTTGATGGCTATACAAGAACCACAGCCTGAGAGAGACCCCGTGCCCTATAGCCCAGAAGACCATGAGCTAGCAAAGAAAATGGGGGCGGACTGGGAACAAAGAAACTGTTGGAAGAAATCTTCCCCAGGTATGGGATGCCTCAAATATTGGGGTCGGATAACAGGCCTGCCTTCGTCTCCCAGGTAAGTCAGAAGGTGGCCAAACTATTGGGGGTTGATTGGAAACTCCATTGTGCATACCGCCCCCAGAGCTCAGGACAGGTAGAACGAGCTAATAGAACAATTAAGGAGACTTTAACCAAATTAACGCTTGCAACTAGCACTAGAGATTGGGTGCTCCTACTTCCCTTGGCTCTCTATCGAGCCCGAAATACTCCTGGCCCACACGGCCTAACCCCTTTTGAGATCATATATGGGGCCCCACCTCCTGTTGTAAACTTTCTCCATCCTGATATTTCCTCTCTTGCCACCACCCCTACTTTAGAAGCACATCTTCAAGCCCTCCAGTTGGTGCAGAGGGAGGTCTGGAAGCCCCTGGCCAAGGCTTATCAGGAGCAGCTAGACAAGCCGGTGGTGCCCCACCCCTTCCAGATCGGGGACTCCGTTTGGGTCCGACGACACCAGACCAAGAGCCTGGAATCACGGTGGAAGGGGCCCTACACTGTCTTGCTGACCACCCCCACTGCACTCAAGGTCGACGGGATTGCTGCATGGATCCACGCCTCTCATGTGAAGGCTGCCAGGGAACCCGACCCAGCAGGATCCAGAAAGTCAACATGGACAGTGCGCCATACACGAAACCCCTTAAAAATAAGGTTGGCCCGCGGCTCCTCTTCCTCCCCCTCCTCTTAATCTCTACCTACCCCCAGGGGACTAGGGCGGCAGAGAGCCCGCACCTAGCTAAGAGGCTCACTTCGCAGGTCATCTCACAAACTGGGGAGACGGTCTGGCAAACGACCGCCTTTCACACCCCCTTTACATGGTGGCCTAACTTACATCCAGATCTCTGCCAATTAGCAGCAGGGTCAGAGGACTGGGACATCCCTACCACTGACCCCATGAACCCCAGAGCACCAGACGTCTGTCAGGATGATAAGGGAACTTGCAAATGTAGTGACGGGAGATACGGATGTGGCCACCCTGAAGCCAGGGCAGCCCTGTCACAACTATCCTTCTACGTCTGCCCCCGGGATGGTAGGGACAGAAAGATGATTAACCAATGTGGGGGTTATGAAAGTTACTTCTGTAAAGCATGGGGATGTGAAACAACTGGCAATACCTATTGGAAGCCTTCATCCACTTGGGACCTCATTAGGGTAAAAAGGACTACCCAAGGGGAAAGCCGCACATGGCGCCCACTCACCCGAGCACATTGTTGGGGTTTCCCAGGCGAGCTTAGTACATACTGGGAGGGGGAGGGCCCCTGTATAAACTTCACCTGCAACCCCCTAAACATATCCTTTACTCAGAAAGGAAGGGGGATGACACAAGATTGGATTAAAGGAAAAACATGGGGACTTAGATTTTTCATGACAGGACAGGACCAGGGATTTACCTTTATGATTAAACTTAAAATTGAGGAGCCCTCCGCCTCTATAGGCCCCAACCAGGTTCTCTCTGACCAAAAGCGCCCCTCTTTACCTGCTCCAGCACCCCCGAGGGCTACCACCCGACCCAATTCGGCCATTCGCCCAAGCACGGCTCCGAATGCCGCTGTAACCCCAGTCACCCTCCAACCACCCAGACCCGGTACGGGAGACCGGCTATTGAATCTTATAGAGGGCGCTTACTCAGCCCTCAATGTTACTAGCCCAAATCGGACTCAGGAGTGCTGGTTATGCCTAGTTTCCACACCTCCCTATTATGAGGGGGTGGCCGTAGTCAGAAGCTTCACCAATTCCTCTTCACCCCCATCAGGATGTGCCTCAACACCTCAGCATAAGCTCACAATCTCCGAGGTGTCAGAACAAGGAATTATGTCTGGGGACAGTACCCTACACCCACCAACACCTGTGTAATCGCACCCAGGTACTTGTACCAGGACCCCATTATCTCGTGGCTCCCAACGGAACTTACTGGGCCTGTAGCACTGGACTAACACCATGCCTCTCCCCCTCAATACTAGCTAACACGGCCGATTATTGTGTGCTCATAGAACTGTACCCCAGGATAGTCTATCATACACCTGAAGATATCTATGCCCGATATGAAACAGGGGTCCCCCGTATAAAAAGAGAGCCAGTCTCACTAACCCTGGCCCTGATACTAGGTGGATTAACAATGGGAGGGATCGCCACCGGAATAGGCACAGGTACCACTGCCCTCATGGAAACCAACCAGTTCCGACAACTCCAGGTTGCCATGCATACCGATATCCAGGCACTGGAGGAATCCGTGAGTGCCTTGGAAAAGTCACTCACCTCCCTGTCGGAGGTAGTTCTGCAGAACCGGAGGGGATTAGACCTCCTCTTCCTGCAGGAAGGGGGGTTATGTGCTGCCCTTAGAGAAGAATGTTGCTTCTATGCGGATCATACTGGGGTGGTGAGGGATAGCATGGCTAAGTTAAGAAAGAGACTAGAACAGAGACAAAAACTCTTTAAAGAACAGCAGGGGTGGTTTGAAGGATGGTTCGGAAGGTCCCCCTGGCTCACCACCCTCATCTCCACACTTATAGGGCCCCTTCTGATTTTATTGCTCCTTCTGACGCTCGGGCCCTACATCCTAAACAGACTTGTCCAATTTATCAGGGAACGTGTTTCTATAGTTCAGACCTTGGTATTGACCCAACAATACCAACGACTCAACCAGGTGGGAATGGAGCCACATCCCTATTCTTCCCCATGAATGGAGGATTCCATTCCCTGAGATAAGAAAATGGGGGAATGAAAGACCCCAGCATACTAGCTTAGCCTAACGCCATTTCAAGTAAGGTCTGAAAAGCGCGGGGTGTCTACGGCCGGCCTCCTGGCCCCAGAAAAGGGTACTAAAGGTCAGAAAAACAACTTGGAGCCAGACAGCAGGCGTGTCAAGCTCGGGAAAAACCACGAGCTGCCCTGAGTTTGAACCCGGCCTCATTTGAATCGTCCAATCAGAACCCTGTAAACCATGAACTGCCCTGAGTTTGAACCTGCCCTCCTCGTGCTCCTGCTGCCCGACCCTATAAAAACCCTCCGCTCCAGCCCGTGGGCGCGCCAGTCTCTTGAGCTTCTTGAGGGACTGCGTTGCCCCGGGTACCTGTGTTCCTGAATAAAGCCTCTTGCTGTTTGCATCTGACTCGTGGTCTCGGTGTGATCTCTGGGCGAGGGTCTCTCCAGAGGGAAGACTGCCTTCGGGGGTCTTTCAGGGTATGCCAGTCATACCCTGTAACAGGCAGGACCGAGGGATTCTGGGAGAACCTGGCAGCTAGGTGCACTTTGATATGTTGAATAGGCACCTTAGATGGCCATTTGTCCTGGGTTTGAGACCTAACAGGTTTTAGGTCCCTGCATGTAAACAATAGTGCAGTGGAGGCCAGAACTCCTCTTTCTGTTTCCCTCAAAGACTGCGATGCATGAAATTTTTCTTTGTACGTTTTCTTGAGAAGTCCAGTTGACTGGGCAAAAATGGCTGCCGACCGTTACACCCAAGAATTGTTGGGCAATACCAAGGATTCTAACATAAGGATAATTGGGATCCAAAAAGAAGATAAACATGGTTCTGGCAGGGTGTGGGGCGGGTGCCAGGGGGTGCGGATTTGAAGAGCTAATGACTGAGAATTTTATAAAATTATGACAAAAACTAAGTCAGCCATCTAGGAATCGTAGCAAGTCCAGTGATGGTCTGAAGAGTCAGTTCCCCTGGATTTAGGATCACACCCCTGAGTGTGTCTATAAGGGCATTTCTACAAAGGTTTTAACTGAGGAGGGAGCATGTACCCTAAATGTGGGTGACACCACCCTGACTACGGACGGCCTGGGGCCCCACACTGAATAAGAAGGACGAAGAAAGCTGAGCTCCAGTATTTATTTCCCCCCTGTTCTTGACTGTGGGTGCAATGCGAACAGCTGCTTCTTGCTCTTAATGTAAGGACTTCCCTGTTAGGACCCGCTACACCCTCCGACGGGGGTCAAAAGAAACCCTTCTTCCTTCAGCGACTGCTCCTGTCTGCCTCTTGTCCCAGCAGCGGTAAAGCAGCTGGTATAAGCATCAAGTTTTTAACAGAGAAAGAACTACAAACTCCTCAACATTTCATACTCAAGAATACACTGAGAGACTTGAACACCAAGGACCAGGATGAAATACGGATGGCGTTCAGGGAAAAGCAAGCGTTACAGGAAGGGGAACTGAGACACAACGGAGCAGAAAGAATTACAGAGAATTGCTTTCTCGGGGCTCTTGGGCTTTGGTGAAAATGGAGCCACAGCGTGAAGGTGCTGCACCCAAAATATCTGCTGACCACAAATTCTGTGCCTCTTAATATAGCTAAATAATATATGCGTATGGAATACTTTTCAAAATAAAGGTAAAAACAGATCCCCTCCTCCCCTCCCCAGGCAAACAGAAACAGGGACCCACTTTTTAGCAGTGTCCTAAGGCAGGGCCTTAAAAGAAGGGCCTAAGGCAGAAAGAGTATAACCTCAACCTTCAGTGTGCAGATGTGAAAACACAGGCCCACTGTTAACGGAATTCATGAAGGCAAAACGAAGCGTCTGCTGTTCTTATGTTTAGTTGTTCTAGAATGGCAAATCTCCACCTCTGGGTCTCCTTTCCTCTTACCCACATCCTGGGTATCCTGCATGTCACATTGGCGATATCTGGAGGCTGCTTTGGTTGCTATGGCTGTGACGTTGCTGCACATATTCAAGAGACAGCAAGCAGTCTGAGATGCGGCTCCCCATACTGATGCATTGGACAGCCCAATACCAGACTAACCCAGCCCAGAATGCCAGTGTCTCTGAAGTCAGGATCTGAATCCCTGTGCTAAAAGACACTTCTCTAAAGACAGACAACAAAACTGTATTTCGTGCCTGTAAAATCTGCCAAAATACAGGTGATGCTGGTGCTATAGTTTAGAGTGGTTTCTCCACATCAAAACCCATGGAAACTTAATTACTCATATATCGGAAGGGGGGGACCTTTAAGAGGGCTTGGTGGCTTTCTTAGGAACCTAGATTAGTTGTCACATGAATCAAGTTGTTCTCTGGAGAGCAAGCTGCTCTTTCAAGGGCTGACTGCTTTGTCCCCAGGCTCTCTGTGCTGGGCTGTCCTGCTGTTTTTTACTCTACACGAGGTCAGGTGAGTGAGTCTCTTACTGGAAGCTGATGAGGTATGACCACCTGATCTTAAACTTACAGCCTCTAGAACTGAGTTAGAAAAACTGTGATTTTTTTTTTCATAATGTAACTTCCCTGTGTCAGTTGCTCCTTTAACAGAAAATGGACCAAGTCAGACATAAAGGTACAAAGTGGGACTACACTGCTATAATGTTCTTATACTGCACAGGAGATGTTTAGATGGGCTTGTCAGGTATAGATGTATATTTTAAAACCTAGGGCAACCCTTAAAAACAACAGAGACAAATTAGAACAGTTGAATATTCCTAGCTAACAGAAGAGGAAGCATAAAAGGGGAGAAGAATCAAAACAAACAATCAAAAAACAAAGACAAAATAAAATCCAAAAAAACCCAACAAAAACCAACAAAACAAAATAACAAAAACAACAACAACTAACAAACAGAACACATAAAATGGCTAGGAAGATAATGGGTTTTAATTTTGTTGCTTCAATAATCTCACAATGATCACTTTATAAATCCTATATTACATGAATTCCCAAACCAAGTAGACATAACAGGAAAATAAAAACTTCATGATGATATCCCCATGCAGCTTTGCACAACTATCCTCACAAAACAGTGGCAAATTGAATCCAGAAATACAGACGAAAAAATACTGTAGAATAAAGTTGGATTTATCCAGAGTAAGTAATGCTAGTTCAAAACCAAAGTAGTCATGTTAATAATTTAAAGAACAAAACCCCAAAGAGACTGTCTCAGAAAATAAGGGGGAAAGTGATGTAATAAGACCCTCAACACAGACCTCTGATCTCCATACATGTTTGAGTACACATGACCTGGACACATGGTTGAGTACACATGAACACACACACACATAAATACACCCCCCCCCCCAACAAAAAGAAGTAAAACCATATGATCCTATGAATTGAGCAGGAAAAGTGTTTGATAAACTGCACCATCCAATGATAATCAAAAGTCTCAGAAAACTGGCTATGGAAAGAACTTCTCCAGCTGAAAAAAAAAAAATCACTCCAGATAACATCATTTGAATGTCGAGAGCCCGAAAGGGCTGTTATCTAAAATGAAGTGTGAAGTAGGCTTGTCCCTCTGACCACTTCTATAATTTATGGTCCTATTTGTCTTATCCAGTGCAGTGTCAATAAGAACCAACTAAAAGCACATGAAATGAAGGAAGAAATTGTCCTTTTTGCAGAAAACATGATTATCTATGAACTGTCAAGAAATTTACAAAATGTTCCTAGAATGAATAAGTACATGTATCGAAGTTGTAGGCTTCAAAGTTTATATGCATAGGAATAAGTCATATTTTGACACACTAGCAACAGCAAATTAGAGATCATGATTTAAAATACTACTATTTACTATGGCTTAAATATAAATCTAAGAAAACATGTGGAAGATTTATACACTAAAGCATGCTAACAACTGATGAAAGGAATCAAAGACTATTTAGATGGGGAGACATACTCTGTTCATGGATTGGATGACTCAGCATAGAAACAATTGATCTGTAGATTTAGTGCAATACCAACTGTGGTAGTCTGAATGAGAAGGGCCCCCATAGATTCATATATTTGAATACTTGCTCCCTAATTGGTAAAACTGTTTGAGAAGGATTAGGTGTGGTCTTGTTTGAGGACATGGTGAACATGTCACTGGGTGTAGGCTTTGAGGTTTCAAAAGACTCACACCACAGGGTGGTGGTGGCACACGCCTTTAATCCCAGCACTCGGGAGGCAGAAGCAGGTGGATCTCTGTGAGTTCAAGGCCAGCCTGGTCTCCAAAGCGAGTTCCAGGAAAGGCACAAAGCTACACAGAGAAACCCTGTCTCGAAAAAACCAAAAAAAAAAAAAAAAAGAGAGAGAGACTCACACCATCCTGAGCCTTTCTCAGCCATGGGGTTGTATCTCAAGATGTAAACTCTCAGTAACTGTTTAATGCTATGCTTGCTGTCATGCTACCTGTCGTGATGATCTTGGACTCTAGCCCTCTCAAACTGTAAGTCCAAATAAAATACTGTCCTTTATAAGTTGCCTTAGTCATAGTGTATAAACACCTAGATTAATAACAAAGCACCAATCAAAATCTTAACAGGATTTACCTTAAATATGTAGGAAAGCTGGTTCTAAAGTTTGTACACAAAAGTGCTTCAAATCCAGAAGACAATTTAGAGAAAGAAGAGCGACGTTAGAAGAATCTTACTGTATATTCAGGGTGATATGATGCTGGTGATGGGTGACTGACACATAGAGTAAAGGAATACTCTAGAAATAGACCTACACTATGGTGGTCTTTTCAACAAGTGATGTTGGAACAGTCTCTCATTCACATGGGGGAGGGGAGAGGACTTCAACTTTGTATCTTATGAAACAATCAACTCAATTGGATCAAATTGCCAATTTTTTACAAGAAAACATGGGATCAAACAAAAGACCCCATTCAAGCTGTTTTAGTCAGAGAGAAATGCTCATTAACAGCTTCCTGCCCACGGTGGCTGCTGTGGCCAGAGTTGTTTCTGTTCGGCTACCTAGAGAATGCAGAGGAAACTGTGGATTTCCCCTACTTCTTGTTCTCTCTCCCACAGGGGGAGAAATATCTTCTCTTAGACCTTTTTCTGCCTGCAGTGGCCTCATGGTTCCTGGGCTGGCAATGCCCTGCCATCTGAGCTGGCAGGTGTGGAAAGAAAGTAAGAGATCTGCTGCCATCTGGGCTGCTCTTTGGGATTTGATTTTTATCCCGCGTGTCTGCTCTTGTTTACTTACCAGAGTTCCCAGATGCTGTGTTACATGTTCTCTTTAAGATTCCTTGTAATTTTTGAGAGTGATAATATGATGTGTGCTTCTGCGCACCCGGCCAATCTGGGACCACAAGTTCTCTGACTGTCCCCACCCCCAACTTTTGATCAAAATGTTAGTTTCCTTTGGCTACTAGTTGGTTGGAAGTGGGAACAACGCTGAGTTCTAGACAGCATGACGCAAAGGGCCTTGGCTTGAGGCTCCTGGGGGAGGTGATTCTCTGTGATCAAGAGAGTGCCATAGAAAAAAATCTCCTCCTCTTTCCTATCACTGGATGTTAGTATCTGAGAACATGATGCTGGGATCCTTAGCTATCTTCTTACATCCACAAAAGAAAACATAACAAAAGAAAACCCAGAAACAATATGAAAGCAAAACGGTTGATGAAAACCTTGTACATTCCCTTTGTCTGAGCATTTTCAGGGAGGTTTAGGAATTACACTCTGGGTCATTACAATGATGAGCTAATATCACCCTATTTTCCAATTTAGATATTCAGTCACCCACAAAATAATTGTAGAATTAATGACTATCTCTCAACAGTTTTAAAATTCTGCCTAAAATATACTTTTGAATTGGTTTAGATGCTTGACATGTGAAAAATTTGTTTGATAATTTAGGGCTGTACAGCAAAAATGAATGTATAATCTCAAAGTAAATATGGATTATAATAGAATTATTCTTGATATTTTTGGACTGGGAAATGTTATACTTTTACTATTATATTCTTTTATCTGTCATTCCAAATATTTACTGTGTATCCATTATGACCAGAAACTGGAGAGCCAAGGTGATAGCCAGAAACGTTTACTGTCCCTTAAAATCTTAGAGTAGACATACGTGAATAAATAAATGCTCCAGTTAAAAATTCAGAGTGGAGCCGGGCGGTGGTGGCGCACGCCTTTAATCCCAGCACTTGGGAGGCAGAGCCAGGCGGATCTCTATGAGTTCGAGGCCAGCCTGGTCTACCAAGTGAGCTCCAGGAAAGGCGCAAAGCTACACAGAGAAACCCTGTCTCGAAAAACCAAAAAAAAAAAAAAAAAAAAAAAAAATTCAGAGTGGAGCCAGGTGGCGGTGGTGCACACCTTTGATCCTACCACTCAGGAGGCAGAGCCTGGTAGATTTCTGTGAGTTTGAGGCCAGCCTGGTCTACAGAGCAAGATCCAGACAGGCACCAAAGCTACACAGAGAAACCATGTCGAAAACAACAACAACAAAAAAATTTCAGAGTGATATGAGATAATACAAATATATGGATTTATAATCTATTAGAACAATATCAAGGAAAAGGAGCTATTTTGAGGCATTGTCTTGTTTTATAATGGGTTTATATACTTCATAAATGGGTATAGTAAATTCACTTGGTACTAGGTTATCGGGTAATTGGTTTCTTATAACATAAGACTTCCAGGAATGTTTGTTCTCATAATAGAAGGAGGCCAAACATCGCCCCTGTGTATCAGCACCTCACTTTTTGCTTCTTCACAGCATATAAAATCCTGCAGGAGCCATGTGAAAATTCTTTCAGTCACTTGCTTCAAATATAACCAAAGTAAGCGTATTTCCTATTACTTGCAGGCTACCCTGTCTTTAAGTCTGCACCCCATCTCTGCTGGCCACTGATAACACAAACCATGGAACTACAAAATCTTAAAACTGCTGCCGTCTGTCAGGGCCCTTGGATCAAGAACCCTCAGAGCTGTCACTGAACAGGACCACTCATGGATTCCATTCCCCGCTGGGGTTTCTCTTACCCTTTTCCCTTTCTGGGTGGTGGGTGGCCCCACAGCACTGTCCCTGGGACGTCTGCTGTGAGAGAGTTCAATAATTCTGTTGCGCTATATAATAATGCCCTCTCATGGCTCTATTTGCCTTGGCAATCTCCCAGATTGTTGAATTCAGCACATATTTCTGCTATATTATTTTCTTTTGGTTTTCATTTTAAAGAAGGGTCTGTCTTTAAAATTCCGTGTCTTGTATATCTTTTGGATGGATCCTTTCACCCTTCCTTCAGATGGTATCTAAACCACGACAGTGAGTCTTCCCTGACCACCCTTGCTGAGGTTGTGAAGGACTTTCCATCTTCACCACCCTGAAGGTCCTAATGTCCTTGGTTTCGCTCTGCTTTACCTTATTCCCCAAGTACCCAGCACCTTCTAATGCTATTCACTTTTATCACTTACGTTTACTATTTCAAATCTTTACTGGAGTATTTTTATCCTGAACTTGAAGATGCTGATATATTGTCAATCCCTTTAAATGTTGGTGCTGATAACAAAGACAAGAATATCCCTGGGTGGGTAGCCCAGGGCTTTTCCTTAGCAGAGTTTAACTTCATCTCTTCGTTCATGGAGTTACACACTGAGTTCTTTTCTTTCTTCCTGTTTGGTACATAGTAAGAATTTCATTATGAAGCCGATTTGTTTATTCTTTGTTTGTCTGTTTATTATTTATTTTTCAGTTCTGGAAGTCTATGCAATCATAACATACAACATAGTCACCTTTTCTGTTGCGGTAATAAAATGCCACGATGAGAAACAACTTATAGAAAATTGTAGTCTGGCTTATAGCCAGAGTGGAAGTTGAGAGATCACACCTTCAACTGATAATGTGAAGCGGGAAGAAATAACCCTCCAAGCTTCCCCCAGGGACACACTTCCTCTAATAAACTGAGTCTTCCCATAACCTCTCCAAACAGTGCCACCACCTGGCAAACAAGTGTTCACGTGTATAAGACTATGGAGGACATTTCTTGTTCAAAGCACCACATTTTATTCCCTGACCCCCATAGGCTCATGGCCATGTCGTAACACAAACTGCCTTTAGTCCAACTTTAAAAGTCCTCATACCCTTTCTTAGTTTCAGCACTGTTTGTTTCAAAGTTCAAAGTAGAAACAAAAAAGCAAACCATATACTTCTCGAGTACAATGGTCCAGAATATACATTACTGTTCCAAAATGGAATAGTGGGGGCTTATGGAGGAAGTACTAGACCAAAGATAGGCCCAAACTCAGAATCCTGTAGTTTTGTGTCCACTGTCTGAGGCTTTACATAGTTTGGATGGTTCAGTTCCTCCAGCTTTCCCGCCTATAATGTCCATCTCTTTCTGGGCCTTGTCTCTCTCCCCAACTCATGGCTTGCTTAGCCTGTTTTCTTATATTTATTTCTGGTTTGTTGAGACATATTTCCTCTATGGAGCCCTGGATGTTCTGGAACTCACTTTGCAGATCAGGCTGACCTGGAACTCACAGAGATCCACCTGCCTCCTAAGTGCTGGGATTAAAGGCGTGCACCACCACTGCCTACCTAAGCCTGTTTTCTTACACAACCCAGCTCTACCGGCATGTCTGGAGATGACACTGTCCACAGTGTACTGACCCCTCTAGCATCAGCCATTAATCAAGAAAATGCCCAGACTTGCCTACAGGCCAATCTACTGGAGGCAGTTCCTCAATTGAGAGGCCCTCTTCCCTGATATATCTAGGATTGTGTGAACTTGACAAAAATCAGCCAGCACAGAAGCCTATTGTTATGGCTGGACTATCAGATGTTCATTGGCTCCTGTGTTGGACACCTAGTCTCTAGCTGGTGGAGTTATTTTGGGAAGCTCTGGAAACTTGAAGAGGTGTGGCCTAGATGGAGGAATTGGGGCTGGGGGTGTGTCCTTAGGTGCTTTATCTTGTTCCAGGTTCCTCTGTCATTCTTTCAACTTCTTGGCTGCCATGAGATGATCAGCCTCCTTTCCCACAGGCTTCTGATGTTCTGCCTCACAGAGGGCCAGGGCAGCCCAGGACCATGAGCTGAGATCTCCAAAACTGGGAGCTGAAATAAGCCATTCCCATTTTGTAAGTTTTCGGTCAGGTGTTGCATTATGATGAGAGCTAAAATATCTCACTCACACACACTTCTCATGTGGCTGAAGGCAGGTGGGCTGTCAGATTGCCTGTGAAAAGGTGTAATCTCTTGGGCATAAATTACCCTTGGGGATTATAAGTTATAGAAGATTTGAGATTCCTCACTGTCTGGCTTTTCTTACTTAAAAAGCCAAACTTTTGTCTAGAGGGTTAACTAACTAACTAACCAGCCAGGCAGCCAACCAACCAACCAACCAACCAACAAATTAACTAACCAACTAATTAACTATTTCAGAGAACTGTAGCCAGTGCTCTAGTTAGGGACTAAAGCTAGAGTCACCCAGCTCTCGGTTGCTTTCTTCCTTTCTGTATATGTGGAAGACTCTGCAGTGTGGGTTTTCAGTTCCAGCCTCCCCACCAAGTCTGCAATCCTCATCCTCATTTACTCATCAGAAGCACCCAAGCTGCTTTTCAAACCTCCCAAGCGCTTGCTCTGAGATGCAGGTTGAATTTGGGATTTTATTTTTTTAAGTTCCCCAGCTGATTCCAATTTACAGCCAAGATTGCTAACCACAGAGCTAGAAAATGGCCTTAGGCAGATCTCTCACCTAGGTCCAGAAAGCCATGGTGTTTCTCTTAGTTCGGGAGCCACTTTTATCAGCTGCCCGCTGTGAGAAGCAGACAGGAAGTACGTCCATCATTCTTTGGCATAGTTCTTTTGGTAATCATTTTCTTTGTATCACAAGCCCTCTTCTTTGAATCTCTTAAATTTAACTTGAAGTGTCTAGAACTGTTTAATACTTCAGTGATTTTTGGTTTTCTTTATTTTTCAAGCTGAAATATCTCTTTCCATTTTTTTTTTGGTCTCCATCTTTTTGCTATTAATGATGTCCATTTTCCAAGAGTATTCAGAATTTCTGGTCCCCCAATGGGCACCAGCACTTACTTTTCATCGCTGTTGTAAATTTATTTTTATTCATTTATTCCCCTTGTTATTTCATTGCATTTGAAGAGGAAAAGATAAACACATCTGTGTTCCGGCTACCAAATGTGTCCCCCACTCTAGTCTCCATTTGTTTTTCACCGCTGATAGATCTATAAAATGTGGAAAAGGTATTTTACAATCTCTCATAGCAGCCCATTTCTGTTTTTAATTTGATGCTTTTATATGATACATAAAGGTTCATGGCTATTACAAAATTTATGTAGATTTTGTCTTTTATGAATATAGAACAGCCAATTTCCCATGGAAGGCTTTTGCATTACATTAAATTCTGTTTGAAACAAAAAGACTCACAATTTCTTCCTTAGATATTTCACTTATCTGATAAGCCTTTGTTTATCACATTTTCATGAACACATTTCTTGCCCATTTGATGACTTCTTCAATTTTCAACAGTTTACCCAGATTTAAATTTTTTCTTTTAAATGGGAAATTGAAGTAATTGAAATTTATTATCATAACTTTCATGCTTGGCTTGTTACCTGCTTTATGGTTTTAGATTCCATATTCTTTGTTGCCTTTAGTTTATGGCCTCCACTTTGTACATCATGCATTATTATTTCTTCCAGTGTCCTCAAAGATTAAAAACCCCTCTTCAAATTATAGCCTTTGGGTTTTAGAAAATAATACTAATTGTATCATTAGTCCTTTTATTGTTTCTACCAGAGCTTTTATTTGGAAATAATAAAAACAGAATCTGGGCATGTTAAAAAGAATTTTTTTTCCCTAGAAAGGCAAGGTAAGGGGTTGCTCATAGAACTGAGTGGAAGGGAGGCAAATGTGTAGGGAGAAGCCCTGAGCAGCCCCTGATACCCCCATCGCCTTTGTGAGTCTGGACACTGCCACCAGACATTTGCTTTGCCACACTAAGCCATCGCCTGGGTGACTTCTGATTGTTCTCTTCTTCCTGGGTTTCTGGGCTTCAGATCAGTCTCCCCAAAAGGAAACATTATAGACTGGTAGTCCTGACATCTCAGGTTTCTGGCCTATGGCAGAGCTGGATGATAAGCTTGAGAATACATATCTCTGGCCTTTGCGCTGGGTCCTGGTTGCTTCATTCCCCGAATCTCAAGAGTAGTATGCTCAGTCTTCATGCCTTACCTGCTTTTAATTATAATTCCTTCTCAATAGTTTATGAAATGTGACAAAACTGAGGAGTTAGTTACTACTCAGAAGCAGTCTGCTGATTAAAAGATAATCACAATAAAGAAGTGTGAAAGATAATGACCTTGTTTCTTCTTCTTTTTTTTTTAAGGTGGCATTTTTTTCTTTAATTTTTTTATTTTACAATACTATTCAGTTCTACATAATAGCCACAGATTCCCTTGTTCTCTCCCTTCCTGCCCCCCTTCCCTTCCCCCCAGCACACCCCCAATTCCTACCTCCTCCAGATCAAGGTCTCCCCCGAGGACTGGGATCGACCTGATAGACTCAGTCCAGGCAGGTCCAGTCCCCTCCTCCCAGGCTGAGCCAAGCGTCCCTGCATAAGCTCCAGGTTTCAAACAGCTAACTCATGCAACGAGCCCAGGACCTGGTACCACTGCCTAGATGCCTCCCAAACAGATCAAGCCAATCGACTGTCTCACCTATTCAGAGGGCCTGATCCAGTTGGGGGCCCCTCAGCCTTTGGTTCATAGTTCATGTGTTTCCATTCATTTGGTTATTTGTCCCTGTGCTTTATCCAACCTTGGTTTCAACAATTCTCGCTCATATAAACCCTCCTCTTTCTCACTAATTAGACTCCCAGTGCCCCACCCGGGGCCTAGCCGTGGATGTCTGCATCCAGATTCCTCAGTCGTTGGATGGGGTTTCTGGCCCAAATATTAGGGTGTTTGGCCATCCCATCACCAGAGTAGGTCAGTCCCGGCTGTCTCTCAACCATTGCCAGCAGTCTTTTGTGGGGGTATCTTTGTGGATTTCTGTGGGCCTCTTTAGCTCTTTGTTTCTTCCTTTTCTCATATGGTCTTCATTTACCATGGTCTCCTATTCCTTGTTCTCCCTCTCTTTTCTTGATCCAGCTAGGATCTCCCACTCTCTTTCCCTCGACCCTCGCCCTTCATTGCTCCCACTCATGTCCAGGCTGTTCATGTAGATCTCGTCCATTTCTCTGTGTCTTTCTTGGGGTTCTGTTTTCCAGGTAGCCTCACTGGTGATGTGAGTAGCAGTCCAGTCATCCTTGTTCCACATCTAGCACCCTCCTATGAGTGAGTACATACCATATTTGTCTTTCTGAGTCTGGGTTACCTCACTCAGGATGATTTTTTCTAGATCCATCCATTTGCCTGCAAACCTCATGATGTCATTGTTTTTCTCTGCTGAGTAGTATTCCATTGTGTATATGTGCCACAATTTATTTATCCATTCTTCAGTTGAAGGGCATCTAGGTTGTTTCCAGGTTTTGGCTATTACAAACAATGCTGATATGAACATAGCCGAGCAAGTGCTCTTGTGGTATGATTGAGCATTTCTTGGGTATATGCCTAAGAGTGGTATAGATGGATCTTGGGGGAGACTGATTCCCAATTTTCTAAGAAAGCGCCATATTGATCTCCAAAGTGGTTGTACAAGCTTGCATTCCCACCAGCAGTGGAGGAGAGTTCCCCTAGCTCCACATCCTCTCTAGCATAAAGTGTCTTCAGTGGTTTTGATCTTAGCCATTCTGACAGGCGTAAGGTGGTATCTCAGAGTTGTTTTTGTTTTGCATTTCCCTGATGATTAGGGATGTTGAGCAATTCCTTAAATGTCTTTCAGCCATTTGAGTTTCCTCTGTTGAGAATTCTCTGTTTAGTTCTAAAGCCCATTTCTCAATTGGACTGTTGGTCGTTTTGATGTCTAATTTCTTGAGTTTCTTATATATTCTGGATATCAGTCCTCTGTCAGATGTGGGGTTGGTGAAGATCTTTTCCCATTCTGTAGGTTGTCACTTTGCCTTGTTGATCGTATCTTTTGCTCTACAAAAGCTTCTCAGTTTCAAGAGGTCCCATTGATTGATTGTTTCTCTCAGTGTCTGTGCTACTGGTGTTATATTTAGGAAGTGATCTCCTATGCCAATGCGTTCAAGACTACTTCCTACTTTCTCTTCTAGCAGGTTCAGAGTAGCTGGATTTATGTTGAGGTCCTTGATCCACTTGGACTTAAGTTTTGTGCACGGTGACAGATATGGATCTATTTGCAGCCTTCTACACGTTGATATCCAGTTATGCCAGCACCATTTGTTGAAGATGCTTTCTTTTTTCCATTGTACACTTTTGGCTTCTTTGTCAAAAATTATATGTTCATAGGTGTGTGGGTTAATGTCAGGGTCTTCAATTCGATTCCATTGGTCCACATGTCAGTTTTTATGCCAATACCAAGCTGTTTTTATTACTGTAGCTCTATAGTAGAGCTTGAAGTCAGGGATTGTGATGCCTCCCGAGGTTGTTTTATTGTACAGGATTCTTTTGGCTATCCTGGGTTTTTTGTTTTTCCATATGAAGTTGAGTATCATTCTTTCCAGGTCTGTGAGGAATTGTGTTGGTATTTTAATGGGGATTGCATTGAATCTGTAGATTGCTTTTGGTAAAATTGCCATTTTTACTATGTTGATCCTGCCTATCCATGAACATGGGAGATCTTTCCATTTTCTGACATCTTCTTCAATTTCTTTTTTTTAGGGACTTAAAGTTCTTGTCATATAGGTCCTTCACTTGCTTGGTTAGTGTTACCCCAAGGTATTTTATGTCATTTTTGGCTATTGTAAAGGGTGATGTACCTCTAATTGCCTTCTCAGCTTATTTATCCATTGTATATAGGAAGGCTACTGATTTTTTTGAGTTGATCTTGTATCCTGCTATGTTGCTGAAGGTGTTTATAAGCTTTATCAGTTCCTGGGTGGAATCTTTGGGGTCACTCAAGAATACTATCATGTCATCTGCAAATAGGGAAAGCTTGACTTCTTCCTTTCCAATTTGTATCCCCTTAATCTCCGTATGTTGTCTTATTGCTCTGGCTAGAACTTCAAGTACTATATTGAATAAGTATGGGGAGAGTGGACAGCCTTGCCTCATTCCTGATTTTAGTGAAATTGCTTTGAGTTTCTCTCCATTTAATTTGATGTTGGCTGTTGGCTTGCTGTAAATTGCTTTTATTATGTTTAGGCATGTTCCCTGTATTCCTGATTGCTCCAAGACTTTTATCATGAAGGGGTGTTGGATTTTGTCAAATGCCTTTTCTATATCTAGTGAAATGATCATGTGGTTTTTTTTTCTTTGAGTTTGTTTATATGGTGTATTACATTGATGGACTTTCGTATGTTGAACCACCCTTGCATCCCTGGGATGAAGCCTACTTGATCATGGTGGATAATTGTTCTGATGTGTTCTTGGAGTCTGTTTGTCAGTATTTTATTGAGTATTGTTGCATCAATGTTCATGAGGGAGCTTGGTCTGTAGTTCTCTTTCTTTGTTGCATCCTTGTTTGGTTTAGGAATCAGGGTAATTGTAGCCTCATAGAAGGAGTTTGGTAATGTTCCTTCTGTTTCTATTATGTGGAACAATTTAGAGAGTATTGCTATTAACTCTTCTTTGAAGATCTGGTAGAATTCTGCGCTGAAACCATCTGGTCCTAGGCTTTTTTTGGTTGGGAGACTTTTAATGACTGTTTCTATTTCCTTAGGGGTTATTGGACTATTTAAATAGTTTATCTGGTTTTGATTTAACTTAGGTATGTGGTACCTATCCAGAAAATTGTCCATTTCTTTTAGGTTTTCCAGTTTTGTGGAGTAGAGGTTTTTGAAATATGACCTTATAATTCTCTGGATTTCCTCAATGTCTGTTGTTATGTCCCCCTTTTCATTTCTGATTTTGTTGATTTGGATTCTCTCTCTCTGTCTTTTGGTTAGTTTGGATAAGGGCTTGTCTATCTTGTTGATTTGCTCAAAGAACCAACTCTTTGTTTCATTAATTTTTTGTATTATTCTCTTAGTTTCTAATTTATTAATTTCACCTCTCACTTTGATAATTTCCTGGCATCTATTTTTCCTGGGAGACTTTGCTTCTTCTTGTTCTAGAGCTTTCAGGTGTGCTGTTAAGTCACTAGTGTGAGATTTCTCCAACTTCTCTATATGGGCATTTAGTGCTATGAATTTCCCTCCTAGCACTGCTTTCATAGTGTCCCATAAGTTTGGGTATGTGGTGTCTTCATTTTCATTGATCTCTAGGAAGTCTTTAATTTCTTTCTTTATTTCTTCCTTAACCCATTGGTGATTCAGTTGAACATTATTCAGTTTCCATGAGATTGTAGGTTTTCTGTAGTTTTTGTTGTTGTTGAAATCTAACTTTAAACCATGGTGGTCTGATAGAACACAGGAGGTTATTCCAATTGTTTTGTATCTGTTGAGATTTGCTTTGTGGCCAAGTATGTGGTTGATTTTAGAGAAAGTTCCATGGGGTGGTGAGAAGGAGGTATATTCTTTCTTGTTAGGATGGAATGTTCTGTAGATATCTATTAGGTCCAATTGGGTCATGACATCAGTTAAGTCCTTTATTTCTCTGTTAAGTTTCGATTTGGGAGATCTGTCCATTGGTGAAAGTGGGGTATTGAGATCTCCCACTATTAATGTGTGGGGTTTTATATGTGGTTTAAGCTTTAGTAATGTTTCTTTTACATATGTGGGTGCCCTTGTGTTTGGGGTATAAATGTTCAGAATTGAAACTTCATCTTGGTGGATCTTTCCTGTTATGAGTATGTAATGCCCTTCTTGATCTCTTTTGATTGATTTTAGTTTGAAATCTATTTTGTTGGATATCATGATGGCTACACCTGCTTGTTTCTTAAGACCATTTGATTGGAAAGTCTTTTCCCAGCCTTTTATTCTTAGGTAGTGTCTGTCTTTGAATTTGAGATGTGTTTCTTGTATGCAGCAGAAAGATGGGTCCTGCTTTTGTATCCATTCTGTAAGCCTATGTCTTTTTATAGGTGAATTAAGTCCGTTGATATTAAGGGATATTAACGACCAGTGATTGTTCATCCCTGTTATTTTTGTTGGTAGTGTGTGTGTACTTCTCTTCTTTGGGGTTTACTGCTGTGGCTTTATCTATTGCCTGTGTTTTCGAGTGTGTATCTGTCTTCCTTCGGTTGGAATTTTCCTTCTAGTGCTTTCTGTTGGGCTGGGTTTGTGGATAGGTATTGTTTAAATCTGGCTTTGTCTTGGAATGTCTTGTTCCTTCCATCTATGATGATTGAAAGTTTTGCTGGGTATATTAGTCTGGGCTGACATCCACGGTCTCTTAGTGTCTGCATTACATCTGTCTAGGTCCTTCTGGCTTTCAAAGTCTCCATTGAGAAATCAGGTGTTATTCTGATGGGTTTACCTTTATAGGTCACTTGGCCTTTTTTCTTTGCTGCTCTTAATAATCTTTCTTTATTCTGTACATTTAGTTGTTTAATTATTATGTGTCTAGGGGACTTTTTTTGGGGTCTAGTCTGTTTGGTGTTCTATAGGCTTCTTGTATCTTCACAGGCATTTCCTTATTTAAGTTGGGAAAGTTTTCTTCTATGATTTTGTTGAATATATTTTCTGTGCCTTTGAGTTGGTATTCTTCACCTTCTTCTATTCCTATAATTCGTAGGTTTGGTCTTTTCATGGTGTCCCAAATTTCTTGGACATTTTGGTTCATGACTTTGTTGGCTTTAGTGTTTTCTTTGACTGATGAATCTATTTCTTCTACTGTATCTTCAATGCCAGAGATCCTCTCTTCCATCTCTTGCATTCTGTTGGTTATATTTGCATCTGAAGTTCTGGATCTTTTACTCAGATTTTCTATTTCCAGCATTCCCTCTGTTTATGTCTTCTTTATTTTTTTCAATTTCCCTTTTCATGTCTTGGACTGTTTCCTTTATTTGTTTCATTGCTTTTTCAAGATTTTCTTTCAGTACTTTATTGTTTTCTTCCAGTACTTTATTGTTTCCTTCCAGGACTTTATTGTTCTCTTCTAATTTGTTTGCTCTTTCCTCTAGTTGTTTACAGCGTTCTTCTCATTTTTTTTTGTCTTTTCCTCTACACAAGCTTCTACCTTCTTCATGATGTTACTCATAAGGCTATTTTCTTCTGCTTCTTCCAATTTTTGATGTTCAGGTCTAGATGTTGGAGGCAGGCTAGCTTCTGGTGATGCTGTATTGCTCTTCATTTTGTTGTATGTACTTCTGCCTTGACGTCTGCCCATCTCCTTGTGGTTCGTTCTTGGTCTTATCAGTGTACTTGGTTCAGAAAGAGCTGACAGATTCAGGAAGTCTCTCTCTCTTGTCCAGATGGGAGTTCTCTTGTCTAAATGGGAACTCTGGGGCAGGATGGAAGCTCTTATCTGGACCGGAAATCTGGGGCAGGATGGGAGCTTTTGTCCAGACAGGAAGTCCGGGGTAGGATGTGTGGTCTTGTCCAGAAGGCAAGTCCAGGTCAGAATGTGAGCTCTTGTCCAAGAGGGAAGTCCAGGGCAAGATGGGAGCCCTCTCTGGTCCAGAAGGGAAGTCAGGGGCAGGATGGGAGCTGGGGACCGGTCTCTAAGTCTCAGGAAGTGGCTGGGGTCTCGGGCAGATGGGCATGGGGGTAGGGCGTGGAGATTGCAGGGGCTGCTGGGGGCGCTTGGAGAAGGGGATCCTTCCAGGTGGGGCTAGAAGGGGACCTGCCCAGTGGCCAGAACCTGGGGCCAAGTTGGGCAGGTCTTCCCTGAGTGGCTGGTGCCCAGGGATGGGGTCCGGGTTGGGCCCGGATACTCACCTCTGGTCCAGAAGGGAAGTCGGGAGCAACCTTGTTTCTTCTATTGGCCATGGGGCTATAGATAATGGATGCTCAAGAAAATTCCCTGCAGTGAAATGGTGGACATATCCACTGGGGAGTGCAGAAACCAAGAGTCTCATGTGGCTAGAATACATGTGAAGCAAGCAAGGGAAATTAAGGAATGAATATTTTAGTTGTACTTAATTTAAAGTTTAACAATCACTTCCATGGTGCACAGCTCTAAATAGAACAATGTTCTATCTTTTGGCTCAGCTCTACTTCAGTCAATCAGGCTCTTATCTGTTGGTTCTTTAGGTTTTCTGTATCCAACCATTCAAAGCTTATCATTAAATATCTTAGAAAAGTGTCCAACCATACTTAGTTGTCATTATGGAAAATGAAAACTTTATTTCCTTTTGATAATCTGTGTCAGTTGCTACCAAGTTCTATAATACCTCATTTTACCTACTTATTCAGAGCATAGGAGCAAAAAGAGATACTTAACATTTCAGTGAGATGTTTTTTCTTTTGTTGTGAGCAAGACTTTGAAACTGGTGGAAAATGGTTATGAGAATGCATAGAGTCTTTGAAAATATGTTTTAGTTTTAATTGCACTCTCTTCTGCTTACTGGCTTGTCAACCCATGGTCTGACTACAGAAACAACGAATCACATAAAGCATCCTGTCTGTCTATTCTGATAAAGTACTGTCTCTCAGCTGGAGTGAACCAATCTTCTGTAACTCATTACACTGTTCTGTAAGTCCAGCTGCTTCCAGATAATGGACACATGATAAAAACAGAATCTGTTTTATTACCTTTCCCCCCTTTACTATGAGGTAAGTTCCTTGGTGAGAAACACTATCCTGTGGGATCCGTGACTGTGTATAAGGAAGACAGAAGTGATGGTACTTGCTGGAGCTCAGTAATGAGGAAAGAAAATCCAACGTAAATAAGAGAATAAGTTGGTACCATTGCCAGTAAGGAAGGTTTCTGAAATAGTTCACTTTCATAGCTGGCTCCTAGATAGCTAGTCCCCGGTGACACTGTGTAGTATTGGCACTTTGTGTTATTCCTGCAGTAATAAAGCTGAGTGGATAGAAATGGTGACAGCTTGACCAATTAGTCAACTTCATGTAATAATGTAATACCAGGGGCGATTAACTTATACAGAAAAGAAAATTGTTTAGTTCATGGTTCTGGTAGGTCTAATGAAAGATCCTGTGACCTCAATACTTTGGGTCTCTGGCAATTACACTGTGTAGCAATGATGAGCACTGTATGTTGCAGCAAACCACTTATATCATGAGCCAGGGGGCATAGAGGGTCTGAGAAACGTGGTACCATAGCCCCTACTTCCCCAAAGTACTTTCAAATTGTAGAGTCCTGGGAACTAAGACTTTAACACATGGACCTCTGGGAGATGCTGTACATATTTAAGTCTCAATTCTTGGTTAGACTTCGTAATGGGAAGTCCCTACAAACAAACCAAGTACAGCTTGCCATCAGAGAGACTGGCTCATAGGGACAGGGTCCTTTTGGTCTATCTGATTTGTTAACCAGATAGCATCTTTGACAATGTATAATCATGTTGTGTACAGATCTCTTCCCTTTCTTGGCCCATTATGAGAGCTGTCTAGAGTGACAGCTCCTACCAGGTTTGACAATCTAATTTTCTAAGTATCAGACATTTTTACCAGGGTTTTGGGTTGATTTTGCTTCTTAATATTATCACTATGCCTCTGGCATTTTAGTTGAATGTGTTCTCTATCATGCTCAGATCTTCCAATTTTATTTAAGACCAAGGAAACAATTTTTATTGCATCATGTTCTACTCCCCCACACAGAGAACTACTCAAGCTCAAAAGATAAGAATGCCAATAATGAAATTCATACTCATAAATATAGCCTTGTCCAGTGTCAACTGCCATTCTGGTCCAATTGTCTTTGAATCCATTTTTATAATACATGTATACATATATATCTTCCATTCATGTGTGTGTGTGTGTGTGTGTGTGTGTGTGTGTGTGTATTTTGGTGCACTGTTCATAGAAGTTAGTTATATGTGGTTCCCTTATAACCCAGACTGCTATGACTTCTGATTCTCCTGCCTCAGTTTCACATGGATTGAGCTTACGGGTCAGTGCCATCATACTTGGTACTATGTTTTGCCAGTTTAAGTAAGAAAAGCACCTCTCTCTCTCTCTCTCTCCCTCGTGTGTGTGTGTGTGTGTGTGTGTGTGTGTGTGTGTGCGCACGCGCGCGCGCGCGCGTGCATGTAAATGGAAGAAAACAAGCTCATCTTGGGGCCTGATTTGATTATGGATCTCTAGGACATACTTAAGCATGCTCTTTATTTAGGGTTTAAGGACACAGAGACAAGGAAACAGAGATGGTTTGAATATGAAACGTCCCCCAAGGCTGATTTGTTGAACACTTGGTTCCTTAGAACCAAGGGCTCTAGTTGGAAAAAGTCAGTTGTGGATGGTGTGCCTAGAAAGTTACACACGGTCCCCAATCCTCTTTGGTTCTATTCTTCCCTCGGTCTTTCTGAAGACCTGGGCTGAAGTCTCAGGCACTTTGAACCAAAATAAACCTTCCTCCCTCAGGCTGCATCTTCTAGGAATTTTGTCACAGCCATGAGAAAAGTCACTAGCACAGGATGTATTTTTTCATGAAGTGTTACATATATCTAAGAAATTAGAGTTCTAGAGCAGGAAGACTTCCTGGAAGTTGAGGAAGTGGTAATGTGAGGTTGCTGGTCACATGTGTCTGCAGTCAGGAAGCAGAGAGAGGACCAGAGATGGGCTGGGCTATGTCATCTACCTTAGTAACCTACTTCCTATAGCAAGACTCCACCTCCTAAAAAGTTTCACAGTCTTCTGAAGCAGGTCCATCGACTGGACACAAACATTTAAACATATGATCTTCTGGAAAGCTTTTCACTTTCGAAGTACACAAATAGTGTAGGAATAAAGTTTCTGCATATCACTTAAGTCAGTACAAATATGAAACTGATTCTGATCATGTAATATATCTATATGACCCCTGGTTGATTGTGGCCCCCAGGACTATGAGTTGACCCGCCCCAACAACCACCTCATGTATGAACTGTTGGAGCATATAAAGGGGACAAACCTACAGATCCCAAACAGCAGGATCTCTATGACACAGGACAACAACATGATATCCAAGAAGAGGCCCAGTGAAAGTCCATTATTGGTGGTATAGTAGAAACCAGAGGCTCTGAGCTAGACTAATGACTCATGGTGACGGCCACTTTCAAAAGAAGATAAACAAACTAAAGGGCAAATTGTGTCTCAATGGGCCACACTACAGCTTCCACAACAGGATTCTTATTTTTTTCCCTACTATTTATTTAATTTTATTTAAATTTGGTTTTGATTTGGGGGGAGGTTGCAAGGGCAGAGGGCAGATTTGAGGAGATGGGGAGATAAGTGGGATTGGAATGCATGATATGAACTTCACAAAGAATGAATAAAAGTTTAAAAAAAGTATCTAAGGTATACCTCTCAAAAACCAGTGAGGAAGTGACTAAAAAAGAAAATCAGAAAGTGGATACTCCTCACTTAAAAAATACCAGTTAACAACAGCAAAACAAGGAAGGGCGATTAGAGAAAGAAAATTACTCGGGATATACAAAGCAATCTGTAATCAAGGATGGGAATCTTAACATATTAATGATAGCCTTAAAGATAGGTATAATAAATAGTCCAAACAAAAGGCAAAAATAATCAGACTGGATAAAAAAAATAATATCCAACTATATGCTTTATAAAGGAGATGAACTTAATTTTTATTAATTTTTTTGAGAATTTCATACACTATTGCATTGTATTATTTACATCATACCCACTCCTTTTTTGTCTATGCCTATAACTTGTAGATTTGTTTTTTTCACGGGGTCCCCAAATTCCTGTATATTTTTCCCCTTATTTAAAAAATTTCATTTTTGTGGATGAAGTGGTCCAATTCATCTGCTTTGTCCTCAAGCCTTTCAAATATTCTGTCTTCTTCATTCATTCTATGGGCAGGCCTTTTCTAACTGGCTTATTGAGGATTTTTTCTTTCCATCTTTATTTCAGCTTGAGTTTTCTTCAGTATTTCTATCTCCTTATTGATTTCACTATTTAAATCTTGAATTGCCTTTGTTATTCTCTTCAACTGTTGTTTGTGTTTTCTTGAATTGGAACTGGACTTTATTCCCATCTCCTGGTGTCCATGTTTGCTCTGAACTGCTTAAGTTCTTTGAACTTATTTATAATTGTTCTCTTGAATCCTGAGTCTTGAGGTTCATCTAAGGGATTCCCACTAAAGATTTCCGTAGAACAGGTGGTCTTTTGGGGGTAGTGTATTGTCTTGATCGTTCACATTTTTTGTTTTTAATGAGACCTTGGCATATGCATCTGTTGGTTGGTTGTGCATATGATATGGGTTTCTAATCAGCTTAGGGCGAGCAGGGTTTGGGTCTGTTTCTATTCTTACCAAATTTCAGTTGCTTTGAGATCAGGTAGGAGGAGTTTGTCGCTCAGACCTCAGTTACTCGGTGTGGATTTTTGATTGGAGAGGTTGGCCCAATTTAGTTGTTACTGGTTATGTTTGGGGTATCTTAGAGGTGGTGTGTGGGTGTGTGATTGCTTGTGTGATGCTCAAGGAATATATCTCTTTTGCTGGGCCTCAGTTGGGGGAAGGGCAGCATGGGGGGAGGGACCTAGCAGACCCACCAGGAGAGCACACAAGTGCTCCATCCTTGGCTTGGGGAAAGTCAACGGCAGATGAGTTTTAGAAGGAAAGACATAAACAGAATGAACGTTAGAGGATGAGAAGAGACATATCTTCGAAAGTAACCTCAGGATTAAAACAGACATAGAATAAAAATATGTCATTAGAGATAAAGATAGAACTTGTAGTGGAATAAATGTTCTGACAGTGAGCTAAAATGTTCCATGGGTTTTGAAAAGCCTTTACCAGGATCTGTGTCAACTGGCCTTTAACTCATTTTCCTACTTGTCTTTGGAGACAGCTCTTGCCTGTTTGTGCCATCTCCGCCCCCAGTCCCATCTGTCTTGATCACTTTGTGTGTGTGAGTGTGTGTGTGTGTGCGTGTGTGTGTGTGTGTGTGTGTGTGTGTGTGTTTCTCTCTCTCTCTCCCTCACTCCCTTCTCCTCTCTTACTCCTCCCTTTCTCATCGTTCAGATCTTATATTCTGTTGTGTCTAATGTGTTCAGCTTCTCCTTCCCTCATCTCTCTCTCTCTCTCTCTCTCTCTCTCTCTCTCTCTCTCTCTCTCTCTCTCTCTCTTTCTCTCTCTCTCTCTCTCTCTCTCTCTCTCTTTCTCTCTCTCTCTCTCTCTAGTGTGAGAGCTTATATTCTGCTGTGTCTAATGTGTTCAGCTTCTCCTTCCCTCCTCTCTCTCTCTCTCTCTCTCTCTCTCTCTCTCTCTCTCTCTCTCTCTCTAGTGTGAGAGCTTATATTCTGCTGTGTCTAGTGTCAATGAACCCAGCCAGTTATTTCTGACTCTAGGTATCATATCCTGTTGTTTTGGAATTTCCATTTAATCCCTTTTTATAGTTTGGAATATACTGATGAAATTTCCTGTTTTTCCAAATCCTTTGTTGGCATTTGTCTATTTTCATGTTGATTTTGCATATCAATCATAGTTATTCTTAAGGTCTTTGTAGCTAACTCTAAAATTGGGATCACCTATTTGTTTGTATTTTTAATCTTTTTGATTTGTGACAGAATATTTGAATGACTACTAGACTGTGGTTATTAGACTCCAGGTTCCTGAGCACTCACTCTTCCTTTTGGGTGGACTGATGGATTCAATAAAGAGTGAGTTGTGTTAGTTTATAAGAATCTGTATTAGAAACTTGTGACTTAATGTACATATTTCATTACCCCTGGCTCACACCTGGCACATCATGTTTTCATCAAGAGTTCTTACTTGGTTTTGGGGGTGAGCATCCCATCCCATCCCATCCCATCCCATCCCACCCCATCCCATCCCATCCCATCCCATCCCATCCCATCCCATCCCATCCCATCCCATCCCATCCCATCCCATCCCATCCCATCCCATCCCACCCCATCCCATCCCACCCCATCCCATCCCATCCCATCCCATCCCATCCCATCCCATCCCATCCCATCCCATCCCATCCCATCCCATCCCACCCCATCCCAAATTCTATTCTCTGTGTTGGAGACCTACAGTAGAGCTTTGTGCCAACTTTCTGTTGCTGTAACTAATATTTGTGGTAAATCAACTAAAAAAGAAAGAAAGATTCATTTGGCTCACAATTTCGGGGGTTTTAGTCCATGATTGGTAGGTGCTATTGCTTTAGGATTTATGTAAGGTAGAATATCATGGTGGGAGTCTAGGCGTGCACAGTTACTTGGTGAGGAAGCAAAGGAAGGCAAAGACCCTGGTTCCCAGCATCCCCTTTAAGGGGAATGCTCCAAAAGTCCCAACTTCCTTTCACTGGACCCAGACTCCTAATGCTTCTACCTCTCAGTAGAACTGTGAGTAGATGAACTTTCGGAGAACATTTGTGATCTTAAGACGTACTACTTACTGTTTTACTGTTCAAAAGCATTTTCCTTTTCTTTAGGCTCCTTATACATATTATTTTAGGATCGAACACACATGCTGGGAAAGAAAATATTCAAGTGCTTAAAACGTTCCCCGTCTCTGCCCAAACCTCTGCCGATTTCTTCCTGCCTCCACAGAAGCTGTCCTTTGGACATTGCTCGGAGTTTTGCTCTAGACTTTTGTTTCTCACCCCTCTGTAAATTCATTAGGACGCTGAG